>NW_015090872.1:2170997-2171231 GCF_001431845.1 Calidris pugnax | reverse complement strand
CGGGGCCGCCTCACACGCCCTTCCCGCCGCGCCACAATGGCGGCGCCCGCCCGGCGGCCTCCTCCTTCCCCCCCCTGCCCGGCCTCCCCCGAGGAGGCTCCGGGACGCGGACCCACCTGAGGCAGGCGGAGGAGAATGCCGGCCGCCTGGATGAGCTCGCAGCCCAGGATGCGCAGGTCGGTCTCGCACTGCAGGTCCAGGCCGTCCTGCATGGAGGGGGTAGGCGAGAGGCGC
>NW_015090872.1:2170256-2170545 GCF_001431845.1 Calidris pugnax | reverse complement strand
GGAGGCGGCGGGGCGGCAACGGTAGGGGCGGCAGCGGCGGTGGCGGGGGGACCCGGGTGTGTGGCAGAGGAAGCCATGATGGCGGAGCTCATCCGCACCCGGAGCCGGCCACGCACAGACTAGCGCGGCCCGGCGCTGTGACGCAGCACACAGCGGCGCCTGCGCGCGGCACGCCGGGAAAAAAAATAGCCCGCCGGCCCCGCCCTACCGCGGCCGCCAACGGTCGCTGCCGGCCCGGAGGGCACCGGGACCGGGCACCGGAGCCGCCCCGCTCCTTTCGAACGGCGGC
>NW_015090872.1:2043185-2170239 GCF_001431845.1 Calidris pugnax | reverse complement strand
GGGGGGGGGGGGGGGGAGACGGGCGCGGCCTCCTCTTGGGGCTGCGCCCGGGCCTCGGTGGCCGCCTGAGGTGAGCGGTCCCCGTGGGGGGTGCATGGAGAAGGGGGGAGCCGCTGGCTGTATTCACTTCTGTATTGTTATTATATTTTTTTTTACACCATTTTCCACTGCGAAAGGTTACAATGAAGCAGAAAAGAAGGGAATTACATTGTGTTTTTAAGAGCACGTCGGTGCGCTGGCCCGGGCCCTGGGTGCGGGGCTATGGGAGCTCGAAACGCGTCACGCAGAGGGAGGGGGAGAAAAAGAATAATCTGTAAAATTGAGTAAGAAAATAAACAGAAATATGTGGCGCAATGCTGCTGGAGGTGGGCTGTGCGTTGCTGTGCTGGAAGGAGGAAAGGGCACCTTCCACCAGGCGGAAGTGGTTTTATTAATGAAAATAATAAAAAAACGTTGAAGCGGCTACTGCAGGTTAAGATGCCGTAGGTCTATAAATACAAGTGAAGGGTGGGGGAAGGCCCCCAGCGCCCCACGGCCGCCCACCCCATCCACCACCCCGTGTTACCCCAGGTTTGGATCCCCAGCCCCACAGGACGAGAAAACGGGTCACAGACCAAATTTTGGAGGGTTTTCACTCAATTCAGCTGCTCAAAGCATAACCGCCACCCCCAGCACAGAAGTTGGGACACACAGGCCACGATCTACACTGAGTTTTATTAGCTAGAAAGTCATTATTTTTAAAGCCACGGCTTCCCAGTTACCCCAGGCGAGGCTCCCGCTGATGTGATGACACGAATCCCCCAGGTGATGCCTTTGTTTCCAGTCAGAAAGTGTTTTGGGAGCTGGAAACAGGCCCCTTTCAAGTGGGCAAGGATGTTGTAACTGTAATAAAGCTTCTCGTTATCTCATGCGCCGCCTGAGAAAGATTATTCTAACAAAAGATGGACCGTTTAGTTACGATCCTGCACAGCGCGTTTATACGGCACCAGGACTTCATGGCCTTCAGCTGCCCCCCCCGCCCCGACGCCCCGTCTCCTCTCTGGAAGCCCCCGGCGCCTTGCTGGGGCGGGGGCAGCTCGGCCGTCCCCGTTCCTGCGGGAGCCGGTCCCTCTGCGGGCCGGGACAGCACGGGGGTGCCCGAACCGCTCCCCGCTGAGGAGAACGACGGGTTCTTGGCCGGTGGGGCGGCCGCCATCGCCTCAGCGTAGACATGAGCGGAAAAGGAGGAACGGCGTCACGCGACACCCACCGCTGCCTCCCACCAGCGGCACCGGAGGCCACACCGCGACGGTGGCCGGGCCCATCCCGCCTGTCCCAACCCGCCCGGGACGCCGCGACCGGGAAATTTCCACCTCTCGCGTCACTTCTCGGAACGGCCGCGCCGCGCCTCGCCGGCTATATCCCTCCGCGGCCGCGCGCGCAGGCCGGGACTAACCCTCCCGCGGCACGCGCACTGGAAGGCAAATCCCGCCCCGACGGGGCAGCTTCGGGATCTGATTGGCTCGCTCGGCCTGATTGGCAGGGCCCATGTCGCCCCCCCTTCCCTCCCGTCCGCCATATTGTGTGGAGAGCTGGGTGACGTCCCCTCAGCCGCCCGTGTCCTCGGGTGTCCCCGGCGGGCGCAGCGCTGACTGGCACGGCGGGGGCCCTGGCGGCAGCGATTCCCCTCGGCCGCGGGTTTGAGCTGGCTCTGTGGGCTGGCGAAGCTGGCCTGTACCGCCCCGGGCGGGCAGGATGGGGCTGGAGACAGGGGGTGGCGGGAGGAGGATTCCTGAGAAGATCCGTCGCCTTTTCCTGCCGGCAGCGAGACGCTGTCGCCTCCTCCACAGGGCCCCTGTCTGGAGAAGGAGATAAGGCTGGGCCGGTCGGCGCAGGCATTGTCTGGAGTAGGGACCGTGTCTCCTCAGTGGCCTCCTTGAGGTTTCCTCTGCCTGGGTACAGTCTGCTGGCTTCTTTTTGTCCTCTCCCAACCTAGAAGGGCTCAGTGTCCTGCACGTTAGCTGTAACGCGTTGTAACCACTCTCTGGTGAGCCATCGTGTTGATAAGTAACCCATGAGCAACTCGCCAAACAGCTATGGGACTGCAAATCAAGAAAATGGACCATGGCTGTGCTGCAGCAGGGGTTATCTCAAAAAAGGGAAGCCCAGGGCCCACAGGATCTGCCAGAGGGAACATGTTCACTACTAGCTACTTGTGATAATGTCATTCACGCCTATGGGACACCTATGTGTCAGATGAGCTCATCAGTGCAGGTTTGACCTTGTGGGACAGGCTGAGAGCTCTGCAAGGAGGGCAAGGTTGTTGTGCTGTGGGGGACACAGGAAAGAGTTACTATTTTTTTCCACCGGTTGTCGAGGATGAGCAAACCTGATCGCAGCAGAGGGCTCACAGAGCATGAGGTTGCCTAACCCCCATGGAACGCGGCCAGGTTGCAGTACAGCAAAGGGTCAGAGTAGTTCACTGCTGCCAGGGTTTGCTGTGCTAAGAGAGCTTGAGATCCAAAGCATTTATAGAGAGATACAAATCCAAGATCTTTCATCAGGAAGAAGGAAAATCAGTGCAGGAGCCAGGTCTGCCAGGCTTTCCTGAGAGTGGCCTCAGTGAAGAAGGCTGAGGTGCAGGTGGCCTGGGCTGCTCTTCCTCCGGGCCACCGGCGCGGGATGTGGAATAGCTGGGTGTGGGACCTTATTCTGTGTCACGGTTACAACGATCAGTCAGACTTTCCTAGTTCTACAAGCAAGTCTTTCAGAAAGATCACCAAGTCCCCAGCACGCAATGTTTGCTTTTTACCCTTCCTTTCTGTTTATAGTTTGGGGTTTGAGAGCCAGTCTGTAACTATCACTGAAATAGTGCTTTTTATAGAAGTCAAGCGTTTAGTTGGGAGGTGGTGGACTCGCAGGTTCATGGCTCGGCAGGGATTCTAGTTAGTTGGAAGGGTTAGTGTGCCCACCCTATTCTCCTGGTCTTTTCACACGCCCCCTCCCTTTAGCCACGCACTGAACAGTCACCGAGATTTTAAAAACCGTTTTTACATAGATTAAAAAAAAAAATCCAGCACCAACCCAGAACATCACTGGCCTTTAAGCAACTTCCAACAGTCTTCTGTGTTGGGTTGACACAGCCAAAAAAGGGCCAGAGAACCCACAAGACTAGCAGTGAGCACCTCTGCCACAGCAAAGGCAATTTACAGTCCTTTCAACACACTGATGATTAAAGAAATAGTAATAAAATGAGGGGCTGGGAAAGAAATTGCCACGGTTGGCTCAGTTTTCTAACCCTGGAATTAGTCAGAGGGTGAAAATGTAGAAGGTATTTGCAGAAGGGAAATGGCTCTTTCCATTTTCATAGCAGTTGGTGACGTGTTCCGAAAGGGCTGGAAAGAAGGGAAAAGAAGAGTCATGCGAGCAGCGGGTGTCACTCGTTGAGGTGGAATTTGCCCCCCTTTTTTTTTTTTTCCTCGTGCACACACCCATCATGTATTAGTTTTAATTTGCTCCGGTTTTGCAGGTAACACTTAAGACGCTTTAAAAACCTGAAGCGTATTTGCTTTCCTCGGGTGGCTCAACCTGCCTGTGCCATTCTTACCCATTCTTGATGTTTTTTCATCTGTATGTTTTTTAACTCAATAAAGTTGAGCAATGCCTTGTCCCCCCTGGCTGTCTCACAATTGGATGGCTTCGCTGTGCCAGAAAGGTTTGCTGGAGCCTGTTTAAAAATATAAAAGAGTGCAAACAGGCTGCGGTAGCCAGTGAGCTGGTACCAGATGTCTCCAAACTGGTAAACAGGGAGTTGCATTAATGTTTTATTTTGCACCACAGGAGGCCGTCCCTGGCTGCAGGGGGGTACCCAGATGTGCACAGCAGATGACTCAAAATGACCTGTTAATGAAGCAGCGTGGCAAGTTCATGCTTTGTTGCCAGGACACAGAACGCTGCTGGAAAACAATGGCAATCAGTGATAGCTGTTTGAGTCATTAATGTGATTGCATTAACGAGCCTCGTTCTCCTGTACCCTTTGGCCTGGAACTGTACAGTTCATGGAAGCTACTGGGCCCTAAAATACCTGTGTTTGGTGTTGTATGTACACACATAGCAGCCTAAATCATGCAGCATTTCCGACGTTGGTGTCCAAGCAGCTTTGGCATCAGTGCCCTGTTGCCTCCAGCCTCTTGCATTCATTCTTCCTCAGCCTGTGGCTGCGGAGACCCCCACGCCGGGCAGCGCAGGGCTGCCAGGAGGCACTGGGGGACCAGGAGCCCCACGACTGGGAGGGTCCCAGCACGCCCAATGCATCTGGAACTGGTATATAGCAGCGTATCTCATCTTCCCAACCCGTGGTGTCTGCCCTGTGTCACACCTTTGTGTGTTTTTACACCACCCAGCAACGCTGTTTCATTCTTCCAGGCTTCTGACTGCAGGTACAGACTCCAGGGCTGAGCTGAAGAGAAGGTGGCACCAGCTTCCCAGTGAGCCCTGTGGGAAGGGAGTTTTAGGATATCCTAACAGCTCTCTCCTAGCGGGTAATTTAGACCACCTGAGGGCCTAAAATCCCCTGATGATTTTACAGGTTTGTCAGCAAATGTTGTCCAAAAGATAATACGAGAACGGGTTCTTAGCAAAGAACTGAAAATTGCAACGTGCAATTACCTTATCAGGATAGAAAGGGTTGGTTTGGAAAAATAAGCAGCTGTGATGACAGAAAAATCTAATTTCCTTAAAAGATACGAGAAAACAAAATGACAAGAAATAAGGCAATAAAATATTTTGACATGAGCAGATATCTGAAAGTTTCTGCTGTCATATCAACTGACCAGACTAGGAGAACAGAGATTCTTGTTAGATCAATTTACTCATGGCATTCAACTCATCTTTCACTTTGGAGATTTCAGAAAGTTACTTTTTTATAAAACCACCAAATCGTTTAGGAGATTGACTTCAATTCTTCATGCTGAATTCGATAAATTAACCAAGAATCTAGAATTATCTGCCATCTCAGTGATAAAAATATGCTTTATCGGCTCTAATAGGACTTCTGATTGCAAATACACTTCCAGTACGGGGTGAATACTGAGTTTGCTTTGATATGAACGAGTTTGGCACCAAAAGACTTGGCAGTGAAATTTACTCAGGCTGGAGAAATGATGTTTTACTCTGTCAAATTATGACTTGAAGAGGAATTAGTTAGGCACTTCTGTAAAAGATTTATAGAGAGACTTCAGTTTTGGACTCTAAATTAACAGCTCAGAGGAACAATGAAGATTATTTGAAATCGTTCCCAGAGGGTGATTTCTTTAAGCTCTTACTCACTGGTTTTGAAAGAGAAAAGAGGAATTCAGTAGCGTGAGTTATGTCCTGCAGTTTTTATCATGAATCCGTGAATAATTTGGTGTGAAACCAGAAGTGTAATTATAAATACAGCCTTTTATATAAGTGTTTCTCTGTTTCACGTTTACTGATTCTTTACCTTCCCCTCCCTAAACCATCTCACAGGGATGGTTTCAGTGGGATTCCTCTGCGTTCCTCCTGGCATTACTCATTTCTTGCTTACTCCACTGAAGCTACAGCTGGTGACTGGCTTTAACTCTTTATCAAGAGAAGATTAAAACATTATTCCCGTGTGAAAATGAACTTTTTTTTTCCCCCCCAAGGTTGCTGTCATCCAGAATGTAAAAATACGCTGCTGACCTGGAATATTTGTGTTCTTCAAACCTCGTACTCAAGATACAATATCTGTTGCCTTTTGCTTTCTCAGTAAATCTGCGTTTCTGTAAAAGTGTTTTGTAGATTTTTCAGAAGAGTCTAGTGCAGGCTCTGCAGCATTTGGATGCTGGTTAATTGAAGCCTGCGCCCTTTACTCATTTTTTGAGTTTATGGACTCAGGGCTTCAGGTTTCACCTCACAATACACACTAATTGCTTAGTGTTCCATCAAAAGAAGCATAAGGCATTTGGAAAATAAGTCTAAATAAAGAATGCTCACTGTATTTTAAAATCAGTAAGCTTTTCTTACGGGCTGATACTGACCAGCTCACTTATTTGCAAACAGTGGTTTGATGCATTTGCAAATTGAACATCATGTTTAAAGTCATTTTAGTTCAAACCTGTTTTCCAGCACATTTTAAACCGAAGGCTGTTTTTCTCCTTGAGACGCACTGGTATTCAAGAAAAAGCATGTGGAATTTGATTTATCAGAGCTTATCATGGTCAGACGATGATACAGCAGCAGGAGTCGTGTTCAGATGCAGATCAGAGAGAGCCGGTTTCATCTGCACACAAGTTTACCTGCCTTAAATAAACTGGTTTGAGAAATAGAAAGGGATAAATGTGTCCAGCTACAACCAACACCTGAAGTTAAGGCAGCGTCCTTTGGACTGGGGTGGGCAGCTTCTGAGAGCGGGCAGGGCTGGTGCCAGCAATATTGTCACCACCGGGGACAGCCCCGTCCTCCCTCCGGCGGGTCAAGGTTGCTGTTCCCGTAAGCAGGGGGCAGATGAACCCTCACTGGTTCAGTAGCACCTCGGGGTGGGAGAGGTGATGCACGTTTGGTCCTACAGCTGTGAGTCTGGGCAGCCAAACCCTGTCAGAGAGATGGGAACAGCAGCTGAGTGGACAGTGAGGCCTTAACACATTTCTGACTGTGTCTCTAAATGTCCCACTGGCCAAAACATGAAGATAATGACCTTCAAGGCCAGACCCCTGTGCCTCAGCATCTCGTGAGGCTGGATGCAAGAAGCTCAGCAGGCTTAGGTCTTCCACAGGTTGTGTTTGTCCATGACATGGATCTCATGTGGTCATGAGAAACTGGAATTATGTGTGAAATGCAGACAGATCTGAGAGAGTATCACGACTGCTTTGCACTAGTGTAGCTCGTTACCCAAAACGTGTGACCACAGTGAGATGATGTCTCTGCTGCCAGGTGTTTCTGAGAAGCAGCCAGTTTCTGCTGCACCTCCGGTGTGACTCAGCACTGTTAGGCAATACCCAACAACGTGGAGGGGCATTACACGAACAAACAGGCTATTTCATGTCCCCGAAATGACATGAGATAGCTGCAGCTAATGGGGCCACCGCTCCAGGACAGCTGACGCTGCAGGAGCAGGCAGTGAGCTCTGCTGTCCCTGTCCCTCAGGGTGACCTGTCCCTGCCTGGACTAATTGATGCCGATTTTACGGGAGAAATCAAAATTATGGCTTGGACACCATCTCCGCCTTGTTTTGTTATGGGGCTGAGACTTGCTAAGCCAGTGGGGAATCTCCCTGAAAACAAATTTTCAATAGGGGCTATTGACAAGCAGCAGACCCTTTCATTGACATGGAAGTCAGAAAAACCTGTTTGGGTAGATCAATGGCTCCGGAAAAAGGATAAACTGCTGCATTTGCATGACTTAGTACAAGAACAATTGGCCGCCGGCCACATTGTACCTACTACCAGCCCGTGGAACACTCCTGTATTTGTAATACCAAAGAAAAGTGGCAAATGGCGATTGTTACATGATCTTCGAGCGATAAATGCCGTCATTGAGCCCATGGGTGCGCTACAGCCTGGTCTTCCTTCACCTTCTATGCTGCCTCAAAATTGGCCAATAGCCATCATTGATCTCAAAGACTTTTTTTGCTATTCCTCTACACCCAAAGGATGCACCACGGTTTGCATTCTCTGTACCAGCTGGCAATCAGGAACAACCGACACAGCCCTGTAACCCCCAACTTCCAAGGGGGGTGGAATTCCCCTCCATCAGTCAGGGGCACCAGGCATTGTTTACAGGTCTGGAGATGCTCATGGGCCATCTTCTGCCATTGTTCCTCCTCCTTCTTTTGGTCTCTGCTTCTTCCACAATCCTGTTAACCCCTTGTTCTCCCACACACACCACAGCTGGGCAGGTGCAGAGTCAGGGTGTCAACTGGAAATAAGTCACAGCAGAGCCACCAGCATGGAGCGTGAGCAGAAGCAAGCACCGGCGGGACAGAAAGAGAACAGGCTGTAACCTGAAAGGCAGACATCAGAGACCGATTTAGCTCTGGTTCGTGCAGGAGGATATTTGTCACTCGGGAGGAGAGGCCTGAATTATTTTTAGGGGTTGCATCATGAGTCTGCAGCTTTAAAGGACAGAAAAGGAAAGACGAGGCTGGCTTGTGTGGCGAGGGCTTGCCCGGCCCTGGTGGAGCAGAGCGAGGTGCCTGCAGCCCTGAGAAGAAGCCGAGGTGTGTGTGTGTCGCTACGGACGAGCCACCGAGCGCTGTTGTCATTACTGGCTGTGACGCTCCTCATCTGCAAACCCCAGCATCACACGTGCTCTCCTCACCCTGGGCTAGCAAGCCGTGGTCTAACTAGCCCACTGAGCCCAAGCGAGCATTTTCTAGTAAAACCTGATTAAGATCAAATGGCTTTACCCAGGAACTGCCTGATGGGGCCGTGCTGTGGAGGCTCAGAGCACTGAGAGCCTCATCTTGTTTCCTACCCATCCACCTCGCTCCACAGCAGGAGGCAGAGGTGACTTTCCCAACCCGACTGCAGCGTGGCCACCGGCCCAGCCGTGCTCCCTGGGCAGGGTGAGGCTGTGGAGCGTGTTTGCCAGCCCCAGAGAGGCTCCGTGCTCCGGCAGCGAGCGTGCCGAGGCCGCAGGACCACATCCTGCTGTGGGGGACGGGCGGCCCTCTCCCCAGACATTATCTGATAGACTGCAGAAGCAGCTGCACCATCTAGAAAAACATCGAGCTGCCACCCGCCAGCAGTTTCGCCAGGTGTTTCCCCTACAGAGAGAGATAGAGCCACTACAGAAATGCTTCATCTCACGTAAATATCAAAGCAAATCTTTCACCGCTTCATCCATTTGCATATTTACTTTTGTTGAACTGTGGACCAGGGCAAAATGAGTGTAAGACAGGGTTATGGGTAGTACTATCTGCACGCCATGCCTCGGGTACACACAGGACTTACCAGAAATGGCTCTGGTACCAGGGTTACCAGAAAGGGCTGTTCAAAACCTCTCTGAAAGGGGTGCCAGGGTCACCCCAGGGGCTGTGCACCCTCTCCTGCTCTGCACCTGGGTTTTTCTTTTTTTCAGCAAGAACTACTGCTGCTCTGTTAGCCTGAGGAGGAGCCCTTTGTGTATATGATATAAAAAGCTGCTTTTAATATTAAACAAATTGCTATTGCCACTGTAAACAGAGGAGGGCATGGAGCAGAGAGGCAGCAGTGCTGGGGGTGAGTTAGACATGTCAGCTGGCCACCTTCTTCCACTGCAGGAATTGCTGTAATGGACTGCGAGCTGTTCAAGCATTTCTTCATGGTTTTGCAAGCTTTTTCTGCCCTTAGAGCATTTTCAAGGGTCTTATTAACCTCAAGAGGTCTTTTATTCTATTTTTTCCTCTCCAGAGGATGATTCAAAGCAGAAAGATCAGGTCCATCGGGTCCGTGACTCTTCATCTTTGCTCCTCTGTCAGGGACATTATTTCTCCTGCAGCATCTAAGTGAAATCTCTCCTGAGCCACTGAGTCAGTGGCAAATTTCCCACCGATTGCAGTAAAGCCTGAAATTCTCTCCTTATGGGCATAGTGAGGCAGCTTAGAAAAATAGCACAGCCTCTTAAAGTTTATGTATCACGTTGCCAAAAGTGACTCACTGGTAAAGTGGAACCTCATTAGAAAGACACCTTTAGCAGTCCTGACAGAAGGAGATGCTAAATATGATTCTATTCATTGGAGCTCACATCTGAGCCACACCAAAGCTCAACTTCTAGCTCATGATCCAAGAATGTGAAAGAAGTTTTAATCATATATCTTGCTAGTGGTTATTGGACAAGCTTCACTGTACTCTGCGAGGTTAACTATCAGCAGAAATTTAATTTCTTTAGCTACTTAACAGTAGTGAATTCTACGTGGCTTAGACAACTCTGTCTGTGGGGTTTTCTAAGTGGTTGTTTGCCATCTAGTGGGTTGAGACGATTTTGCAGAAAAGCTAAGATGGTAATTTCTGTGTCATCCCCCATCACACTCGGCAGGATGGGCAGAGGAGGGATGCTGAGATACAGAGAGTCTCACTAATAAAGGGAGAGGAAATTAAATTGCTAATATATGGGCAAGATTTTCCTTACTGATAGAGCCAACAGCAATATTAAACACACACAGATATTGCCACTGATAGACTGCAAGCCATTTTCAAATAAAAGAAACTGGTAGTTTGAAATCATTAGTTAGAGCTGTCATCAATGAGCTCTCTGGCCCCATAGTGCCAAGAGAAAGCTGCCATAGAAATGCAGACAGAGTATACATTTGGGATACCAATACCCCAGAATATTTTCAGTATCAATTAAGTAGGAACAAGGGAAGACTTGAAAATTCATGTTTTGGTGCAGCAGCAAGAATTCTGTGTGTGTTGCAAGGATTGCTGTGTGAGAGAGCCCAGTGAGGCTGGCACTCACCAAGGGGACTGCAGCCCAGCACTGGTCCCCAAACACACACAGCAGGAAGGTTACATCTTATCTAACAGCAGATTCACCCTTTCTGTTTGAGATGATTAGTCTCACTCACAAGTTTATCCACTCAGATTCCTAGTTTTTCTCCTGTCTCCCTCTCAAGAGGCTAGAAAAGGGTTGGGTAGTGAGGAGAACTCTATGTTTGCTCCTAAGCACACCTTACGTGGTCTTCAGTGACCACCTCAGAAGCAGCTTGACATGGAAAGCCCCAACAGGAGAAGCAGGCACTCCCCATTCCTTCCCTCAGGAATTCATCTTTCCACAGACACTGGGCATGAGCAGAAACATTTGGCTTGAACCATGGGTGTTATAATGAGGGTAAGGCAGAAAAGCAGCAGCCTGGCTCTCTGTCCCTCTGCATGTGCCCACCCACAGCATCCCTCCATGTTCAGAGAGATCATAGAACACACTGCCCTGAAATATCAGGCTATTTTCTTGGGCAATCCTTTGTCCACAGGCAGTTCTGTTCCTTCTGTGCTAGAGAGTTTGCAAAAAGGATATCCCATTCCATCACCAAAGGAGAATCTCTGCAAAGCTCTTTTATAGACTTCAGGCAAAAGAAACACTTTGCAGTAAATTACTGAAGAAAGTCTTCATTACAGGGCCTTTTACCCAGCAGGAGGCAGCACTTTACTATAAAACCAACCAAATCTTCGGAACATTTGTGTTTGACCTAAGGTAAAACTAGATTTTGAAGTAAATTGAATTGAAAAATCAAAACAACACCCATCATCTTATGCCTGTCTCCCATAGCTTTGATAGGGGTTTGTACAGAAGTGACAAGTGGATCCTGCAGTGCTAATCCCCCAACCAAGCAGGTGAGGGGGCAGAAGGTGCTGAGCCAGCGACATGGAGAAGGTGGGAAGCTCAGAGGTCTTTAGAAGGAAAATTCCACATTTATCCCGCACTAGTTGCAAACAGGACTGAACTAATAATAGATTATATCAGGTTGAAAGTGCGTTGATTTTGAGGTCCTTTTGCACCTGCAAATATTACCAGCAGAGTTGGAAGAAAGACCTCTTGACTTTATTTTGCAGCAGAGCAAGACTCGGGTGTCTGGCACTGTTCAAGAGAGTGCAGTCAGTCTGCTCCGGCGTTGCAGTGTAACCCATAGAAGTGATCAGCAGAACTCAGTTATACCCTTTTTTAGCCTAGTTGCATACGTCATTATCAAAAGAAAAATCACAGTTTACTATAATTTTTACTGCACTAGAGCTTAATAGAAGACCCAAATAGTTCAATCAGCCAAAAGCGTCAGACTCTCAGACGCTCATCTGGACAATTCCTTGTCCACACCACTTCAGATAACCAATACACAATTTCAGATGAGATGTGTGTCCCAGGCTGTGCTCCCCCAGGTATTTGCTCCTTCCCTCCAGTGCCTCTGGAGCAGAACAAGGCCTTCCCTAAAAGTCCCTGCTCCTCTGAAACGACCCACTGTACATTCAAAGCTTCATGCACAGCGTGGCTAAAACCAGCTGCCGCACACTCTGCTGCCCTTGTGCAGCTGAAGCAACACTTACCACGGCTTAGAGCATCTGCAAAGGTGTCCCTGTGAGGAGATGGGCTCTGCTGGGGTGTCACCTCTGTCACTCCAGAACGGCTGTACCACGTCAGGACAAACATCCCTGCTGCTCAGCATCCTGCTCCCGGCTGCAGTGAGACTTCCTGAGGAGTCCAAGACCACAGCAGACCCCACGATGGCTTTTTTCAGGGGATCACCCAGCTGCCAGCAAATTCAGGAGCTTCATGAACTACAGCTGATAACTTTGTACTTTTGGGTGGACTTCTCCTGCTGAATCTTTCCTGTCTTTGAGCCTGCATGAAATTCCAACACCCAGCACAGCCAAAGCATCCCAGAGCCACCACCTCAAGCCCACCCCAGCACCCAATAATCAGCAAACCCCACCCACACTCTCTATGCCCCCAGCTGCCATGGCCTCCCATTTTATAGCTCTCTGTGACCTGCACCTTATTACCTAAGCCCCAGCAGCTGGTTCTCTATCAGCTCCATAAGCCCAGGTGCTCGCCTCTCCATCCCCACCTCAAGTTTAGTTGCTCATTAGGAGGTGAGAAAACCTGCTTTGCTTAATTGTTAACAAGAACTTTCTAGACAGTTTTGGCAAAGTCCAGCTGACAGCTCTGCAGTGCTGTTTTTCCCAAGTCACATTTTGGGCTGCAGTTACGCTGAAGGCAGAGTGTGCTGCGCAAGCTCATGGGTCAGGCCAAATAAATGAAGGATGTCTCCAGTGAGCCATCGCGGGGCCCATCAGATTTTAGCCCATCTAAACAATCTGTGAACACTTGACAAGCTGCTGAAATCCACCGGTGGACAAAAGGCATTTCTGGCATTTTTGGACTTCACCTCAAGCTGTATTTTTTAACCAAAAATGCAGTTATTGAAAAAATATGCATATATCTAGACATTTCCTAAAATTAACCAGGCCCGGTGGGAAATGCAGTGGATCCATAGCGTTTGATGCCATTCTCTGCAGGAGGCAACTTGTACACTTGTCACAGCAGCCTCGGGTGCGTAGTAAATAACTTAGCGGTGCCTCTGCCTCCTCGATGATTTACGACATACACAGAGACACACTCCATCCAGTCACATCCCGCTGAGCCTTTGCTCATCCTTTTCTTATTCAGAATTACATGAAGGTCCATGAAACTTCTTCCTTCCCTCTTTTCTTTCGCTTACCTCCTACTGCTTCATACCTGTCACCGTGCTTTTCTGGAGGACACCTGAGATAACACAGGTCCTAGAAGCTGGGAACCTCTATCGTGGGGACACTTTATCCTGTGGAGACTGTAAAGTTGGTAGAAAGGAGCTGGGAAATTCAAACCACTGTTGTAGCGTGAACTCCTCAAAGTGCCATCAACACTTCAGAAGACGATGCCACACTGCAGACAAGTGTGAACTTCACCAATTGCTGATGCCCTTGCAAGTCATCTACCTGCTTGGTGGTACCTTCTGAAAAGCTACATTGCAGCATCTTCTTTAACATCTGTCCTAAAGATCCTTCTTACCAAATAAACAGACAATGTCTGCGTATAAACAGGTGTCTTTGCCAGCAGATTTGCCCTGGCAAACCCGAACTTTTCTGAAACAAATAGGTGACCACTATGTTGCACTTCAATCCCACATGTTCAGGTGCTCACTTTCCCACTGCCTCCATCAATCACAATCCAATCTTTTAGATGGAAAGAACAGAGATGAACTTTAAAAAAAAAAATAAAAGGAGGAGTGGACTAGAGAAAGTGACTGATGTAGATGCAGAAGTGGAAAGAAAGGTCTTGCTATACAGATATCAGAGCCATAGATTTAAAGAAAGGAAGATTGAAAGGGAGAGGCAAAATATAATATATACAAAGCCCTCAAACGTTACTCACAGCCATTTGGTTGAGGCTCTTTGGGTAAGGCCAGGTTTACAGGACTGGCAGCCGACAATATTTGAACTGAGATGGATGCAAGCGGTGAATTCTTCAGGATCTGTGAAAGTCTAGAAGGCCCATTAGCTGCTTTGGGGGGAAAAAAAGACCTATTTTGCTCATATTTCAATGGGCTTGTGGTTTAGTTTGCTGTTACACTGGATGGTATGAGACTCTGTGCTGCTCCTTCTGACTGAGAGGGTCAGAAGAAATAAACAATAGAAAAAACCTGAAGATCCTGTTGCATTTAAGTGCTTGGATGCTTAGATTTCCGATAAGCCTAATGATCTTGCGTTGCCTTCCCTTTGACTCTTCTGTGGTGAGTCGAGGAGCTCAGGTACCAGCTCCCGTTTGCCTGCCACGCTGGCTGTGCTGTGCCTCAGAGCTTTCACAGTGGGCATGTCTGGAAGGAAAAGGAGGCAAGAAACCTCAGCGCTGGGCAACTGAGCTTCGTAGGTGCTCTCCCGTGCCTTCACCCTGCCATTAGAAGATTTGCAGATGAGGACGTTGAAATGATCAAGTAACACATAATTAAAGAGTGGAACTCGTAGCCACAGGATGTTATGGAGGCCAAGAGTATGGATGGCTTTAAAGCAGATTGGGCAAAATCCCATTATTAAACGCAGTGACCGGGAAGAAGCATGTGGTGTTAGAGGTCCCTGAAGCATCTACTGGTCATAGCAAAAAGGATGGTGCGGAGAGGGGATCACTCGATATTTGTCTTCTCCTGCGTTCTCCTGAAGCATCTGCTACTGGTTGCTGTCAGAGGCAAGATGCCGGGCAGCTGGCTTTCGTCTGAGACCATTGATCCACCCCATCACAGCCTTCCCTACAGTTAACAGGCTTATGGGCTTTATAGTTTAGTACCAATACTGATATTTTACACATGGGTTTTATTTCTCGTTTCGTAATAGTATGTACAACAGGCTGCTGATAAAATCGTAATGCTTTCCATCATCCTTCCCCACCCCCATTGCGTTGCCCTTGTCAAAGACAATCAGAGCAGCAGGAGGCTGCGAGTGAGAAAGTGAGCTGCTGCGAGGACGGAGAGCTAATAGATAGCAGAAAGGGAAGCCCAAAAGCAGAAATAAGCTTTTTGAAGAGGGTGACTGCTTTTCACATGTTCCCCTTGGTGATTAAATGGACCAGGATACAGCCAGATGTGAAGCGCTCAACAGAGCTGAAACAGTTTGCAAAAAATAGTTTGGAATACTCGGCTTCTATTCAATTTGCTGCTTTTTGTTTATCCACACAAGTATCTGGAGGGCTGCAAGGTGTTTACCAAGCTATTGATGAATTCTGGCTGGAATAGCTTTTCACAGGACAAATGGTTCTCACTATCTAACATTTACTATCTCTTTTCTTTTTTTTTTTTTTCCTGACTGTCAGCATCAGCCATTCTGTCAGGAAGCAGAAACAACAGCAAGTGGCCAGTAGTATGTTTGGCAAAGTGAGGGGTGTCAAGTAATTTGGCCCCTAAAATTCTAAGCCATGCTCAAGGTAGTCACAGGTACCCTGCACTGGGCTCTTGGCAATTCTGCCGCCCACCGATGCTCGTAGCTTCCCAGTGACTTTGGCCCATGCAATGAGATGAAGGTGGCTCCTGTGGCCCCTCCTTGCTGCTGCAACATTGCAAGAACATAATTTAGGTTTGTTAGAGATCTTGGGGTATTTCAGACACATATTTTACCTCTTTTATTCGCATAAGATGTCTGCCTGGTTGCAGTGCCACTGGGATTAGTCTCTGGTCCCTCCAGCCATGGAGCACTGTGGAGCTCCTCTGAAGTCCTGCTTGTCCTGCCGATGGAAATCTCCAACTGGCTGGGCCCAATTATCCTGGAGACGTATCGTGCTGGATCCAGATCTGCAAGGCATATGGTGAAAACACAATGAACCCGATACTGTACAACCCCCGGCCGAGAGCCAACGTAGCAGTCACAGTCCCGAACACACATGGGATGCATTTGGGAAGCACCTTTGATTCCTTGTAATTTGGGTTGTAGTCAATGCTTTAAAGACATACCTTGTAGGTGTTGGTGGAAAATGTGCTTCCACCACTTCTCTGATGCTGGTGTTGGTCCTGATCCCTCGCTGGTTGGGCAGTGGGATGCAGAGGGACTTCATCGAACCAATGGCAGGCCAGCTAACGTGTGGCCAGATTGAGAGGGACCCAGTTTTTTTTGTTTCCTTCTGAATTCAAGCTTGTATTTGAGATTCACTGCTTCCCTTCTAAAGAGAAGAGCGGCCGTGGTGGACTGCGGAGGGGCAGTGTGAGAGCAGGGCACTCGCACAGCCCTGCCCGTCCCTGCTGCCCCTGTGGCTGAACATCAGCAGCACCCACACCGGGAGGGCACCACGGGTCTTAATGAAACTTAACGAGTCAAGGAAAATAAACCAGGCAGATTCCTACAGGGTAAACCCAACGCAGAACTGTGGATGTTTCAGCAACCGGAACAAGACATCACTAAGGTCTAACAGAGAGAGCAGAATCGAGACCATATAGAGGAGAAACTATCGATGATCCATGAAATGGGCACAGTGCCCTCGGCCTGATGCTGGGCCATCCGAAACCCACAGGTGGCTTCTCTGTGTCAGAACTGAGGCACAGCCATGGACAGCTGGAAAAACATGCTCTGCTGTTGCCTAAACACCACCTGCATCAAAGCAAAGGATCTTCACACTTGCGTTCTTCAAAGGAAAAAACACCACCACTTGCCACGAATGTTTTCCCTTGGGCTGGAAGCCCCACACTGCAGCCAGGCAGGGACCTTTGGCTGCAGATCTGTTCTCCACCTTGTGACACATGGCCTTCTACTGTTGTTTACTCTTAAATAAAGAATTGTCCCACTCAATACCTAGCTGTAGCCATTGACAAGGGTGTTAGGTGGTAATGCGAAGTTATCTTTTACAAAAAATAAGTAAAAACAAAGGACCCTCTTACAGACACACATATTTTCCATGAATAACTGCCAGTAACTAGAAAACAGGTCTTTTTGCTCCTAACCTGGAGGCGTTGCTGTCCCTTCTGTGATTATGATCTTTTAATGATCTTTAAGCACGCACCACACAGTTGAATCAGGGAAGAGGCAGCCGCTCAGCATCACCCGGGGGTGGGGGGACCGTGGGCTGCAATGCCACCGACCTCAGTGAGCAGTGTCCTCTGAGGTCACTGCCAGCAAAAGCTCTGCCTGGCTGTAAGGAGACCCTGAGATTCCCGTTTCCTCGTGCTTTATCTGCAAGACAGACGGAAATCGTGTGTCCACCTTGATTTCCCGGTTGAGGAGGAGCCAGAAGAAGTGAAGGGCAGAGATCAGCAGGCAAAACTTGGCTCTTAAACAATAGCTATTGCTTAAACATATCGGTATTTCTGTCCTAAAAAAAGCCAAGTGATTTCAGTGTGTACTAAAACTTGCAGTTAATTAAATGCCAGGATTACATTTGAATGCCTTATATCCACAGAAGATGGACAGGGCAGTTGTATTAAGCATCTGCGTTTATAGAAGCAAATAAATCTAAATCTTTTGATGTTCTGAGGTTGTGTGAAACCTGCCAGGACTCCCTGGGGCTGGGGGATCCTCCGGCGGGGCTGGGACGGGCTCTGGTAGCATCACTGGGGCAGGATGGAGGCCTCGGACTGGGCTGGGGTCCTGGGCAGAGGCAGGGGTGGGGGTCCCAGGTGGGGCTGGCCAGGGACATCCAGGTCCTGACACGACCAACCCCAACACAAACAATTGAGAAAGCTGCAGGTCATTTCAGTGAAGCAGTCAAATGAATCAAGTCTGATTTTGCTTCTTTCTTCACCTAATTAGACAACAGGGAGATATATAGTATAATTGAGCCAACTCCATGTTGCTGTAATTTGGCATCCAATTAATCAATGTCCAGTCCCTTCACAGGTGCAATATAAATGCTTCCTAACTGGTGCGGGTGTGTTTCTGTGAAAGAAAACCAAACAAACCCTGTAAAATTTGTTTTCTTCCTCCTTCCTCCTGCCATTTCAGCATGAAAAACCAGCCAGAGTACGGTGACTGCCCCAAAGCAGGAGAAGTGATGTTGCAGAGTGACCACATCCCACGGGTCCCACGAGGTCAGCATTGCTTAAGCCATGGGTGATGCTTAATGCTGGTAGGAGTGAGAGAAGCAGCTTTTCTCACCCAAACACTGCTCACTGCAAGGCTGGTGGCTGAGGTTGGTCAGTGGGGAGGGAAGGGTTTGTGTTTCTGCAGCTGGACAAGCCCCGTGGTTGCAGGGAGCTGTAAAGGTACCACGATGACAGGCAAGGACCCGGGGAAGGTTCTGGCCCTATTAGAGTTAATAGGAGTTTTGCATTTGACCTCAGCTGGGCCAAGGATTTTACCCGAGGAGTATTAGTCATTGGTATCGAGATGAATTAGACGGCTTGTCAACAAGAAGCAGGCAAGGTTATTCCCATGGGCTGCTGAGCTTGGAATGGGAAAAGCTGGAAAAATTAACGTCCAGCTTATTCCATTTATACCCACGCCACATGCGATGCCTGTGTGCAATACCTAAGCATTTATCGCTGGTTTTATTCCGTTCCTGTCAAACACGCTGGGGAACGCTTTGTTCGGGGAGGTGGGAGGGAATTGTAGGGTAAAATTTCCTTGGAAAACTTCCCAGAACTGGGCTCAGCTCTCATAAACAAGCCCCGGGAAGGCAGTGTCAGCGGACAACCTATGGTTCATATTTCTAGGAAATACCGTCAGGAGGAGCGACTGCCGGCCCCGCGGAAGCGCGGGGGGCTCGGAGGGCTGACGGCCCCGCTGGCACGCTCCCCCACCGCCGCCTGGGAAATCATTGCTGGGTTGGTTTGGAGAACGTGATCTGCTGGAGACCTAGTGAAACACAGCAAAAACGTCCCAATTTTTAATTTGAATTTTCAAGCGTGGGCAGTTCAGCGCTTGGGGGAGGAAACACCAGTGTAATAAGGGTGTTTGTGGGAGACGGCTGTTGTTTGTCGTCTGACTGCAGATCCTGCCATCCGGGCACAGGAACAGCCTCTTGGGCAGTGAAACTTGACCAGCAGAGAATAGGTGCCAAGTGAGCAGAAACAACCATTTCCAAAAACTTCGCAGGAAGGAATACAATAATTTTTCAGGGAATAATAAATATATCCAAAACAAAGAATGATTTGTTTGTAAGCAACAGAGAACTAGACAAAGTAGTTTAATTTGTTAGAGAAATCAATGATTATGTAACCATTTGTCTGGCTAAATATAATTAATCTTCATATTTATCTTACAAACCTTTTACCATGGAACGAGCTCGTTCTTCATGTTGCCCTGAGCTGTTGGGACTGGTGGTGTGACTCGGGGTGCCACTCAGCCTGGGCAGCAGCTGCAAGCACCAGCGTCCACTGCTCTTGTCTTGCCCACTGTGCTGCTCCTGTCCCTGGCCAGGGCTGGATGGAGAAACCAGTCCTTGCTGCTCCTCTCCCACAGCCACGGGGAGTCAAACCGTGCGAGACACGGGTGGGAAATCGGAAGGTAAGAAATCTGTAATATCTATATTCTGGAGATGAGAGGAGAAGAAGAAGGGAGCCAGCAGCAGAAGGGCTCCAGCACTTTTCATATCTTAGGTGCCCCGAGAACTGTGTGCCCAGCAAACAGGTGCTTGGGGGTCCCTGCTCCAGGGACCGTGCCTCCAGGCTGGGAACGGTCAGTCCTCACAATCAGATGGGTCTCTCAATGATGGGTGTCTTCGCAGGGGCTTGGGTCTGCACAGGAGAAACTCATCTCAGGCTTACAGAGATGCAAACAGCCATGAAGGGCATGGACTTGATGGAGCAGGTGCAGAGGAGGGACACAAAGATGCTCAGAGAGCTAGAGGACCTCTGCTGTGAGGCCAGGCTGAGAGAGTTGGGGTTGTTCAGCCTGGAGAAGAGAAGGCTCCGGGGAGACCTTAGAGCCCCTTCCAGTCCCTGAAGGGGCTACAGGAGAGATGGGGAGGGACCCCTTATCAGGGGGTGGAGCAATAGGATGAGGGGGGAAGGGTTTTAAACTGAAAGAGGGGAGATTTAGATCAGGTCTCAGGAATAAATTCTTACCATGAGGGTGGTGAGACACTGGCCCAGGTTGCCCAGAGAAGCTGTGGCTGCCCCATCCCTGGAGGGGTTCAAGGCCAGGCTGGATGGGGCTTTGAGCAACCTGGTCCGGTGGGAGGTGTCCCTGCCCAGGGCAGGGGGGGTGGGACTGGATGGTCTTTAAGGTTCCTTCCAACTCTAACCATTCTGTGATTCTATGATACACAAAACAAACACAGGAAGAAAGATGGTCACGAAAGAAGAGGGGAAGAGATTTTCCCCATGAGAGTTTTCCACAGCAGCTCATCGCTAGCCACGCTGCTTACAGGATGAGTTAGTCTTTGTTTGCTCTTCTCTGAGCAGTCATCACAGGAGGAAGATGGCCCTCAGCTGCACCCATACAGCGTAGCAGGGCTCCAGGGGCTACACAGTGCCCCAGCAGTGCTTTGCAGTTCGTTTAAGAAGAAGTGATGGTAGCTGCTGATACATTTTTGGCAATCCTCTTGCCCTGCTATAGACCACAGAATAATTTATGCTGGGAGGGACCTCGGGAGCTCATCCTCTCCAACTCCCATTCACAGCAAGGCTTTGGTCCAGGAGATCCCCCGTGGATCGCACCGGTCAGTGCACACAGCTGGGAGCCAGCTCATCCCACCCCTGGACATCCCACTGGGCTCCGGCTTCACCAGCTCCCACCCCACCTCGTGTCAGCCCGCGGACGGGGCCCACGCTCGTGTCCTCTCCCCAGAAGTGCTACGTGATGGGGCCGGTCTATGGCCCGCGAGGTGCGAGCCAGCTCTTCTGTGCCAAAGCCCTCAGCTTGTTCCCCTTTGTTGTCGTGTCGTCAGACGGGCGAAGAAGTGATGCTGAAGTACCAGTTGTTCTTGAGTGTCCTGTGAGGCCACACACTCGCCCAGACTTGGATTCCTGAAAGATGCATGTGATGTAGCATCCAAGTTATGGTGGACATCAACTCTTCCAGGAAAAAGGGGATTAATGTCTGTACATGAAATCGTTCATGTAAGCTGGAGCTAATATTCTGAGGAATTACGTTTCCTAGAGAAGTTATGCTGATCTGTAAAACTCGTGTTAGATTTGGAAGTTGCTCTTATTCAGGAGCGTTTAGGTCTGGATCGTGGTCTGCTTTTCTAGCTGTGGGCTCAGGTTTGGATCCTAAACCTCGGTCTGTCCCCGCAGTGTGCAGAGAGGGCTGGAGGGTGTTGGTTTGGGCTGGGAGCTCTCCCATTAGGCACCTGGGCTCCAGGTCACCTTGTGCCATGGCTCTGGGAGGCAATGCCTGCCCCCCCCCAAGAGCTTGTGTGGTCTCACAGAGCCTGTGGAAATGGCATTTCTGCTGCCCCTGTGCAGCAGGAGGGAGCACGGTACCTGATATACCAGCTGGTTTAGTGTCCCATATGGCCAGGGTTGGCACTTGTCCCCCGCTCCGTAGGGGTGAGGCTCCTTTCCTCTGCCAAACGCTGGCTGAATAACAGGGTTCTTCAGCAAAGGTGAACTCACTGCCCCCCCCAGAGGGACAATGACATCTTTTCT
Organism: Calidris pugnax; assembly: GCF_001431845.1. NCBI lineage: Eukaryota > Metazoa > Chordata > Aves > Charadriiformes > Scolopacidae > Calidris > Calidris pugnax. Next base: position 2,148,746 of record NW_015090872.1, on the reverse strand, counting down.
ACTGAAAGTTGTGCAAGGCAGAGGGGAGATTGTTTCCTGGCAGAGAGGAGGGGCTGCTGGGCAGAGTCTAGGGCTGCAGCCGAGGAGGGGTTTGCATCCCTTTCTCCTAAGGGCTGCCACACACACTCAGTTGCCTGGGACCCTCCACCAGGGCCGTGGGGAGCCCCCACAGGGTCTTCTGTGGGGCTGGGATGGTTCCTGCAAGGGACGAGCAAACAAACCAAGAAAATGCAGTGCAGGAGGAACTGCTAGCATCTTCCCTGTTCAGAGGGCAGCAGCCATTTAGATCTAGTGTTTTGATAGACATTATTTTAAAAAGAACCAATAAAATCTATTTATATACTTGCTTGAGAAGAAAATTTGCAACAGTGGGATTTATTTTTTTTTTTAAATCTCCCTGCTCTCATCATAACTAGATTGATGATTTCTGCGTTTCTCCTTTTAGAAGGATGACTAGAATGGGTTGCCAGCTGAATTTCTCTTTTATTTTATTCCAAGTTTTAATTTAAGACAGGAAAAGTGTGGCTAAGCTTCTTATTTTATGCAATTATATTTTGGCACGGAACTCGGGGTCTCTCTAACTACATAGCTATGCATTCCATATTGTTTCAATCACGTCGGGATTGGGAGGAAGGATGTAAGCGGCTGGTGACAGCCAAGTGCTGATGACAAAGCCTTGGGACGGCAGGTGAAGCAGAGCCCCCGTACTCAAGTTTCCCACTCCCTCCTGGAAATCACTTGATGGTGAGGTGGGTGCACACCCCTGTCCTCTGTCAGGGAGGTGCCAACACACGCGTGTACAGACGCACACACGGGTAGGCAGGTGCATTAAATCGATGGCGTAATGCAGAGGTGGCAGACTGAAACCTGGCACCAAGTTAAGAAATACAGACTATTTCGTCTGTAAAAGTGTTTTTAGTGGCCAACTTACCGTGTTGTTGAACTCCAGGGGCGTGCCTCAGTGGGTGAATTCAGTGTTTAGTGAAGGATGTAATTCTGGAACTTAAGACCATAAATCCACAAGTTCACACCTATGAATTAACTTCATTCCCATTAGACTCAATGGTGTGTCCTGTGGGTAAAGTAAGGATTTATTGGTCCAGGTATTGAAAAATTAAATGACTGAAATCTCCTTTCCTTGTCTCCCAGAGGAGCCGTGGAAATTTCCCATCATATGTCTTTTCTTACCCTTGCACTGCTGCCTTTAAACTGAGGTTTGGCTCCAGGGCTTCATTTACATCCAGAGTCCGGTCTGCAGACCCGCACTGTCTGTGTGGACACCATGCACAATTCACTGCAGGGTTCTTCCCCACTCCCTACACATTCTATGATGTCCTGGAGAGCAGGCCCTCTGTGTCAAGCCTGCTTTGTGCCTGAGCAATCCCAAACAAAACAACGTCCCTTACCACTGACACAACAGTAAATACAGGATCACAGGTGAAAAGGGTCCCAAAAACCCCCCTGCTTTTGGTCTTCAGCATCAGGCTTGGATTTGACTTCAAGTGTTTTAGAGGCATGAAGTGTAACAGAAGTTGTAAGTATTATAATGTTGTATTATTGGCACAAAGCACGCTTTGCCTGATTCCATGTAAACAACAAGGAGCGGGATGGAGCTCGGTACCTGGGAACCAGACTCTGCTCGGCCAGGCGACCTACATGGGTGTCCACAGACTTGCTTGAATATAGTGGTCCCACATGGGCTTTCCATATTTTCCTCTAACTAAATTAAGCTTTAACAAAGTTGTTTTGATCACTTTGCTACATTTCTCTGATCTAACACTCATCTCCACATTTTAGTTGCTACAAGAATTTTCAGGAATTTGAACATTTCACCATTTCTCTGGAGCGCCGAGAGCACCGGGAAGTCTGGAGCTGGTTAAGGCACTGCACGGGCCATTGACAGAGGTCTTCTCTTTCCCCTCTGACATCGTTAGCGTCAATGCAAATTTATCTTTTAGATCTACAAACCTATAGCCGGCTTTAAAGCTCTCCCTGATTTTCCATCATCCAGGAATGCTTCAGCGACCGCTTTGTTCTCAGCCGCTGGCCGCGTGGTGTGATCTATCGGCACTTCCTTCTCCAGTCAGCATGGGAATGTTGGAAATAAAATATTATCTTTTCAGACCAGGGCTTGCTGACCTTCCAGGGCACGGGTGCCAGGTCAGTTGTTCAACACCCATTAGGAGCCTGGGCTGGAGTACTGGCCGAGACACGCTGCAGAGGTCCCTGGGGCAGGATGTCTCCGGGGGTGGAGGAGAAATCCAGCCCATCAGAGCTGGGAGGAACCAGGTCTCAGGAAATACTGGAGACCCTCAAGCAAAACAAAACAAACATACACGAACTCCCGCAGGAGTCGGGGAAGGAGCGCAAGAGCATAAGGAAGGAATTACCAGTTTTGTTTCACTGTCTCAAGGAGGATCTGAGAAAAATGTGGAGAGTTGGAAAAAACATGATTTGGGATTAGTCCAGCTGGTGCTTGGTCGCCGAGAAGAAGGATGAGGACAGCGGGGTAGCATAGGTCATGGATGAGACCCTCTCCAGCCTGGAGGGATGGTTTGGAAAAGTGGTATCAGGACTACAGGTGGGCAGCATGGTGGCACACTGCCTTGGTGTCATCATTCCTTCCACCCGAAGCTCACCGTCAGAACCTGGTCAGCTTGGGTTAATCCTGTCCCCAGGCAATGTAAAGCTTGTTTGCTTTCATTTCCCACCCTGCACTCACCACACCTTGCCCACGCGTCGCTACAGCGGAGCAGCAGCACACAAGGCCTCAGCATCGTTCTGCCAGTTCCCTGGTGCACCCCTGTCCCCCAGAGACCCCGTAAACATCATTGTCAGGTCTGGGAAATGAGTCATAGAATAGTTTGGGTGGGAAGGGACCTTTAAAGGCCATCTAGTCCAAACCCCCTGCCATGAACAGGGACATCTTTAACTAGACCAGGCTGCTCAGCCCCATCCAACCTGACCTTCAATGTTTCCAGGAATGGGGCATCTCCCACCTCTCTGGGTGACCTGGGACAGTGTTTCACCACCCTCATTGTAAAAAATTTCTTCCTTATACCTAGCCTAAATCTACCCTCTTTGGTTTAGAATCATTTCCCCATCTCTTATTGCAACAGGTCCTGCAAAAAAGTTTGTCCCCATCTTTCTTGTAAGCCCCCTTTAGGGACTGGAAGGGGCTCTAAGGTCTACCTGGAGCCTTCTCCAGGCTGGACAAGCCCAACTCTCTCAACCTGTCCTCACATCAGAGGGGCTCCAGCCCTGGGATCATCTTTGTGGTCTCCTCTGGACCCGCTCCAACAGGTCCATGTCCTTTCTGTGCTGAGGGCTCGAAAGCTGGACACAGCACTGCAGGGGGGTCTCACCAGAGTGGAGCAGAGGAGATTAAAAATAATGGAGAAAAAAACAGTCAAAGAAACACAGACATCCCCACGAGGGCAGGCAACAATTTTTAGCCTAATTTTTGTGTCACTGCAAATGGAAATTCCTTGCACTGGTACTGCTACAAGGTCTGTGGTGTTTCTCCCCAAATGGTTTGATGGTACTTTGGTGGATCACCTTAAGAAATACCTCTCTAGAGCTGCCAGCTGTGAGGGATCGGGCAGCCCTCAGCTCTGACCTGGCAGCAGAACTCAGGCACTCGTATGGTACCATAAACTAATTTTTTCTCATTCTAAATTCAAGTAAATACTCATTACCAAATGTTAGCATCTTACCTGTCAACGTAACAAATTACAGAGCTCTGGCAGGCTGGAGAGACAAACACCAGCAACACTCAGTGCTGACAACTAATCAAACTCCAAAGCTAAATATTTACATGGTGTGCTGCAAGACTCCAAGCTTCCAGCCACAAACCCCTTCAACACCCCCCATCAATTAAGCAGGCACCAAACCATCGAGTTCAATTGCTCGGATCCCTCTCCCTCCGTACCTCTTCCAGCCCTTGCTCAGCTTCCTGCCCGTCTTCTCCTCCCTGTGCACACTTCAGCAAGGACGGGGTAAGGGAGGGGAGCTGGGCTCCCCAGCATCCCTGCTCCAGCTGCTATCGTGGATTTCCCAAAGCGAGAGAAGTTCAATGCATGTGGAATAACGTTTCTGAGCTGTTCTGGTCCCCATTTTCAGAGCCGCCGACCAGCAGCAGCCCCAGTGAAATCAAGAGAGTTTGGGAACATTTGGGATGGTGGAAAGATCAGGCTGTAAATCCAGAGGGGTGCAGTCATTCAAGCTGCATCCCAACAGAGAGCTGTGGTAGGAGACACAAACCTCATGGTGACGGCTGAGAACAGGCTTGACTCGGCAGCACCAGTGCTAGTTTCACTCAATGGGCTTTAATCCCAATTTATTTCCCAGGTTATTCCTCTTGCTCCCTGTTCCCCAAGCGCTTTTGATGTCCCCTGTCAAGTCCCCGCCACCACAGCCACCCCCACCAGCCCCTGCTGGCCTCCTGGCCACCAAGCCAAAGCCAAAACTCACCCGGCAAACACTACAGAAAGTTGGCAAGAGAATATTTCAGAAAGCAGATTGTATTGCCGTGCTCTGCAAGGAACTTTCAAAAAAGCTGTGGGCTCCCTCTGCTACTGAGTGGAAGACACATATTACAGTAAAAAGCATTTCAGATAATTTTGTTTCCCAATTTTTTCCCCCTTCTTAGCTCCCCCGTTTTTTCAACAACTTTTTGCAAAAGATACATTTTTCCAGGTTGGAAAATTTCAAATATTATTTCTACTCAGCCTTGAATGATCTCTGAGTTATTTCCTCACCTGCAAACTTATAATTCATTTTTTCCCCTCTTTTCCTTTTTTGCTTTCAGTCTTTTCTACAATACTTCCTCCACTTCAGAATCATTTGAAAGTGACAAAGAAAATCAAACAAACTGGGAATTCTCCAGTTTTGGAGAAATTTTGAAAAGCTACAGAACAGAGAAGACAATTTGAAAAAGAAAGAAAAATACATTTTTTAAATTACATTCAGTTACGAAGAGGAAAAAAAAGCAGGAAAAAGAGGGAAAATCAAAACAGTTAGATATTTAAAATTATTTTTCAGCAGTATTAAATCTTTAAAATTGCTCAATTGCTCAAAACTGAAAGAAGCAGCAAATTTGATTTTTTTTCCCGCAGACACACATAAACAGTAAAAGGATAAAGTAGAGTGAGATTAAATAGGAAGGAAAATTATCTTTTTACAGGCAGAAAGTGATTGAGAAAAGCAGAAAGTTCTTACGGGCTCAAATGATCTCAGCAGTGCGTAAAGCCACCGAGATGTCATGCATCTCAGAAGCAAAGGCTGAGGGGTTGGGGTCCGGGTTAGTTTCTAACCACCTCTCCTGGCCTGGAGGCCATTAGGCTGAAGAAAAAAACTGAATTTCACACATGGATGTGGAAGCTGCTTCTACATCAGCAAACGTCCCAGTGCCAGGGAGTGCGACTGCATGGTAGCACTCCATCACCTGTAGGTCTTAGACCTCTCGTGCTGCACAAAGCTCTCCCTGGCCCCTGCCAACAGATGGTCTCCCCCACAGTTTTCCATGGCCCTGTTTTGGAGGTAAGAGAGGTCCACGGTATGGCAGTGGGATGCACTGTGTTGGAGTGGTCCCAGGCACGTGTGGTTTACTGGAATGGCCACGGAGGTGCCAGCAGCTCTACAGGTAGGTGGTGGCCTCTCGGCTCTCCCGCTCTTTAGCCTGTGCGACGGCGACATTGATGCACTGAAGCCACTCCTCAGCGTTCTTCTTGTCTTTGGCCTTGAAAACATAGGTCTTGCTGTCGGTGAAGATCTCAAAGGCCCGGGGCAGGCTGCGGTCCCTGCGCTTCTTTGCCACTGCTTTAACGCTCTGCACCTTGCTGAGCTCAATGGGGCAGTCGTCGGGGTCGTCTTTCTGAAACACAGGGAGGACAGACACAACCAGGTTCATCTGGTAGAGCTTCCACTGTCTCAATAAACAGTTGATGTCTCTAGAGCTGGGCTTGTAAACATTGCCCATGTGGGCAAACAGAAATATGGGGCCTTCCCAAAAGAGAAGCTAGAAACCCCCCTCCCACGTGGTGCCACGCTCCCCTACTGAACACCATCAGGTTTCATAGGCTGTCATGGTCTATACCCAGCGGCCAAGGGTCCATGCTGATGCCCATGAGCTCTTCCTCCTCAGCATCTGCACTTTTTAGTTCCAGCTTCAGCTATTAACACGGGCGTTTCCTTTCTCTGGCTTTTAATAATGGTGGCCTTTGTTAACGGTGCCAGGTACAACTTGTGCCGATGGCAAATGCTTCCTAGGTAAAAAAAATCAGCCAGTCCTCGGGGAGTGGAGCAAGCTGTCTTCACTTAAGCAGTGATAAGTTGTTCCCCTTCTCAGAGTCTCCACCCAAAATTGGAAGCAGCAGCTCCTTTTGTTGGTTTTGAAAACAGAACAGATTCTTTGAGCCTGACCTGGGAACGTGAGGGAAATCGTGGCATTTCTCAGTGGGGAATGGAGAATACAGGACAGTTTGGTTGCAGCTTTGTTTGAAAATATATAAAGTATGCATGTCTAGGATATATTAGTGTAATTGGAAGAAATACGATGCAGGGAGCATAAGAGAGAGTTGTACAAAATCATGGAAGTTTCCTGCAGGAGAAGAGAATCGTGAACTCATTAAAAATGTATAAATGGGCGTTCAGGTGAGCAGTTTAAGCCCAAGGCCCCCATTCCTCAAGAATATTTATGTTTCTCCTCTTGAGCCTTTTTTTTTTTTACCAAGAACAGCAAGGTAGATTTTCCAAAAGCTTTCTGTTTCTATCATATAGGAAAGGTCTGGACTGATCTGCGTGAGACTTAGGGGTTAATTATTTTGCAGGAGCTGAGCAGGAGTCAGGAGAGGCGTTGGTGTGGGAACTGCTGTCTCCAGAGCTGCTCTCCCATCAGGCCAGGTCTGAAATGCAGGACCAGAGCTGGCCAGGGAGACTTCTGCAAAAATGTCTCAGTCCTTCTGGGAAAGAACCAGGAATATTTTACTGTTCCAAGGAAAAGCTCGTCTGAAAAGACCATCTGAAAGAAGTCCCAAGCCCAATGACTGTGCTTCCTCTCTGGAATTTGATAGTCCCTCACCTTTACCACTGATCTGCCATTTTTCCACATCCATAATGAATACCCAGGATGGGATCTTCTGTGTTGCATACATACCTATTACTTATGTAGTTACATATTACTAATGTAGTCAAGGTTTCCTACATTCCTGAAGTGCCATAATCCCTGGACAATCCCCTCCTTTCTGACTCAAAAAAGCATTTAATCCATCTCTGGACCAGAGCAGTTCTCCATCAAGAGAGGCTGTCATGAACCCATCAGCAGGGCCAGTGCTGGGCTGAGCACACAGACCCCAGTGGGACACGGGAGGTCCCTGGACTGCGAATGGCAGCGACTGTGCAGAGCCATCATCTTCCCAGCACATCTCCATCCCCTGGCATCGCTGCTGCTCATTCTGGGATGGGCCATTTATTTGTCTGCCTCATTTATTTTTTATCAGGCATCCCATTCCAAACCTGAGAATTTTTCTTTAAATCAATAGTTTCTCACTGAGACGTTCAGTTCTGACCAAATGACTTTCCACGAACAATGAAGTTCATCTCCAACTTCTCATGGGAACAAATATTTCCAGAGTCATCACTGATTCCTCCTGCACAACCACAGGACCACAGCGGTGGCCCACCCTCCCCTGCTTCCACAAACACCAATTAAGGCTTTATCAACAGTGGCTCTGCACCGATATCTCACCTGGGATTAACATTTTATTCCAGGAAAATTTTATCCCAGAAAATGTGAAGCAATGATAGATGCAAGAACCAAAACTTTGCACCCCATGAGCCAGACCCTTAGACTTAGAAGCCTGTCTAGCAAAAATGATATATACCCTTCATTACCACACAATGTTTGACCCCCAGTTGCTAAAGAAAATTGACTGTACCCTAGGCACATTTCCGTGAAGAAGTTTACCACACCACAATTTTCCAGGAGTTTAGGATGTGGCTCGCTTTCAGAACTCTTATATTTTGGCTTTCTCTGGGCCATACAATTGCTTACACAGAGCAAGTATTGTCCACATGGTTACTCAGACAAAGGGAAGGTTCATGGTGGGGCTCCAGGAATAATCAGGCACAGCCAGCTGGCCATTTCACAATACTTCTTCTGTGTTAGGTTTGTATTTTTAAGTGAGCAGCGTGTAAAGCCCAAACACCCACGCAGCACCCAGCCCTGCTGCACAGCACCAGAGATGACAGGCAGAGTTGTCATGCTCAGCCAGGAGGACACCATCTGGCCTCGAAGACCACAGCAAGCACCAGATGAGGCTGGGCAGATGCCTCCACCATCACTTTTGCTGGCCACGGCCTGTGGCCCCACATCTTGCAATGCTTTTGGCACCAGTACCCAGCCAGCGAGGTGTGGGGCTGGTCCTCCTGCTGGGCTCTGGAGATGCCCAGGAGTGGATCTCCTGTGGGATCTAAAAGTCACTCTTTTATTGTCCAAACCACTTCTGTGAGGCTTCATTCCTCCAGACCTGCTTAAAGGGCGTAAAATTTTCTGTTTGGTATCTGCAATAGTCCACCCATGGCATGTGTGCAACCTAAATTGGTGGGCTCAGGGTTGCTCCAGTCTCCAAGCAACAGTTAATGGCAGGACTCGACTCTCAAATTTAGGCCAAAAATGTAGAAGTAACAGGATATAACGGACCAGCTCAAAAGACTGATTACCCAGGTGCAATAACCCCGCTGCTGTCCCTGGGGGCTGGATGCCATCCTGCTCGGCTGACAAACCAGTCCAGGTATTTGTGTTCAACATTGGGGGAAAAAAAAAAAAAAGCAAAGAAGCCTCAAGTTTGTCGGTTAAAAAGGGACCGTTAATCAAGATTACACTGTTAAACAAAATCTGCTGTTCAACAATCTAATCTGCCAGCGTCACCCGCCTGCCACGCGCTGCACATTCCCCATGTGAACATGGGGAGCACTGAGAATGCAAATCCACAGAGGCAATTTCTGCTCACTAATCACATCCCAGGAGTAATCAAGGTATTCTGATGTGCCTTATGCCTGGCTCATTTGGAGACCTAATTAAAGCCATTCCGTTAAATACATTTCTATAAGCCAGTTGACTTGCTAAAAAAATGACAATTATTCTGACACTCTTTCAAAAAGAAACATCAGCCAGGGCTGAGCTGCAGCTGTGGTACACGTATGGATTCAACTGGCTTCAGAATCTCCACCAAAACACCAGAAAAAGTCACTAGAAAGTAAGGAAAAAGCTGCTTCATGGAATATTTGCTTTCAGAAGGACTTTACTGTCCCACAAAAGGCACATCTTTCTCCTCGGCAGGACACCCTGTTGTATTTCCTATAGGAAGGGGCTCAGGGAGCCATTTAAGAAGCTTAAAGAGCTTTACTAGGTTTCTGTAAAAATAAAGATGATTTACCAGAAATATTATGGTTTGGCTATAGTTGGAGGATGCTGCTATTTTTGGATTGTCATCTAAGAGAGAGCTCTTGTAACAAAATTAAATAGTCTATTTTGTACAATATTTGATAATTCTTACTGTGAAAAGCTGAAGAAAATTAGTTTCTGCTAACTGAAAAGTAATAACTAATGAGGACTGGATTCAATTACCTGCCCTGCTTTGCCCTGGGGCACACTTGCCCTATCGGTATAAATTTCAAACAATTTCACAGAAATTTCAGCAGAATATCTCTGAATTTAGGCGAGGGTAGAAGTGAAAGTAAAAAACCTGTGTTCCTTCGGGAGAAAAGCATTTTAGCATTACCTTGCTTTAAACACACTTGTATTTCCTGCACAAATAACACCAATTATAATGCCGACATCTCAAGAACAGTTATTAATGTACAAAAGCAGCCAAGACTTTCAAAAGTGGTGTACAGTTGCTTGATTTTGGAGCCTGTCCTGAGGTGTTCAGAAAGGCCTGACTTTCCCAACACGCTGAACATAACCATCTCCCCACGAACACTGCATGCAAATTGGGGACCCAGAAATCACAGCTCACTTGCTGCACACTGGCTGTCGCTGCTACTTACCTTGCTGTCCCGTGCCATGCCCTTTGCAAGTGGAAAAAAGATATTTACCTGAGCAGGATTTATTGAATTTGTATTTATTCAAGGAAATGCCGAATCATTGGTCAAGACTGGAAACTGTTTTTTAACCCACTGTAATTCCTTCAGAAAACAGAAGCTTTTGCACTACCTGAGATGTGCGTGGGATGCCTCGAGGCAGAGGGGATGATGCTCATGCACAGGTTATCAGTTAGCAGAGGATAAATTCCTGAGCCACGGGTGTCACAGTGATGAGCCCTGGGCATTTATTGCCTGAACAAGCCAATCTAATGCTCTGAAAAATCTCATGTTCTTGATCCAGAAGGAAAAATATAACTAAAGCCAGTGAGCAACCCCGTGGCTGAAGCTGGCCATGTGGCCTACAGAGACCACTGGCAAAGCTAAGTGGTAAAAACCTCTGGGAAATGGTGGAGGGAAAGAGAGAAATCAAACTGATGATTGTCTGACTTACGGATTTTCCTTTCCGAAAAAGCAGCTGGTTGCCAGCCAGAGTGAAGTAGCGAGTTTTCCACCTTTTGATAAACTTCCACCGGACTTGCTTCTCTTTAAGCTTGCCTTCAATCAGAGGTTGGCCATCCTGATTTACAACTGGGGAGGTGAACATACAACGAGGGGGTTATTTCTGTCCTCCCTTCACCCCAGCCAAAAACCAGGCTTTTGCTGCGATGCAGAAAAGGTTTTTTTGCAGTTTAGCTGTGTCAGCCCCAAGACCACATTCCTCCTGACCTCAGGCATTCAGCTGACACTTTGGAAAGACATTTCAGCCCTTAGTCATGTTTCACTTGGGAGGCCGTGCAGATGGAGCTAACAGCTCAGACTCCCCTGCCCATCGCTTTTGCTATTCCCTTAGCCATTGCGTTCTTCTCCCCACTGCTGCACCTCCCAGTTGTTCCTCAGCCCTGCAATAACAACTTAGAATTTCAAGCAATTGAAGACAGGCATTTATGTCATCTCTGAGGCTCTAATCCACACTACAGAGTTCAGTACAGTTGTATTTCTGATGTGCAGCATTTTGGATAGGAGTATTTTGAGAATATCCCTCTCCATTAACTGCACTAGTTGATTCATTGCAGCAGCAGCCCTAAGGAGAAGGAATCAAGAGCCAGAAGTGGGATGTCCATGTGGGGCTGAGGAACCAGGCACCATCCCACTGGAATGATTGCCAACCTCTCATGGGTAAGTCCAGCCCAGAAATGGGACATTTTGTGAGAAAGGGGTTGGTGAGTCCCAGGGCTTTGTCTCCCAGACATGACCCTTCCCTTCCTCAGCCTCCCAAGACACAACTCCTTCTTCCCTTGGGAAAGGGATGTGTTTATTATCAGCCCACCCTTACTCACCAATAACCTAGCCCTGGGCTTTGTAGAGGTCACCCCCTGTTACATCTTTATTATCTTCTCTAGTTCTCTCTTCAGGAATATTTCAAAAGTCATTTAACATTCACAGTCCATTTTGTAGAAAATAATTCTTACAACAAACCCAGAGTTATCTGTGTCCTGTCAATATCACAGCACTGACTGGTTGGGAATGTGATGTTTTCTATCACTTTTGCATTTCTAAAATAACACAATTTATTTTGACATCTGGATGGCCAAAGGCCAGACCAACTCATGGTTCAGCCCTCAGGGACCCAGTGCCTGTCCCACTCCCTCAGGAGTGGTCAGGGTCTTTTCATCATGTTACCCATTGAGGACATTGATGTTTTTACCATCTTGTGGCACAATTAACTTAAAAACTATTAGCATGTCACTGGTGTCAATAACACTCGCCTGTACCCTGGGTGGTAAGAGCTAAAACGGCATTTCTGCCACACGCATGGATAAATGCCATCCTTACTGAGCCTACTTTAAACACACAATGGGCAACTCTGCCCAAGCTGAAGATGAGGAAGGAAGAGAAACACACAAGCTCGTGTCCCCCTGATGACCTGCGCTACAGCACGTTGCCAAGAGTAATCTAAATTGTAATTAAAAATACATATGTACAGTATTGAGTCCAATAACCCTCATGACTGTTATCAGCGTGGAAGCAGGAATACAGGCACACTTAGCTACCTTACCTTCAGCTCAGCCACTTCCCAGTCCATTCATCTTCAATAGGTGGTCTGAAAAGTGGCTTCAAGTTGCCTTAGAAAAATAACTTACATTTGTCACTATAGATTTTCCTTCAATCAATTCCCTTAAAAATAAAAACCAAATAAAGTCTCTAGGAAAGGGAAATAAACCGTTTTTTTCTCTTATTGCAAAATTATTGCTATATTTAAAGTTACTTGCAGAATTCCAAGCACTGTGTGAATATGAGGAAGCGTCTGGCACTCCCATTTACTGTGTGTTCATAAGGTTGTGGCCATCTCTACCACCAGCCCTGTGACCATGGTGCTCACCTGTGATCAGTATTCACTGGCACTTACCTCAGCTGGAAGCGTGTGAGGATTTGGGAGCTGGAAGAGCGTTCCCAAACCTTACACACAAAAAGGAATTTTCTAGTACAAGAAAAGCCCAGCAACCAAGGGGACCACCATGGGCTTTAAACCATGACCGCAGAGCAACCCGAGCCACTGCCCTTCACAGGAAGAGCAAACAATTTAAAAATTCTCTAGTACCACAGCTGGGTTTCTTTTTCCTTTCTCTTCTATTTTCACACTGATAGACAAGACATGATGGATCAGATAGGCTGAAGAGCAGTCCAAGGCATAAGCAGCCTGAGAATGGAGGTTTTTTGATGTGATGTTTGATTTGGAGCCCTTCCCAGCATCTGTCAGATGGTCAGTTATCCTCTGGCTGGCTGGACTTACATACCTTAGCATGAAAGTTTATCCAGAAGTGCTTTTGCTTGAAGATGTTTGCTATTGTCTGTGCCTGAGCCTTTCAGAGCCCCGAACGCAGTAGGTTGGTGTGATGCTGAGGACTCGAGGTGAGTTGGGTGACTGAGCACAGCCACCAAAGAGAGCACCTGGGGTTTCAAAGGCTTTATAGCTTTTTGGACACGTACATCTCTTCACTACCTCCTGTCTAGTACAGGAAACCAAACAATGCAAACACAATGCGTCAGATTTAGATAAAAAATGTATTTTTTCCCCAGTGTTGTTTATACTGGCAGAGAGGCAGGCTTTGGGGGTCTTCAGTGTGTACTATTTCAATTTCCTCGAGAAAGGCTATAAATATTTCTGTCTTTGCAGATAGGGAGTTTCTGGAAGGAGATGGACTGAATGAAGAGGGGGGTGGCCAAGTTTCAGCTCTGACGGGGAGCTGCAGCTGTGATTTCCATGATAAAACCAAGGTCAGGTTTCTGCTCCTCACAGCCCGTTGCATCCCTCGCTCTTGGGAAGATGCAGCAGCTCTTCCCTGTGTATCTGCATGCTGGCACCGATGCGTTACACCGCCCAACCTGACACAGCACAAAGTAAAACAGAGGCTTGCTTTCTCCCTGCATATTTTTTGTCACTGTAAAATGGCACAAATTTACAGAGAAGCTGGTTTGGGGCCACACCCACTTCACAACACGCTCATTAGCAGGACAGAGCCTCATTTTACAATGTGCCCCTCAATAAAAACTTCGCAATTGTGTTAAATATTGTTTTCAGAACCACTGAAGATAAACATTTTCACTTGTTTTAGAGATTTGCTTAACTGGCAATCTCTTCTCCCCAGCCTGTCAGAGAAGCGTGGCTAGGGTGGGGGCTGTTTTCAAATAAATATATAGTTTATGAGAAAATTGCAGAGATGGAACCAAGAAAATGGCGAAGCTGAGGGGAATTAGAGTCCTTGGCCATGAGGACTTTGTGACATGCAGTGATGTGGTGCTTCTGTGATAGCTGTGTGCTGCCTCCATGCCCCGGCCAGCTGCTGGGGATGCGCATGGGAATGGGCTCTGGGGCTGGATGTTACATCTAAGGTGGAGCTTTTTAAACCCTCTGCTGAACTGGCTGGGCAGAGGGGGATGGAGAACACCCCGGGGAATCTCCCGGCTCCATGGCAGGGAAAACAAAACAGGACAGCCCAGACTCCATACATCCCTCTTCCTCCCTGATGTGGGTTTCTGAAGCACAGGTCCAGGGCAGATGCCTTTGTGAAGAAGGCTTGTGCCATGCAGTCTAACTGAATTTACCATCATACAAAACACCTAGAATTTCTTGCCAAAGAATTGATGGCAAAAAAATCCTGCAGAGGCACACTCCCCATTTCCTAGACAAGAGAAAGAGCATCCTGTGCAAAGCTCCCTAAAAACAACTAACCCTGGTCAAACAGAGCAAAAAGCAGCTAAAATCCAGCTCACACAGGCAAGAAAGTATCATCAAATGCCACTGAACAAAAAAATACCAGGGAAAATAATCTGGTTTGAGCAAGGAAAAAGTTGGGTTGGTTTGTTGGGTTTTTTCCCAGTTAAATTTGTTTCTGCAAACAAACCGTGTCCATGGACCATCAGACTTGAGGGGAGTATTGGCATTTGGACCTGAGCAGGATCGTGCGGTCATTTCTGCCTGCAGCTGCACTGGTGTCCTTTAGAAGGGACACCATCTACTGGCAGTGGTTTTGTGGGGGAAACACGTACAGGGAACAGAAAGGCTAGTTCTCTTTCTAAACAGCTTTCTGAGACTGTATCGGGTATTATCTGGCATTTCTACAGCTGAGATTTGCTGGGATATCCAGAATGGTCATCCTTAAGGGTCATTCCTCTTTGGGAGCTGAGCAAAAGGACAGACCCCTCAGGTCAGCAGCTGCCTAGCAGGTCTGAGTATAAAGCCTCATGCTCTTGTACCAGCCACTTCATATTCTGGTCAGTTTGTTCCTCTTTTATACAATCAGCATTATAATTTGTCAGATTTGTGAGAACAGATAAAAAGTTTTAATTTTTTTATAATTAATTTTAAACAGCATCTAAGCTGATATTTTGCTTATTGTGCAAATGCCTCATCAAATTTCTAACTTGATATATGGGGTAATATCCCTGTCATTCCCATCATTTCCATTCACATGTGCATTCTCTTGGTGGAGGATGTTTTGTCGCCACAAGAATATGCAGTTTGGCGCCAGGAAATTGCCATCCCAGTAGCATGTGGGTGATAATAACAGGGCACGGCTCTGCATCGTCTGCCAGGAGGAAGTGTCAGAACTGCTACGACAAAGTGTACCCAGTGAGAGACAGTGAGCAAAAAACTGTGAATCTGAGAAACTCAAACCAGCAGCACCAAGTACCAGGCTTTCCTGGAGTGTGCGTAAAAGAAAGAAGAGACAACTTCACTTCAATAAAAATGACTGAGATAGGACAGGAAAAGATTTTTTACTCCTACATGATAACCATAAAGACTTATTATTATAATGGTCACTGTAACTTTCAGAGCATGACAACAACTGTATAAACATCTAGATACAACAAAAGAAGGACTTGATATGAAAAGACAATTGTTCAGTGGTTGGGTCTTGTGCATCTATCTGGCTCCTGGTCCCACAGGAGCGGCTTTGATACCAATTCCAGTGCAGTAGGAACATGCTTTAACTCAAAATAAGAAGGTGTAAAGTGCAAAACGTTCAGAGACCAGGAGATACTGAGATGGTTGGCAGTCAGGAATGCAACATGAGAAAGGAAGCGAATGTGCGACTTTGGCCTAAAGTGGATTTTTATGGCCAAAATATTTCAAAAACAGGATTTACTAAAGAAATGCTGATCTCTCTTTAAACACGCGGTGGCTGGAAGCAACACTAACAGAGCACTTCTCGTGTACATCCACAAAGAATCCCATAGGGAATTCTGATGTCAGCTTCCAAAGTCTTTATAATGAATCTGATGCCAGTATGTCTGAGGGTCTGATTAGAAGAAAAAGATTCATGAAAGATAAGAATGAAGCTCTTTTCCAATATTTTTCTAAGTCCTTTTGCTTATTTTCATTGCAGTTAACTTCACAGAATCACAGAATAATTCAGCTGGAAGAGAGCTCAAGGGGTCTCTCATCCAACCTCCTGCTCAAAGGAAGGTCACCTGTGGGGTCACGCTAGGTTGCTCATGGATTTATCCATGCAGGACTTGCAAATCTCAACAACATCTTTAGGCAAGCTGTTTCAATGCTTGATCATCCTCATGGTGTGAATGTTTTCCCTTGTAGGCAATCTGAACCTCTCCTGTTCCAATTTATACCTGTTATCTCTTGCCCTCCCACCACACACCACCGAAAAGAGCCTGGCTCTGTCTTCTTGATGACCTCCTTGTAGTTATGGACAGACTACTATGAACTGCCCTATCAGCTCCGCCTGCACCAGCCCTTCTCCCTGTCCCTCTTCACAGGGCAAAATCTTCAACCTCCAAACCTCTTGGTGGAGCCTGTCCCAATCCTTATTGGGATTTTACAGGTCACCACTGTAGCCATTCAATACCTGCTGTGTGCAGAGCAGGAGAAGGGCATGGAGCTCTGTGAGCATGGACATCATGAGTAAATCCGTACTGCCTCAGAAACGCAAAGCTTTACTCTTCTGTCTGAACTCTTCCAAATCCAAATGCAGTAGCTAGCGACCCCCATTTCTTTCCATGGCAGAGCAGTGTTATATGAAAGCAGTATCTGCCCTACAGTTTGAAGATTGTTTAAAAATGCAATCAGCTGCCAATTGGAGTGTGCACATTCCTTAAACACATATTAAATTTTGTCTAGTTTTGCTTCCTTCCTATTGCATGAATAAGGATAAATAAAAAAAACTTCAGAAAAGTGATACAAGAATGAGTTAAGATTGATCTTTCACATAATTATTAATATCACGGGAGACTAATGAAGTGTATTCTCCTTAATTTGCCCAAGCAAAAATCAAGATGTGACATTAGAAAGTCTACAAATAGGGATTTTCTGTGTAGCAGGGAAGGGCATAATGTGATGTGGTGTTCAGAGACAGAAATTACTGCCCATTTTAACAGTGTGGTTAAATTACTTGAGCAACAGCTTGGGCATGTCATGGGTTCTCCTTTAGTTGGCTTTTAAAAATCAGGTTTAGACATCTTTAGAAAAATATGCAAAAGTAATACAGATCAAAGAGAAAACACTTCTTTGATATAAGCATTACCGGACTAGATTCTTTGACTATTGTTTATAGAAGGTGAAACTAAGTGATCACATAATCTCTGGGTTTGAAATCACTCTGTGTGGTGGTATGCTGGCATGTATGATGAGATCTTTAGCTTGGAAAAATGGAGCTAAAGGATTTAAAAGGTTATATTTGTCATTACCTTTTTTTGTTCTGCAGAACACACAATAAAGCTACAAATATTTTCCAAACTCAAAATGAAAAAATATTTACTATAATATCCATTGCTTCTTAAACTATCTCAATATAGACACTAACTCCAAAATCAATTTAACCCTGAACAGTAGCCATTGATGTAAGTGTCCATTGGAATTATTTTCTATTAATTATATCTTGCTTTCTTTGCAGACCTGCAATGCTTCAAGCTTTAAGTAGTTTGGGTACTGAATAAAAAGGAAAAAAATCTTCCTAACTCTTCCTAGATGAACTCGAGACAGATAAAAAACAAAGTATTAAATCTTGCATTTGATGAAACATAAAATCATCCACAAAAATTCAGTCCAATCATGAATGATCTCAATGATAATAAACTCCTCTTAACTTGAAAGAATGGAATGTGTGGGTGGCAAGCAGACAAAGATAAATGCAATTAACCTAAGGGAATATGGATTCACTCTCTCTCATTAATCATCACGTTTGGTTTTGTTGAAAACCTGGAAAGGACACATTACTGAATGCCACTTTTTATAATTTTCAAGCAAGTATTATAGCTGGGATATTTCAGTTCACTAGATAATCACCACTGCTAGCAAAAGATAAATGTATTCAGGAGTTAATATGGTGTAGGCTATTCTGAGTGAATTGCTTTTTTAAAGAGGAATTCATAAGAAAACCCTCAGTTTTACCCGAATCATTGCCCACGGGCACAATGTCTCTTCTGCAGCCCACAGGGATTACTGCAATTTCTTTGTAAGCTTCCAGAATGGGGAATGTACTGCAATTCCCTCTCTGGCTATCAAGTGGTTTTACTGAATTTTTTTGTGCAAGAGCTTGTGAAGCCAACTGTCAATACAGGAGGTTATGTTGAAATGAGGCTCTTAAGAGCCAGCGCTTCCTAACAGGAGGCTCACGCTGCATTTACCAAAAATTTCAAATGCTTTGTATCTGTGCTTGAACAGTTGTCATTTAAGAAAAAATAATAGTGTAACCTGGTTTTCCTGGTTCAGAGACCAGGTGCACAGTCAGGGAAAATATGTGTGTCTGAGCAGATGAGGAGGATTGTGCTCTTCACCCTTGACTCGGGGTGGCAGGAAAAAAAACAATTTGGGGTAATTTAACAGCACTTTTGGAAATGTGTGGTTGTATAAGAAATGCTTTGCAATGAGAAGAATGCATGACAAATATTCCAGCTTTCTCTGGGTTAATTGCCACTTTGGGTAGATCCACCTCATTGCTTAAGCATAACTGCCTCTTTCCTCACAAACTCAGGCTCCAAGTGCAGTCCAGCTCCAAAAATCCTCCCAGCTACATCCGAAAAAACCCATCATTGATCTGGCATCCTACAGCAAGACTGAGGCTTTAAGGCATAATGCTTTCCTAAGTCTGGAAGATAAATGGCATCTTGCACCATGGCATCCAAAAAATGCAACAAAACCCAACATTAACAAAAACCAAAAGGCAATAATAGAAAAAGAATTTGCCTCTGAATTCCTTCTTTAGGAAGAATTTGGTTGCTAAACAGCATTGCTGAGAGGAAGAAATTACTTTCTTGTCTTTCAGAAGCATTTGAGATTCCAAAGGGTCTGTCCACTGTGGAATGAAAAGAAAAGATGTTTTACAGCCTTTACGTTTCTTACCAATTCAAGGAGACCTCTGAATCCGTTTTTTTGTGTCAGATCTTATAAACTGCAAAAGACCCTGGAGTCTGGCCTGGGGAAAAGTCTCTCACTCTGGTATGACTTTTCCCAGCTGCCGCAGCTCTACATCACCAATACTAAGGTGAATTTGTCATTCACCTACAGATTTTTATTCCATTGAGCACTGACTTCCACACTCCTTTCCTACACCTGAGCTTTCATATGACCCATTCAATACTTTATTTTCTTGGTCTTCTAAACTTTTAGAGCTGCAAAGCAAATCCTGATATTCATAATGTGCCTTTCTTACAAAAATTTCTTTAAACCGAGACAAAGAGAGTAATTGCTCATAAAAAGGACACATCCTGTGCCCTGTTCCTCCTGTTTCTGACTATCCTCAAACACATCCCTGAACTCTCAGTCCTAGCTCTAAAACAAAGGGGATTTTCATAGATGCTGACATTAATATGCTGACATTAAGTCTTCACCACTTCTCCTGGGCTATGGCTGCAGAGACAGCACGGTGGCTGGGCAAGGAGGAGGACAGGCTGGATGGGGGAGAGGCAGGTGGACCTCTGAGCAGTGATAGCCCCGCAAACACCAGGCACCATCCTTGGTTACTGCAGTGCTCCTTCCAGATGTCATAGAATGATAGAACCATTTTGATCGGAAGAGACCTTTAAGACCATCAAGTTTAACCCTTAACCCAGCACTGCCAAGTTACCACTAAACCATATCCCTCAGCACCACATCTACATGTCTTTTACACACCTCCAGGGATGGTGACTCAACCGCTTCCCTGGGCAGCCTGCTCCAATGCTTGAAAACCCTTTTGGTGAAGAAATTTTTCTTTATATCCAATCTAAACCTCCCCTGGCGCAACTTGAGGCCATTTCCTCTTGTCCTATCCAGGCATCCTCCATGCTCTTGAGTACTCATGGTACTCAAGAAAAAGAAAGCAAACTCTCTAATTATTACATCTGCTGAGAAGGTAGCATTTCACTTAACACCTTAATGCTATGTTTGCATTTTTTCCATTGAACTTTAGTTGATATCATACAGATACAAGCTAGATAAAAGGTAACTAAAAAAACATTATTTGTTTTTCTGCTCCTAGAAGAGGCAGTATAATTCAGAAGGGCCTATATAAGTACCAGCATATAGGAATGAAAATCTGATTTGTGCCCAGGGCTGCTGTGGAAGCTCCTGTCCCCCTCCACAGTTTGGGGGTGATGTGGGCAGCCTCCCCTTGGTCAGCTGGCTAAGTGCTTCCACACATCTCCACACAGAGTGGATTTTGGCACTTCTTGGGAAGGACAGAACTGCTCCTGGCAGCAGAGCCATGATGTTGTGCCACACATACCTTCCCACACCACATCCTGCTTCCAACCCTTCTTAGACCTCTCCTTGGAGGACATGGCACTTTGGAAGGAAAGCAAGAGGGAAACAAGGTGTCAGCTGTCCTTTGATGTCTCCAGACTAGTGTCATCAGCAGAACCCATGGCATCCAGGAAATGATGCCCCCTGCCAAGGATATCACCCCCAAGGATTGCTTTTGCCACCTTCATCTGGCCCGTTTGCTCCAAGACAGCTGCCCTACCAGCACCATCAATAGGTTGCTACAAACACTCTGCTTTTTGAACTAGTTAAATGTCTTTGAACATTCAAAACAAAGCTCTTTCATGAAGCTTTGTAATTTTAAGCAAAAATTCCTTTTAGCTTGACTTACATCTATCACTGATGTGATGGACAAACCACAGAGAGATTATGGTGCTGAGATGAAATTTCAGCTCAAAGCGTGATTTCTTTTGTGGTTGTTGAGTCCCATGAGAGTTGTGGAAGGAGGAATATGGTCAAACACCCATGCAATGAGCACGGGCAGCCCAGCCTGCAGCAGAGGCTGTGCCACTCTTGCAAAACTTACTAAATTCAGACTTGATGAACTATAAAGAGATGCTAGCTGTTAAAATAAATAGCTGAAACAGCCATTTATTCAAAGGCTTGGCCAAAATATGCAAAATTTTTGGCCATAATTGTGCAGACTTTTACAGAGTGGCAAAACCCATCCAGGGCCATTCCTCTAAATTTCAGTGCACTGATCTAAAACACATGGCTATCAGAAAGCTTCAGAAAAGTGGTCACCAGTATCTTTTACCTGTGAAAAAGCATATTTTCCACTCGCCCTGTTTTCTAATATAGCTGCAGTATTATGGCTGTTGTTAAGCACTGCCTTGTTCCTAAGAAGATGTGTATTATGGATTCAATTATACTAAAGCAAATAATTCTAAGAACAAAGAAGACATTAATCGGGTGTAAGATCTATGCCAATGTTCCCTGACATGTGGCACCTGTGCAGCCTCCAGAGGACCTGGGCTGTGGTCCAGCAGATGCAACTCCTTTATCTGGACACTGCAAGATGGGTGCAGATCCCTCCCACTCCCTAGGGATTAGTAGTCATGCAGATTTATGTGCCTGCATTAATTTTGGATTGTATCCCTCTAAGCATACACCAAATAAGGTTTGTGCTTGACGCTATATCTCACCAGAGATGCTGAGACAAGAGGAGTTTAGCGGAGAATTCCAGTTAAAGTAGACACTGCCTGTGCTGTGCTGGAAGGTTAGCTTTCCCTTTTCCCCAACCTCTGCCACCATCACCAGAGACACAGAGTTATCTGTGAGCTTGGCTCCATCCTCCACCCACCACACACAGCCCACCAGCGATGAAGGCAGACTGCTTACCTGTTGCCTTTTCAGGGTTATTGCACATGAAGCACTGCCAAGTTCCAGCTTCCTCGCTGTAGCCGAATAAATCAAAGAACCTCACTTCTTCCAGGTGCATCTGCACGTGGTCCAGGTCCTAGGCAAGAACAAGAAAATCCAAACTCACTCACAAGGTGAACTGCTGCACAGTTAACAGCTTGTAACCTGAAATCACAGAGGGATGCACAGCGAGCACCGAGAGTCCTCTTCCGTGTGTCTCCAGTGGGCAAACAACCTACCGGGGCAAATGTGCTAAGCAGGATGTATCTCTCTTTCTCTACCATGAGTAGCAGCTAAGATGTATATTGATATAGATATATAGAGATAGATACTTAAATAATAAAACAGTCCATAGGAGGCAGAGGACTGGTCTGGGGTGGTTTTTTTTTGCCTCTTCAACATTGCTGCCAGCAGCATGTTCAGCAGTCCTGCCCAGCACATCTCCCACCAACTGAACCACCATGATTACCTCCATCTCTCTCTCAGAATTTTTTTCAATGATCCAGAAGGTAGCGGTCTCTGGTAACAATGCTGGGGACTTCCTCCTGTCCACCCAGAGCACCCATCAGAGCAAGAGCTAGTAGCTGGGGACCACTATCTTTTTTCTTTTTTCTTTTCTCTTTTCTCTTTTTTTAAATGAAAGAATAGAGGCTCTGAACCCAGCTGCCTGCATGAAGTGCTAACACAAATGTTTAACGTGAACGTTAGTATGAACATTTCCAAAAACCCAGCAACAGCAGGGCTGATTTGTCTCACGCAAAACACACCGAGGTAAAAGTGACATTGCTCTGCAAGTGACAAGCCAGGGAAGTATGGATTATGCATCTGTAAAGTAAACTGAGTGTCTGACTTGATCAAAGAAACCTAGAGAAAGTATACTTGCAGCTTCAAGTACGAGAAAAGCCAGAGGGTATTATTTTTGAGGCAATTAATAATACTGTATAATTCAGTGCATTTTAAACGCTGCTATTTAATTTTAAAACAAATAGTGGTCTCCCAATTAAACAAACGTTGGTGTAAAATAACAGCAACCAAGTTACTCACTGCAAACACAAAGGGAATTGCCAGGACCACTCGGAAAACACTCCTATTTATTTGCACGGGGTCTCCATGGATCTGCAATGCCACATGCACCAACCCAAAGAAAACACGGATTTACGCAGTGAGTGGGGAAAATACCTTCCCTTGCCAAGGACATTAGTTCAATGCACTGAACAGGGCTGTGCAGAGGATGGAGTTGTCTGATTCAGGCCTTTTCAGACAAGCTTTAATGAAGGAGAGGGAGCAGGAGGCTGGCTGGCTCAGGGAGACCTGGCAAAACAACATCCCTCCTCCCCAGCCTTTTTTGACCCAGAAAAAGGCCAGGAAAGTGCTGTTTTCACAAGAACCAAAACATCCAAGACCACTTCAGACCTCCAGCCACCACCCTGGATAACAAGCTCAGCTGAGCCAAACACTGAGTTTTAAAGGCCAGGTTGGATGGGGCTTAGAGCTAGCTTGAGCTAGTGGGAGGTGTCCCTGCTCATGATCTTTAAGGTCCCTTCCAATCCAAACCATTCGATAATTCTATGAACAGGGGCCTGGAGGCCGTCTCCTGATGGCTGTCTGGAAGAAAGACAGCAAGGCAGAATTGGGAGCACAACCCATGACCTGAGGAGCTCCAAACAAAAGGTTTTCTTCTTCCCTTTCCAGCAAGAACATGCAGAGAAATGGGCTTCACAACACATGGGAAGATAATGACCACACGCTGAACGTCTTGGACACACACTGGCTTTGCTTATTGCAGGCAGCAGGCCCACAGCCCAGCTCTTTCCACCATCCTCATGTGGGAGATGAGCGACCAGGCTGCACCAGGCAGATCCCTGCACCCAGTGGGCTCCCTTGTAATGCTCAACCATGCAATTCCTCACACCTCCTGAGCCTGTTCCTCAGGATCAGGGCTGCATCCGTACCTCTGCACAGTCAGCCTTTGGGCTGCCCTGCCCCAGCATGCTGAAACGGGTTTATACTGGGGGGATCATGAGTAAAACTTGATTATTAATGGCTTTTTATAGATTGCTGAAGTTCTCATTTTCATCCAAAGAGGAATTCTATATATTTGAGGAATTCAGCTGGCTTCTGTGCTGTGTAGCAGAAGCGCTGTGCAGCTTCTTTCCATATTTCTCCAGCTGGCCCATGGGTGGTAGATCTGACCATCTGAGGCTCTCTGCCTCCATTCAGGCACTTTGTGCATGGTGTGGGATCCTGAGCAGATCCTCCCCGGGCAGGAGAGCCGAGTCCTCAGGAGGAACAGACCACACCAGCCACCCAGGGTCTCCTCCCCGTTGCAGGCTCCTCAGTAGAGGGGCAGATGTCCCTGCGAGCAGGGAACAGCAGAGCAGATCATGGCCAGCAACATGTCCTGTCCCAATGTGCCCTGATCCTCCTCCTGCTGTGGCATAAACAATGCAAAATAAAGATGGTGCTGCTCTCAGTGGGTCTGTGCAGGACATGATTCAGGCACGTGAATCATGCTGAACAAAAAGCCTAGGAGCTTCTCCATCCTGGGAAAAATCTCTTAGTGGCTGCAATGAGCCAACTCTGGACTGAAAGAGAACAAATATCACTGAAATATCAATGCAGCAATCTTTCTTTTCCACTCTGTACTCTAGTACGCTTGAAATAATCTGCAATAAGCCGCTTATTTCAGGAGGGGAAGTACAGGGAAAAAACCTAATTGGAGAGGAGAGATTTATCTCATCCCCATGCTCCATCATCTTGAAAACTTCAGTGACTCCATTGTGAAAACCTAGCACTTCTTTCTGCTGCATAAACTGAGATAGCAAACAAAGGAACAGGAAGAACAGAACTACCAATGGCTGAAAAATGTTAATTATTCTTTTGCAAGGCTGCTCAACAAAAGCCTCTCTTAAGGCATCACATGGGGCTCGTAAAGTAGTCACCATCTCACTCTTCTGACACAGCATGAGTCAACACAAAGAATTCAGCAACGAGCTCAAAACCGGCTTAGTTTTTGTAATGTGGCCTGCATGTACTTTGATAAAGAACTATGAAGCAACCAAACGGAAATCTGTAGGGATGTACATCTGGAAATGCTTTATTTCTGGCACATCTTAAGCCGTGTTGTATAAATATTTTTTGTGGCATGAACAGGCTGCCCAGTGAAACACAACATGCTTTCTGTAAGCCAGGTATCCGCTGCAATTCCTTGCACAGGCATCCCGGGCCAAATTCAGAAACCACTTACAGTGATGTAAATCTCAAAATATTTCTCAGAATTTACTGTGGAATAAATCATTGATGGAACAGATTTTTCTCCAGGTTTGCAAAATGTTTTAGAGTACATATTAGGGAAAAAATAATCTAAATTCATTTACTCTGAATCAGCCCCAGGGTCACAGGGCAAAAGCGGAGTGATTGCAGAGCAGTGTTGCAGCACGGACTCCATGGTGGTTCCTGTGGGCTGCGGGGGGTCAGACCTTCCCCACGTGCTCACAGCACAGAAATTTCCCAGTTCTGATAAAGCATTCAGACATTGCTGCCATGTGACGCATAAAACTTAATACAAAATGTAATACGGGATGCTGACATTGCATTTGTATCAACAGATTTCAAGATATTTTAAACTTAAAAGTGCTATGCTTATTGAAACAACCACACCCCCATAATTTTGCTTCCTGCACTACTGGTACAGGAATAAATATGACAACTACAATAATTTTGTCAAATCATTCACAATATTTCAAGTTCTATTAGCAATGGGAAGAACTTCTGAAATGAAAATTTCCAATTACTGTAGAAGCTGAGTCTGTCAAGCAAAGGACCGGGTCGTGCTGGGAATGCTCCAGTGAGATTTTTGGGGGCTGTAAAAGGTAAAGGAAACCTGCCTTATGGTAGGCCTAGGTCTCACTCCCAGAAAACTCAGAGGGACTTTTATCAGTAAAACAAATGGAATTGCACTAGAAAAAAACTCAGGTATTGGATTGATAAGGAAAACCAAAACAGAGAAAATAAATCCAGCAGCACACTGCAGAGACCAAGACTGAATGCTAAAGTCTTTTACCGTTTCAGATGTGTTACATCTGCCTGACTGTCTCCAGCCTCCGAAGGCTTTTAGACAATCTGCAGCTCCCAGAGTTTCCAAACTTCAATTGACTGCTTAATTCATTAAATCAGTAAAGATCAGTATCTCATCTTCCAGCTCTGCTATTTTGGGAACTCAAAGATACTCTTACTGTCATGGAATGACGAAAGTTCCCAAAATAGGCCAAATGCTAGTATCTGAGCAGTAGTAGGATTATGCAATGGATGTGCTGGAGACTAATCACGTTTCTGGGGTGTTGGATGTTTTGTAGACTTTATGTGCACCATGTGCTACATCTAATCCTACTCATGAAGGCATGCTCTTCCCTAAGCTCTTTATTCACCCCAAACTTCTTTACACTCCACCAGCTCCGACTTTTGACTAGTAGATCCTGGCATGGACTCAAATATTGAACAGAAAAGCAGTTCTAATGCCTTCGGATGAGTCAGGCTAGGATTTCAATAGCAGCCAAAATACTTAGTGCAAACTCCGCTGTACCTAAGTGAAACTGGCCCATAAGGTGGGTCTCAATGTGGGGATCCCCTACTACTTTTACAAGCCACAGCAGGAGTTCCCACTTCAATGCAACATTATCTCGGGGGCTCAGAAGGTGTTTCTGACAAAACTCCTGTTTTTAAATCAGCCATGACCTTAGTAAATTAATCTTGTTCAGTCAGACAGCTTCATGCATACAATATTCTGAGAGAGAGTATTTTAAAATCATGTTTGACAATTCATTTCATCCAATTGAGCTGGATGGAGATGTTCAGGAATAAACAGATATTTGTTTTACAATCCTACAGCGTCCTTTTCCAAGAAGCCTGATTAATAGCTTTGAAATAGCATTCGCTGAAATCCCAGAGACAGTAAACAGCTTTGAAAGAGTAATCTTTTAAACTGATGGGGGTAACTAATGGTGCATGTGCAAATGATCATTTCCATAATATGCAAGTCTGTGTTTAACTAGGTGAACTTCCAAGTGGCTGCCAAACAGTCCGCAGTGGCAGCTAATCTGAATCTAGAGTTTGAAACTGTGAGCAGGAAAAAATCCATATGTAGCATCACTAGTTTTCATCACTTTGGGAACAATCCACATGAAGCATGTAGGAGGGGGTGGAGAACGAGCCTGGAGACCTTTCAAAGCACAGTGCAAAACAACACTGTGTACCTTCTGTGGAGGCTGAAAATATAGTGGCTGGTGAAGGTTTATTCAACCACCCCACAAGCTGAGTGCTTCATATAAAAGGGAGGTCAGAGGCACGCACTGTGGTTCACCATATGGCCATCCAGGAGAAGAGGACTTGGCATGTCAGTAAGTGCAAATGCTCGGAAGATGCTGGAGCTAAGGGAAAGATGGGGAAGGGGCAGGGAAAGGGGTTTTGTCTTTCACAATTTTAGCACAGAAAAGACTTGCTGTAGCTATTGTACAGGTCTGTGTACAGCTGTTCTGAAGGTCAGGGCAAAGTTATTTTACCATTATTTTTTTCTGAGAAAAAAAACAAGCTTACCTTTTGGTGTGGAAATGTAGACTGGATCATGGCAGTTTCAAAACTGTGTGTCCCCTTGAGCTGTGTCTTCTCCCACAGGGCCTTAAGGATTTGCACAGAATTACTCTGTATGGACAAAGGTTCTGCAAACAAGCTCTGAAGAAAACATTGAAAACAGAATTTCAAGCATTTTTTACTTGGCTATTAACAAAGAGCATCTTGTTCTTACAGTGGCACAGCCACACGAATAACCAGGGATTAGTTCATTTCTTTATGGGAGTTACTTTGAGTCAATATGCACACAATTAGAGAAATCCTCAAATATTTCATTTCCTTTGGGGCTTTTTTCTTTATTGGACGTCTTTAAAGTCTGTGGCTCACCAATGATTATCAACTACAACTATTCATAGCAACTTGTATGTCATTTTTGTATTGAAATGCTAGTTTATCACAGTGTGCGCAGCACTGGCCTCTCTGAACCAGGTGTGGGTCTCAGTGACACACATCTTTTTGGAAAAGACAGGTCATTTAAAATTAATGCCAAGAGATGCTGGGCACTGCTGCAGGGTTCTATTTGGACCTGGCTGCAGCTCTTGGTCCTTGCGTGGGGAACAGTAACCGTGCGATGTTTGCGACTGCACCAAACAGACAGCAGGAAGAAATGCAGGAAAAAAACAACTCCACAGAACAAGTTCAACACAGATTTTGCTGGCAGAGTACAGGAATTTTCAGTCCCTGAACATTCACAAAACAAGATGAAACCTGTGTTGCGTGCTCCCATCTTCAAAACTCCCTATTTCAAAGGACAGCAAGCACCCAACCTTATCCTGCCTTCAATTATTCTAGTATTTCAACAGCACGAAGTTCTCCATTATATAAACTGCACACAAAGTCAATGTTACAAGATCACTACTGTGGCTGAGAGAGCTTAGCATTTCTGCCTCTACTGTATCTGCTAAATGATCTTGGAATTAAAAAATGCAAGTTAAGACTGCACAAGCGAATCTGATTTTCCATATTTCAAGTTATTTGATTTCGCAATATGAACAATGTCCTTTTAACATAGGTTTCCTGGATGAACGTTCCTTCTTCTCTTTCTAAACAGCGAGCCAACAATCCTAATTGCACTGTCTGGCACCCGACTGACACAGACACACTTCAGTCAGACTCAACCAGGAATTTTGTCGTGGCCGAGGCAATGCATTTTTTCCAGCTAAGCTGTCAGAAACAGCCAGATCATTTTGTACAAATTAAAAGGCAGAAGCAGTCAGCTCCGGGCAGCCACTGGCATGAGAAAATGGCAGCCCAATTAGTTCACGTTTGGCAAATTTATGATCAACTCTAGGGAAGGTGTTAGAAAGGGACCCACCAGGCAGCCTGGTGCTTGCTGATGCCACCACAGCAGCGTGACACTGTCCTGCCTGATGAGGGAAATTAAACCATAAATCATATAGCACTAGAGAATGATTTTAATACATTAATCTGTGAAACTAAGCATCCTGTCTGTCAAATAACCTCTCTAATGCCACCCCTTACTCTAATTTTTTTTCCTTTTGTTAATCATCACTGAACTGTAAGACAATTTCTCAGATCTCCGCTGACATAGGCTTCTCTTCCTACCGCCCTGCACTATTTGCTATATCACAACTCCTATCCAAGGATTTTGAAACATGATATAACTATTCACTAATATTTTTAAAATTAAATAGAAAGTGGGGTCATGAAGCTAAGGATCTGTTCTGGAGACCTGAGAGAAAAAGTCTCTACTCCTCATTTTTACTTTAGCAGAATGCAATGTCAAGCAGAATATGGAGCAACTGGCAATATGGCAAAAAAAGGAGTAAAAATACAGTAACTGGTATTGAAATCTTCAGAAACTGTATATTAGTTGTCTGTCTGTGGATCTAGGACAGATCCGCAAAAAACTACATTTTTATCCCTAGCCTTTCATTTAACTCATTATTAGCACACTATAAATACATTTTATGTCAGATTTATCTCGTACAATTTCATAGGCTTAAATAACATTATCCAAAGGCTGAATTTAGTGCCCTGTATTTAATTTAATAATAGTTATATATACAGTATTTAAAAGCTTTAGGATTTCAAACAAAAGAAAAACATAAATTATCTGACATTAAACATCATGGTGATGCACAGCAGGCTCAAACTCTCAGTGCAACACAAGAGGAATCCTTTTTTTCCCATAAAAAAGCATATTAAGTGCTGCATTTACAGCATGTTTGCAAAGACACAAACCAACTGCAATGCTTCGGGTCTGGTCCTGGCAGCATGGGGGGATTCTGCTGGGGCCAGAGGTAGCACTAGCACAGCTGGAGCAAACTAGCACCACTGTAGGGGTAAAAGCAAAGCTTTGGAAAGAGTAGCTGCAGTGGGATAAACACAATTACCCAGCCAGGTATTTGCATTCCCAGCAGGAAAAGCCAAGGGGACCAATGTCTAGAGGGATGGGGAAGGAAAGAAATATTGCCCCCCATAAAATATCACCCCAGCTCTATAAAAGATGGAACTGGCAGGGCCAAATTCAGAGTAATCTGGGAAGAGGTTAAAGAGAGAGGTTTTTTAATGAAAAACGTATCAGGAAAAGGTGAGGCACCAGGGATTAAAGGTGGGATCAGGGATTACATTGTCAGTGCAATTGATTCAATCCATGAACCACAGGCAGAGCAGAGGTCAGTGTGTTAAAATCCAGCGGTGGGTGCACAGCAGCAAGCGAGGTGTGCCAGCCCTGCCACCCGTCTCCTCTGCTTCTGCTCCTCCTTTCTCATTTTTGTATGTTTTAGTACTTTTGTCCATATTTTTCAACATCTGTTTTCCTCTCCCCAGGAATAAAGTGATACCATCATAACATAATTCATTTACTCTCTCTAGGTCCTGTTAAAATTCAACCTCTTTCTTCAGATTCTCATTTACAGAGTAATCAATCTCCTTTATTTTCCCCTTTCATCTTGTCTTTTCATTCCTATTTCTGCCTCTGCACTTCTTTGCTTCCTTTGCTCTGCTCTGTCATTATCCTCTCCTTCCCTGACCGACTCTAGTGACCCGTGTTTTTGAAAACCATTTTTTCTATTTATTTCTAGGAGCAAACACTGGGAAGAGTGATTTAAGCTGTTAAATTCACAGGATAACTCACTGTGCATGGTTTAAATTTCAGATAAATCCATAAGATTCCATTAGGGTGGGATGGACTGTGGTGAATGGCTCTGCATAGGTTAAGAAACTGAGCCTTACTATTTTAACACAAAAGCTGTCTGTTTCATCTTGAAGTGTGGATGTAGGATTTTCTCTTACAATTTCAGACTATTTGTAATTTATTAGGAAATTCCACCTATGTCCAAATACTGGACTGTATTTGGAAATGGTATTAAATGTGAGAAAACAGTTTTGGGGTCAGTAGGAGAACAGCACTGATCAGATTTGCAAATCATGCTCAGTTAAAACTTCTGCAGTAAAAACTCTTGGGGGGTGCTGCACCTCTAACCTCCACCTGCGGCCTCGGGGTTGATTCTGCTCCCCTGCAAAGCCACTGCAATGCTCCTGTTTGTTTGCAAGGCACCTGGGACTTACTGGAGGTTTTGCCTCAATGAGGGCTATAAGGTTTGATCCCATTTTTTTATCCCCAGACTTTGTAATCTCTCCAGGCAGTTTGAATTTGTTGTATTTAATAGAAATATAAAAATTTATAAACTGCAAAATCACTTTCTGAGAAATCACAAGGGTCACAAAACACTGGATTAGAAGCATATTTAAAGAGGTTAACCATCGAAACATATATAACAATATAGGGGTGCCACTAACTTGTATTGCACACACCTGCTGGAAGAGGAACATGATGTGGATCCACAGCGAAGGCTGCTGGCTGATGAGGGTAAAACTGGATTTGCTGTACAGGCAGTAATGGCCTTTCAGGGGACAGCTGAAGAAGAGCTTTGCTATGCAACTTCTAACGGTATCTAGAAATAAATATACAGAATATTAAAATCAACTACATGAAAGACAGAAACCTCACTCTCCATTATCACCATACATGCAATCAAGCAGTGCCTGGGCAGATTTCCTCTGCAGGGGTATCTCAGTCTGGGTCAACTTCTGCAGCGTTCAGAAGGGCATTGCTGTGTCTGCACCCTTTAATTAAAAACAAGCCATCTGACAGTACCAGAGAAATTTAGTCTCCAGTGCTTTAAATCTTACATAGTAATCATTTACTCCCAAATGCAAAAGGTGCAAGACAGCGCTCAGTTGGGCTGTTTATCCTCTCCATTCTTTCTCATGCATTTAGTACCATGGTTTAGCTTATCAAAGCAGACAGACCTGTCAAAACTGTGCATCGCTTATTCTTATTTAAAGTGTTTGTTGGAAAAAACATCCCATATTAGGAAACAGCCATATGGGGTCTTGACGTCTATGGGATCCTTGCCGAGATTTTACGCAGCTGAAAGCCGGGGTCTGTAGGGATGGAGGAGTGTGGCTCCCAGCCAGGAGCAGGCTCATTCAGCCCCGGGTAAAACCTGGGGTACTTCCCCTTTGCAGTGGATCCTCTCGGAGCCAAAAAATGCATAAATTGATTTGCAACACTATTGTGCGTGTAGCATGTTTCCTGTACAGGTCGTCTTACTAATTCATCACCAGAAATACCTGTTTGGAAGAAGAGCATCAGTGAGCATTCACTGAGCCCTGTGTCACTGCGAGGACTTGGGTGACTCATGCTGCCAGGGCTCCCAGCAGCAGCCCTTTCCCCATCCACCGTGGATCCCCAACCCAAGTTCAGATCCGCCTGAACCTGCCCCTGCAGAGATGCTCTGGCTACAGCCTGGCTCCTTAGGGGCTCCAGGTCCCACAAACCCCGCTTTTTATCAAGCATATATACTACAAGTCTGCTGATCATACCCAATTTTTACACACCAAGCCAGGAGCTGTGGGCTTTGAAGCCATTCTCTGAGAGGCACAACACACAAGGGACAGGAATCATTGCTGCTGCCACACTGTAAGGGACAACGTGACACAGTGACTTGCTCAAATCAGTGCAAGGGAAGCTGCTGGCAGAGCTCACGGGCCACAACTGCCAGCACAACAACAGACCTTGCAGCAAAAAATACACCCAGAGAGGAAAAGGCACGGAGCTCCAGGTCCAACAAGGACAAGGAACAGCAGACACATTCACAGTTATGCGCTGGGAAAAGTAGGACATGTCCTTTCACAGCTGTGACTCAGTGTCACCCACTCAACACACAGGTTTTCTCCAAAAATGCAGTTTGACTCTCAGTCGCAGCCCCAGGATGCCACAGACAGAGAAAGCGTCTCCAGTTCTCACTGCTCTGCCAAATACCAGCCATTTATGCCATCTGTGATCATGTCATCTGTTGATAAAAATCCCACAAAAGTTCCCTTTGGGATCAAGTGCTCAGAGCAAAAGCTATATGCTACGTAATGTTACCTGACTCTGAACTTCCCATGCTGGTTCTAACTGGAAATTAAGCCCTTGAGATGCAAAATTCTGCCTTTGCAAAATATTGACCTTAGACCCTCATTTTCTGTCTTGGGATGACTTCTCATAATGATAACAGCATGTTACGCATAACCTAACCAGGCTTCTTTATTAACTTAAAATAACAGTATCATTTTATAGTCCCTTTGAACAGGGACAAGTGGATATCTAAGGTGAAAAGGCATGGAAAACAAGAGACAGAGATCCCTAAATGACGACCCTGATGGAAAAACAGGAGAGAGCTGCACCTTCTTCACCCAGCTGGAGACTTGAACTTGGAAGAGGTGGGGAACAACCAGTCCCACAGGCAGCTGCTGCCGCCGCTGAACTTGTTTCTGAGGTAAAGGCAGAAATAACAGACAGACAGACAAGCCATGGCTGATGAGCCCACTAGACCCATCCATGCAGAAAGCCACCATTGCTCACCTCTCCTGTGGCCCTCTCCTGCCAGCACCTGCAGGGGCAGAGCCAAAGTGGTTCTGAGGAGAAGAGAGAGCAGCTCAGGCTCCTGTGGTGCTGGCCCAGGCAGGTCCCTCCCGCAGCATCCCCGGCATGAATCAGGCAGCTGAGGGGGCTGACACGGGCCAGCTGTGCTGGGAGAGTTACTCAGAGTCGCGTGCTATCCTGGTGAGTCAGCGTGCCGTGAAAGTGTAGGAATAAAATGCTGTAAGAAAGTGCCCTAACTGGAAAAATGAGTCCTAACTTTCTAAAAAATGTGGCTAATGGGAGAGAGTTTGAATATCAAAGCCTTACAGATCTACTGACAATGAGCGCCAGCAACAAGGAAGACTGGTATCAGAAGGCAGCCTATCTGTCCAACAACAGACTGTCTCAAAACACTTGTTTTTAACATTTTTTATTTAACCAAGATATGAAAGCATAGGAGAGAAATGTAAAATATTCTGTATTTCACACATAAAAACACTACATATGAGGAACGAGTTTACCACAGGTACAAAAGCTTTCAGCAGTAGAAAGTCAGGGCTTAACATTAAACCAACAAAGATACAAATGCTGCTAAACTGAGAGAACAGTTCCAAAAAGAAAACTGACTTAGCTGCAGATCACAGGTACAACATGCCCATAAGTAACACACTTGCCTTAGCAGGAGAAAGATAGGGCATAAAATCCCCTACTCTTGGATTAGTAGCCGTGGGGAAAATTTGAATTTAATCTAAATACCCAAACCAGTAACCCACCAGTGTTCACATTCAATATAAAGAGGAGTTTGAGAAACTGAAGGGGTTAATTAAGTGACCCTAAATGCTGGGACATATTAAAGCACAACATTAAATGATGTCTCCAAGGAGGCTGTTGACAGAATGCTCTACCAACAGCATGGTCCAAACTAAAGACCCCTGGCTTATGCATCACAGATGCTAACAAAACACTCAACCAGAAGTAGAGGTTTGGCCGTGGTCCATGTATGTGAAAGGTTTAATGCTTCATTATGGGAAATCACTCTGAGCTAAAAGTGACCATAAACCACGTACTGCCACTGCAAAAAGGAGCCAGAAGTCAATACCTTCCTCTCCAGTGAGTACGGCGGTTAGTTTTTTCAGTTACAAATGTATGAATTGACAAGAAACTTGGGAGGCATTTAAAGGCCACAGGCAAAAATTGGAGCGCATTAAACAACCAAGGCAGCAGAGTCCAGAGCTGGATTTCACGTCACCCACAGCAGGTCCACATCAAGCTGATTGAACCTCTCCTGGGTTTCCCACAGAAGTCATTGTGGCTGTGAGCAGAGGGCTGCACAGCTCCAGGATACCAGCCCCTGGTTAGCCATTAAGAAAGGGTGCTCAGTGCTAGGTGGGATTGTGTTTGATGGGATTGTGAAGGAGGTTTGTTGCTGCAGAAGGAAAAATCACAAAAGTTATATGGAGAGACACAAAAACCTAACAAATTGCTGAGCAAGACATTGTGGATGACAGAGAAAAATTCCGAGGCTGATAATACATGCCAAAATAAATTTCAGCTGAAGTGCTGGAGTCCATGCTGGCTGAGCAAAAAGTTTGTTCCCGGAAAAAAGCAGCATTCATTTGTCAATATCAACTGAAAAAAGCCTCCTACTCAATCTTCAGACCTTTGGTATGAGATGAGCAATTACTCATCGCTATTTCTGCTACATTTGATATTCTGAATTTGGCAATATCTGACAACAAGACAAAGTTTACTATGTGTGTTTTTCAACGGGTTGCAACGAACTACCAGTTTTGACATATAACAGCTAATCTCAGTTATCCCAAAGCCAGTGGAAAGTGGTATTTAAATAATAAACGCTATGACGTGCTGCTTATGAAGATACGTTTTGGCTTTCCTAAAACACACGTACATCAGTTGGCTGAGCTTTAGGTCAGCTCGGTTGTGTACTTTTCCCAGTCCATCATTGCAAGTTATGTAGAACACTACGAACCAAGTATCAACCTTGTGTAATCCCGATGGATTTCAGAGGAGGTAAAGCAGAGACAATACGATGTAGTGAGACCTGAGCAAGACTCGAAGGCAGTCATTTCTAGGGAAACCAACCCACAGCATTTGCACTTGGCAACGCACAGTGGCTGGCAGAGGGGAGTCCGAGGAGCGAGTCGGGATCAGGTCTGTAGGTTTAGCTAGAAAAAGGGAGCATATAAACATTTTTCTAGAAAGAACAGAAATAAATCACTTGCAGGCTTTAGTTCATAAAAAAGCTTTGAAGGTGAAAAGAAACCAGTCTATGCCTACGAAGGTGGAGACAACTTAGTTCCCTGAATCTCTGTGTAATTCCCTGTGTGGAAACACATAACCACTCACCCTGACTTCGCCTGGTAAGGAAAGATTAATTTAGCCCCGAGAAACTTTCCAGATATCAGCAAGATACAACACACAGGAGATTCCTCTCAACAAAACCTACTTGCTCTGCAACAGCTCCCCCAGCACATGGCACGTCTTGGCGAGTGCTGGTAATCCAATGTTGACTAAAGGTCCTTTTGATGTGATTTAAAGCAATGAAGTCCAAATTATGGCAAAGATGGATCTGCAACTCTTTAAAATAATTGGTCAAAAGTATGTAAGGGAGAGAGGAAGGAAAAAATTAACTAATTTCCCTGAGGACATTAAGCCTATTACATTGGTCACATTTAAGCTACACATTTACAGACTGTAGAATCAGTTTTGTACTTTAAAAACTACTGTCACTTCTAAATGTGGAAAGCAAATTTGAAGCAGGGTGTTTATGCCAATTTCTATTTCACTGAATAACCTTTCCCACCTGACCTAAATTAGGACTTATGGAAACACCATTTCAACCGCTAGATCTGTGACTCTAATAGCACTTCTATACTGCATGGGCTCATAGAGGCTTTGGCTGTGGAAAAAGAAAAAGGAAGGGGAAAAAAAAACCAACAGAGACAGACTTGTCTTACAACTATTTAAGAGTCCTAGTTCTCGGAGCTGGACAATGGATGCCATTGTTTTGTTTGGACCAGGAAAATCCCTTGTGCATGTCAACATGTCGAAAGATACTGCACGAGGAGGAAAGGGACAGTTCAGGGACAAGACAATATGACAACAGGTTTGTCTTCATTGTGGTGTTAACTTAGTATAGGCAGTCACGGGTAAATGCACACAGAGCCCAGGTCTGAACACCAGCCACCCCCACAGCCGTGCTGCTGTATTATTTACGTGAAAAATGAGCTTCTCATGCAACCATGAGCTGCAGTCAGCTGAGCTCTGACTCTCTGAAAGTCAGCTCTGACTTTCTCGGAGAGAATTACAGTGCATTTTGTACATCTTATCAGCACTCCCTTTGGTAACAGCAGAGGAACCAATTTCTCAGCACTTGGGATCTCAGCCTGTGCCCCCACACCCAGGTGGAAAGGTGACCAGCCTGGATCTACCCCCCTACTCAGGGACAGGCCAGCGCGCTCTGGTGCAAAGCGGGTTTATTAGGTGAGAAGTCTGTGTGTGTTGATGAAAGTTTTCTTTAGGCTAAGCACCAGCTCAGTTCACTCAGCTAAGGAGAAAAGTTCACAGCTCTGTTCCTTCTCATTGGCAACAAATCCCTACTGCTGCTGAGTATCTGGGGTAACACGCTGAACAGAACAATTGCTTGTTTTACCCAGTTACTATGAATTATCCCTATTGATGAGGACCTAAGAGCAAACCTAAACCAAGACATTTCAGAGTTCTGTCCATCCCTCCACTCAAGCGGTTCCTGCTGACACGTGGGCACATCTTCTCCATAAAGAAGGATGAGCTCTCCTCCTTCCTCAGCCTGGCTTTGCCTTGGCTTGGAAAGAGACTCCGCGTAACACAAGGAAAGGATTTTAAAACATGAAGAACATGTGAAAGGCAACGCAAGGCACAAAACAACCCCACAGAGTCACCAAACACCCCAGATGGCAGAGACTGATCAAGATCCCAAGGAAGCACTTCTCCAGTCAAGAAAAACTTCTCATCGTGTCTTTTGGCAATTCTCAAAGTTCTAGCAAGAGAATAAGCACCAACTTGTTTTTCCTACAGGAAATAAGAGAATATATGTTGCAATTTTAAAAGTCACTACTGGGAAAGTTGTTCCTGGGGAAAAAGAGCAAAATACAAACAGAAGAATGTCTGTAGAATTGTTAATTGCTGTTTATTCCAGCTTAACATGCTGGGCTAAACCAGGAGGGCCATAGGCAAGTAGGTACAGAGTCACTGGTTCTGGGAGTAATTAATGCATTATTAGGTTTACACTGGTAATCCTTTACTATTAAATAAAATCTGTTAATAGGGGTAAAAGTATGCTCATAAATTTCCCAAATAGAATCAAACCCACCCATAAACATGAAACCAGGGAATAAGAAACGGATACAACTTTTTAACTTTCAGTTTTCAGCCTTTTTCAGCTTCCTCAGTTTCCTTTCCATGATCTCTTCAGTCTGGGTTTACAAATAAGTACGCAAACAATAACTATGTTTATAGGAGAAAAAAAGTAATTTTTCAAGCAACCAGCTTCAAGAAATGCCCATTTATACGTTTTTTAACACCACTAACTTTGCATGCATGCCATAACTCAGTGTAACAGATTTCCCCTCCATTAAGTTACACAAAAATTAATGGAGATGGCATGAATATAATGGGGTCTGGACAGCCACTACAATCCACTCAATACACAGAGTCCAAATCTGAGTGGCAAAAGCCACATTTGAGAACATACAGATTAGCTTGACTTCATAAACCTCTCTATCTTCTTTCCCTCTACCATTGGGGCAAGGAAAAGCCTATGCCATTTGGGAAGGTGCAACAACAAAATATCTCTGCCACGTTGTCCCATATTCAGAAGCAAAAGCACATTTACCTTTCTGCTGCCTATATGGATGGGTGATGCATGAAGGAAAGCAGGGTCCTGGGAAAATGTCCCCCTTCTGCCACCACCTGGCTCCTCTGTGTCCCAGATCTTTCTCCCAGCTGCCTCTGCCCAGTGCCCCAGCCTGGCAGAGAACTGCTGGCTCACCCTGCCTGCACAGCGGGCACAGGCAGCTCCTAGAAGACCTGTTAGTTCTGCCCTGGTCCATCCCAGAAACTCAGAAGTCAAAGCCGTAGAATCATAGAATGGTTTGGGTTGGAAGGGACCTTAATCTACCTGCCCTGGGCAGGGACAGCTTCCACTTTCTCAAAGCCCCATCCAGTCTGGTCTTGAACATCTCCAGGGATGGGGCAGCCACAGCTTCCCTGGGCAACCTGGGTCAGCGACTCACCACCCTCATAGTGAAAAATTTCTTCCTTATAGCTAATCTGAATCTCCCTTCTTCCAGTGTGAAGCCATTACTCCTTGTCCTGTCACTAAATACCCTTGTAAAATGTCCCTCTCCAGCTTTCTTGTAAGCCCCTTTCAGATACTGGAAAGCTGCTATAAGGTCTTCCCGGAGCCTTCTCCAGGCTGTCTTAACCTGCTCTCATAGCAGAGGTGCTCCAGCCTCAGATCATCTTTGTGGCCTTCCTATGGACCCACACCAAGCCCTCTGGTTTGGCTTTGCCCCCAGGAGAGTGATAACACCACCCCACTGTGAATCTCTCAGCTACCAGGTAAAGGGCATCTGGAAACCAGCCTGTTTAAACTGGTGCTTCCAGATTAGGTGTAAAGCACACATGATTTGCTATTATCACGTATGTGAGGGCAGCAAGTTATGAGAGTGTTCATGTTCCTATTACACTCCCCGCTGGCCTGGGAGTTTCTCCGTGGTCTGCCAACGCAGATCACAGCGAGCGCAATGGCCATCCTGTGAGTTAGCACTTCCATTCTCACTGCCAGCCCTCACATTTGGGATGCATTTGAAATACCAGTCCTGTAGAATAAAATGCCAACTAATATTTTTTTTTTTGGCCTAGCAGCAGCAGAGCTGATCTCTGGAAATGCTGGCCTGAGCCTATGCAACTTTGTGGTCCCACTGAAGGAGCAGAGGTCCATCTGTTCCAAATCAACGTTTGGCTTATGGAATGCTGGAATTTAGCAGACCGGTGCAGGGGCAAGCACTGCAGGGGAGCAATGAGCTTTTCCATCTACACCGTCATATGGTACCCATTATCTCTCAGTACAGCATAAAACATAACAACAACCAGATTTAGGGCCAGTGTACTGCAACCTGTTTCCCCTGCTGCCTCCTCCCTTTTCAACATTCTGTCATTAATCCCATAAAATGCTTGCTGTTTGTATTTCCTCCTGTAGGGCACTGAGGAGCCAGGAGTGACTTACTACTAATAAAAAGGTTATAATATTTTTCATTGGATGGCACTGCACTTTGAATGTGGCTTCTGTGACCAAGGATGGAATGATGCACTAGGCTCCCTGGGCTCTATTCTTTTAAAAAGGAGGCTGGGCAGGCTGGAGATGTGCAATTCCTTCAGTATCCTCTACACACGTATATTATCAAATGCTTTCTTTCCAACAGCTCACTTGACACTCAATGCTCTGAGCTGCAGGCATTAATAGTGGCATTTTTATCCCAATTATCTAAAGAGCAAGTAGAGTGGAAAACAAGGACCTGCCCTCAAGTTACAACCAAATCCAGCAGTTGTACAGGCTTGTGTCTGGGAATCATCTGACACCAGCCACTCCCAGAGGCAGGATACACATGGCCAAGTATTTGATCCACCATCACCATTTGATTTACTTCCACCATTTGGGAAACAAGAATAAGTCCAAAATCATCCGACACGCAGGTTCAAGGTGAAACCCAGCAATGCTGGCGCAGGTGGAGCCTGCCAGCTGCTCAAGAACTCTCTGCTGCATGCAGGGATAATTGGACCTAAACCAGGTAAACCAGGAATGTCATCTTGCACTTAAGCCTTTCACAGCAACCTGCTCAAACCATTGCCAGGTCTGTCTCCCGTGATGGGTACATGAGACCTAGAAAAACAGAAGGCTGAAGGACCTTTCAGAGACCACCTACTGCAACCAGTGGAGAAACTTCAAATGCAACATGGGGATCTCAAACACAGGCTCTTGTTCTTAATAGAATCATAGAATGGTTTGGGTTGGAAGGAACCTTAAAGATCATGTAGTCCAATAGTCCTGCCATGGGCAGGGAGACCTGCCACTAGACCACATTGCGCAAAGCCCCATCCAACCTGTCGTTGAACACCTCCAGGGATGGGGCAACCTTCTTAATCACTGTGGACCCCAGCCACACCAAGGCAGCGGAGATCCTGCCCAGCCTACGCTAAAAAGCAATAATGAAACTTGGGAGCATTCAGGAAATTATAGATGCACAAATCTGGGCCACTGACATACACAAGATCCTGGAGGTATCTGTGAGATATAACATCACAAACCATCTGCAAAATATGGGCTGATGAAAAATACTTTGCTTAGCTCCCTGAAAGCTAAAGTGCCTGACAAATATGGTGGCATTCTATTATTTTTTTTTTTAGGAAAAGATCCACAGGATTAAGAAGATTGAAGTGATCAACATGACATGAAAGAATGCCTCACATTCCTTAAGGTATGGCAGAGATGTGAATCTGGGTAAAGTGGTTTAAACTAAGCAGCAACTGAACCAAACCATCAGCCCCAAACTGAAACAAGCTAAAATAAATGGATTTTTGTGGTTTTGGATGCCTTCTTTCTGCCCCAGTTTAAATCCCTTCCCTGACTGCAGTGTGTTAGTTCCAAAAGATTCACTTATGCACATATACATATGCATTTGGTAAGCTGTTGTAGCTTGTCTGTTCTTCAAAACACCCTCAACTTGACCATTTTCTTAGACTAAGACATTCTGGCCAACAGCCCAGTCTTAACCCTGCTTCTGCTGTAGGATCATCACCCAAGTCACAACTCTCCTCCGCCTGAAGCACATGGAACCAAAAAGTGAGATAACAGAGCTGAGGACATGTCAATTTTTCAATGTTTATAGTGGCAGCTTCAAATTAACTGTCACAAACTGACCATGGATCCACCCTTCACAGTTCTTAACAAGTATCGCTTTCACAGCTGTAAAATCACTCAAGTTAATATTACGTACATTTTGACATATAGTATAAATCAAATGAGCTTATAAATCAACAAGGAGACTGAAAAAAGCCACACCCTGTAAAGCAAAAATATTTTTTGAGGACTAATACCTACAGAGCAAACGTCTGAATCAATAGCAAAAAATAAAATTTCCAAATCATGGACAATGTTACAGAGCAGGGGATGCAATCCAAGATACACAGAGGACCTGGAGTGGTCATCAGATCTACCCCCATGCCCACACTCAGAGTGAAGAGTGCCTGTACCGTTGGAGTTGTAGCAGTACAGCTGGCTGATGGTGTAAGGTAAGCTTCAGAAGAAATAAAATCTTTTATTAATCCAACTGATATACGTGGAAAAAACCAGAAATGTTTTAGGGAGCACCAACCCTTCTTAAGATCTGTCAAACCTCACAGCCTTGCTTTGCCTAGGCCAGCTTTCAAGTTTCTTTAACCTGCTTTTAAACTCCACAATATCCTCTGCCAGTGCAAGCTAGAGAGCTTTTTCTGCTCAAGTTGAATCATTTTTATTGGTATTTAAACTCATTAGTCCTTGCCTTGTCCAGCATGAGCTGTTGCACAACTGTCTTGCACATAGCTAAAAATTGTTATCAAGTCCTCCTTCAGTTTTGTCCTACTTCGGTTAAGAAAACAAATTTTCTAGATTTTTGGTCCTTCGAGGGATGTTGGAATGGCAATTCTGATTCAAGTAGGAAAGTCCCACCAGTACCTAACTC
Organism: Calidris pugnax; assembly: GCF_001431845.1. Lineage (NCBI taxonomy): Eukaryota > Metazoa > Chordata > Aves > Charadriiformes > Scolopacidae > Calidris > Calidris pugnax. The sequence continues at coordinate 2,106,757 of NW_015090872.1, read as the reverse complement.
TGGTATTAGCTTGCGAAGGGTAAGAGTTGTAAGTGAGGAGCACAAGATCAGAACCAGCACACAGGAGTAATTTCCCTCCTGCTCTCCTGGTACCTCCATCTGTGGCTCTGGCATTCCAGAGTCAGGGCTGGTATTATTTTGATAACCCTTGAATGGCTCTAATTTATGAATTTACCAAATCACTTTTGAAACCAGGTACCCTATCAGGATACTTAATGTACTGTAGCAATCAGTCTGCCATTTAACCACATGTACCTAATTATGTGTTAAGAGGTGCCTATTTTGCGTATTTTGAATTTGCTTCCTGACAACTTCATTACATGTTTTCTAGTACCTGTATTAGGACAGACAGTGAGCCACCACCAGAGATATTGCAAATCTCTGTCAGCTGTCTCTGTTCTGCACTGTGGAGCCCCAGTCCATTTTTCTTCAAATGGAGGTCTCTGATTTCCTCTTGCTCCTGCTACAAGTCTACTTTGTCCTTCAAAATTCAGGCTCCAATTAATGCAGACAATGACATAATGATGTCATTTGATGTATCCATTACTCTTAATAATTTTTCTCTTTTTTCCATTTGCTTTTTTATCAGCTGCTGACCACTGAACTGAACGTCCTCTGCCATTCTACAAGGCAGTGACTCCGTATCGGGAAAACCTCAGCAGCCTCCTGCTTTCATTCCTACTACTCTTGGTACTCGTGCCCCAGATCTGTCAGGGCCCATGCACACTAATTCTGGATGTTCTCAAAGACCTACAACCTGCTTCTGTCCTCATCGGTACATCGCCACAGCATCCTTTCAAGATGCTGCCCAGCCTCAGTTTTAAGCGATAAGGAATTCACCGTGTTGACAGATAGTTTGCCCAAAGGTTAGACATCACCCTCATTAGAAACGCAAGCAGAGCTTGGAGTTCTGTTTAAGCAAGCAGAATTTGGTCCCATCATTACTTCGAAATTCGTTACAACTGACATTAAAGCTCTGCTGAGCTGTGTGTGAGCTGCTGCTTGAAAGCTCAGGATCAGCACGGCTCTAACAAAAGGATATGTGGCGAAATTTGCACTCTCCATTATTAGCACACCGCAGTGCTATTTTCTTGCAACATATTTTGCCACTATTTCCTTCAAGTACTCTGTTTCATGGGAGATTGCTCTAAAGCGCCTTTTTTTTTAATATTTTCCCTGGTTTATAGATTAAATTTCCTGTTCAACGTACTCCTACATAACTCACATAAAATTAGCCAACTATGAATATTAATATTTTCTAACATTTTCTTACTCTTTTCTAAACATCTTATTTGAAAAGTAAAACAGACACATTTGAATGGGCCTTTGTAGTGTGCGGGAATCACAGAAGTCCAATAACGGCAAGGTTTTTGATGGAATGGTTTATGCAATATCTGAAAAATTAACAAAGCTGTCCCCTGCGTAATGAGCCAGACCGCATTTCTTCAAGATGTTTAGAATGAGTCACATAAATCTCCTGTTCTGCACATGTGTCCCCACTCAAAAGAATTTCCCTAAGAATGCTAGTTGAGGATTTTCAGGAAATTACAATAGTTTGAATGAATTTAGAAATAGTCACATGCTTAGAACATATCATAATAGGTACTTCAGAAAGGAAACTGAGCGATATATTGAAAACTATTCAATGTATTGTATTTGATTAATGCAAGGTCATAACATTCAGCACATCAAAAGCCAGACAGTTCATTCTCATGTTTCCACTGTAATTTTATGAAACAGAAGTTTTATCATTAATTCTATCAAATAACTATTTCAAATAGCAAACCTGGAATTTAAAATATTTAGGAAATTCTTCAGAAACATAAGCTTTAAAAATATATAGTTATATCCCTTTCATGAGTGGAAACTGCTTTTCCACATCCTGACCACTGAAAAAGTAAACAAACAAATATTTTATCAACATAAGTTGATATTTGTTAGACCTGAGGTTGTGTTATTAGAAGATGATGTCTTAAGTGACTGCAAAATAACTTAAATTATTGAGTCAGTTACTCTTCAGAATCACAGTGGCCCATTGACAGGTTGGGCTGTAAATAGCTCAGGACCACCAGCAAGTGGGTAGATGCACACAAAGCCACGTTAAAGGGAGCGACTGCTGCCTGGTATAAGTGAGAGGCTCACAACCCTACCTAGTTAACTTCAAAGAGGAGCATCAAAGACCCATCTTGGAGTTTATCGCCCACCTCCCCCGCAGTCTCACAAACAGCTTTCTCACACTTGAAAACAAATACCCACCCTTGATGAAAGCAGAAAACACTAAACAACCCCAGGGAAGCGATGAGATAGGATCCAACCCAACCCAAAGCACTGGGGATCTCATTCTCTTGCGCCTTCAAGGAGCTTTGCCTCTGGGCTGGAATATGCTGACCTGAGGGTCCTGACCTACTTCATTTCTGGTGTATCTTGTGAGTCAATTGATTTAATAATACCATGACAATGAGGAAGGAGACACAGATCTGCTCCAGACCAACCCAGCAGGACAAGAAGGAGGTTCAAGAATTAGCACATGCCTACCCATACGCCTGTGTGGCTGAATCTGACCCATAGCACATGTGCTCTGTGATGCTCAACACCCCACTACTTAACACAGCTTCGTAACTTACAGCCTGGAGCTGGGTGACATTCCCCTCACCTGCCTGCCTGCCCTGCAGATATGCCCAGAGGTATTGCCAACCCTAGTCAACAGGCATGGTTCTTTAGCTGTTTGACAGGTCCTGACCTTCTCCAGAGATCTCAGGGTTTGTTCCCTATGACAGCCAAAAGGCAACTCTCACATTAACCTTCACAGGATCCTGGGGTACGCTAGGGCTGCACTATGTCCCTGAAGGAAAAGATCAACAGTCCTGGAAGTTCTCAAAACACTGCAATTTGTGAATGACATTGTTTTATAAAACCAATGTTCCTCCCCATCCATGAGCTCTGTGCTAAAGACTTTGTTATTCCTTTGTTTAAACCCCAAGAGGACTTTTGGTGTAGTGTTAAAGTTCTCATAATCAGAAAGGCTCAGACCTCTTACCTTCAATAACACACTGATCGGGGACAGGAATTTTCCTCCCCATCTCCATGACATATGCTTTCACTTTACCCAGGTTTTCCTTCAAGTGCAAGTAGAGCTTGTCCTGGTATTCCACGGGGCACATCGCTGCCTCTGCGCTTCCCTTGAGAGCCTTTTCTTTACTAGATTCTGGCGAAGTTGCTGATTCTGTGTAATCGATACTTTGGTGAGAAACCAAAGAATTTCCCAGTTGCATTGCTTCACTATCAGTACTAAAAGGCAATTTGTCATTTTCTTGGCTGATGTAGATCTCGGTGAAGGAGATGCCAGCAGTTATCTCCCTGTTCTCTTCGTCCTGTCCACTCTCCGAGTTTACCCCCTTCATGCGGACTGCATGCAAAGCGAGACTTTTGGACCTGGAAGGCAATTAAGGAAAGGAAAAATGTTTTGGAATAGAGGCAAGACACACAAATCACCCGAACACATGGTCTTCTAAGTTACCTCTGTGCAGCTGGTTCAGAGAGCTGAACATGGGACTTGCTTAGCCAGAGGCAAGTATCTTTTGGTAAATATGCATTTCAAAAGCATATTGAAGCCACAGCCTTAATAAGCAAATAAAACTAAATAATATCCATATATCACAACATCTGCATGCCATGGAGGGAGGTAGTCAACCTATGTACAAGAAACTTATAACCTCAGGACTGGAGTATATATTTATTGATCACATCATAAAAATGCCATCCAGCAGCCATTTGACTGAACCAAGATTCAGGCTCCGGTTCTTCATTGCCCCGTACGTATATGCTGAGGATAGAAGTGAAGTGACTGAAAGGGCAAATACTGGAGTAGGAAGATAAAACCTTTGCTGTGGAGCACAGGCAGCCTAAGGCCACCATGGGTGCACGTTGCTGTCTGAGCCTGTATTGCACCCTGGTAGAGCTGCATTCATCTCGCACAGAGCGTGGGCAAAATTGGGTTCAAGCATTCCATACGTATTGTTAGTAATCACACCCAGGAGAAGGCTTTGTATCTTCCCTTCTAGTAATATCTGTATGCAAATATTTTCCTGTCCCTTGTGCTGTTTTAGGGCACAGAAGAGATTCAATAAATAATTTGGAAAGATCTTATCCAGCCTTTGAATTCAGAGATGTGAGATTCAGTTAAAATTAGACTTATGATGCCCATAGGTATCATGCAAATTGACCAATTTCTCAATGTTTGGATAAAGTTTTATTACAAAACTGATATTCATGAAAACCACTCACATATTTTACAGAGCCATACCTGTTAAATCTCATATCCTTCCTTTCTTCTTTAGAAACCTGGCCTAAACTGTATCTCCGCACTGAGCCAGGAGTACTGTTGTCAACATTTATTTTCTCTTCAAAAGCCTGTATTTTAACTTGAAGCTTTTCATCTTCTTCATTCCCATTCATCACAGATTTTAAATCATCCAGTGGTGCAGGAGATTCTGTTTCAGTATCATTTTCCATCCTAAGGAAGTAGAAAGCAGAGATTTAACTCTGGCACACCGCGTTCATCGTGATGCTGATGCTGCATTTCTGCCTGTGACCTGTATTATGTATCTGGTAAAATAATTACGTTTCAGCAGAGATTCTCTTAGAGGTTGATTAATCATTTTCAAAAACATCTTCTAGACCAATGTCTTGTCAGATGAATCGGAAACATGAAACATCTCTGACAACACTGGGTTAGAAACTGATTGTGTTGTATCTGCAGAAGCAAAATCCAACTCGGGAAAGAGTCACATAGCAAAGTTTTTCAACTGAACTTAAACCATTCTCTCTTGCTTGCTAAACCGTGACTTATTACATTATTTTCATAAACGAAAAGTAGAGATAATTGCAGAGTTTATAGAAGTCTGTGGTTTTAAAGGTTTGACAAAAGTACATTCAGTTCTTGTACTCTTGAGTAAGAAAAATCTCTTTTAAAACAGAACATTGACAGAAACAGGCTTGGGAAAAGTTCTAAGCAATGTGACTGAAGTTCAGCAAAAGAGAAGCAGAAAATGAAGAGTTAAAAAGAACTTGTAGGGCTGCAGGACAAGCTGTTTTATTTTAAATTTGATTGTTATGTTAGTCTTAGAATATATAAACTTATGCAAAATTCAAAGATAAATTTAAAATAAATTGAAGGGAAGCTGTTAATCTTAAAGGACAAAAAGAAATTTGCTGCCAAATATACTGCTGGTAAAAATTTGCTTTTTAGTGATGAAAATATCCTCTGGCCAGTGAAAAACGTTGTCGTCACTGGAGGCCCAGCAGTGCTGCCACAGGGGCAGTAATCGCTACCAGCCAAAGCCAGAGGGCCCAGTGGCAACCCTCTGCAGAAGGGTCCTGGGATGAAGGACCCCCCACCCCAACCCAGGGTAAGGGAAGGCACACTGATGTCACAGCAATGTCACTCTCTGCCCCAGGTGCAGCCATTTCTGTGCCCCAAACCAGGTTTCCCAGATTAAGGTTTTCAGTCTGAGCGCTGGATTCCCCAAAACAGGGGAAATCCTGAAGCCAGTTTGCTGGGTTCCTACACAGCTCACGGCCCATGGCAAGACTCGGCTCCTCCAAATATTGGCCCATTTGCCAGAAACCTAAGCCTCAGGTGTCCACATGCTCCCATGAAGACGCTGCGTGGCCTTTATGCAGCAGCAGCAGGACTGAATTTCCCAGGGGACCAACTGCACACTGTGGCAAAAGCACTGCTGCTCCTTCCCCTCTTCTTCAGGGAGGTGCCTTCTGCTGGGGATTTACGTGTTCCCATCTGACTCCTGCAACTATGGAGTAACTAGACCAAAAAATCATGAAGGCAATACAATCTGAAATCTCTAAGAGAATTAAAGGGTATTTGATAGTATTTACTCTTTAAACTCTACCCACAGCTCTGAAACAAGCTCATTTTGCTTCTGACCATTTCTTTGGGTTGTTTTTTTCCCCCGATGAGCAAACATCTGAATAACTAAATCTGTAAAATATGGATATGGAAAGCCACAAATGAAAGTTTTAACACAGCACTTTCAAAGCAGCAGAGTCATGCTCACAGTCGGGAAGCCTGTTAAAAACTCCCAAATACTGCAAATGACCAATTGTGGAAACAAAAAAGCATGTTTTTTAAAAAAAAAACACCCATCACAAATACTGCATCGCAAAATGCACTTTTTCATTTGTTTTGATAAAGACAGTTCAGGATATTTCTCAGGGGAGTTGGCAAGTTTTGTCTTGTTTTGTTTTTAATTTAGGCAAGATCTCATAATACATTAACACTGCGGAACACTTTGAAAAAAAAATTATTCTTCTGTAATAAAGAACCTTGGTGTGACCTTTACTAACAAATCTTTCTGGAGATGTGGGACAAGATTTAATTTATTAGAAAGCTGTCACTCCAACACAGCTCTCAACACTGCTCCCATTGTGGGAACTAAGCACTAAGAAAAATGTCTGTTACATACGTATATACGTATAAAGCCCTCTGGCTACAGAGAGGGGATTGATGGACTGATGGGGTTTATGAATGACAGACCCAAACCAGCAAGCCTCGATGATGCAATAAAAATAGCCTTTTATAACAGCACCCTTTTGTCCAGCATTCTCCTCTGATGGTTTTGTGAAGGAAATAGAAAAAAAATGCTTCTGCTAAAGGAATGTGTTAATGAATCCTATTCACCATACGGAAAGCAGCAGCAAGTCAGTAAACACAGGGCTCATCACTGCCTGGTGCTCCTCAAACCCTGCGGGTTCCCAAAATTTCAGAGTGACTGTGATCCCTGTGGGAGGGAGGCAGAAGGCTCAGCCCTGGGCATGCCCCCTGGGGACCACTTGCTCTCACGTGTACCCACTTCGCACTCGCATCAATTCCCAGGAAGCCAAAAGCACGTACCCCAAGCGAAACGTTCAGTGAAGCCTCCACCCCACACCCAACAGGACGCCTGGCAGACCATCCTGCTGGCCTCCCCTTCCAGCAACAGTAAAATAAACTATTGTTTGAAATCTTGGCAAGAGACATTAGGTACATTGCTGAGGTTGCTGGAGAAGGATCAGCTTACACCAGCGCTCAGGCTGTTTTGGAGAGGAAAAGGATGCACAAACCTATTGAGAAATCATAAGAACCCAGCTTGCAAAGATGGTGCTATGCTCCTTACTGTTTCACCACTTTTAGATTCTCTGTGGAAAGAGATCTAAACATACAGGTCAGCAAGTCAAGAGTGATAGATTAATTTGAAGAGCATTTCTCCAGACCACCAGCACTATTATCAACACCACCAGTCATGTACTTAAAATGGGAAAAAGAGCATACACAAATAGAAATTGCTAAAAATACACTTGAGATGTGATTACTTCCAGGGCTTTCCCTCTGCGTGGATGGAGGCAACACAAATGGATCAAGTGCAGGTCCCTGTGGTTTGTCAACATACAGACATACCTCCTCAAATACGATGGAAGCACAGGTTTGAAGAAGGCCAGTGGTAGACCAGTGATGGTGAGCTCAAAACCTCAGGCTCCTGGTTGCGAAGCCCACCAAGAGCTTCCAAATATTGCTAAGAGTGATCATGGAAACCATCATCAGCCAGATAACGTTCAAAGCTGAGGTGCCACATGGGGTTGGAGGCCGTATCCTCCAGCACTTTGCCTGCAGCCTCCACACTCAGGGTGCTAATAAAGGACTCCAGAACATTGTCATAGCTGACACCGGCAGGAACACAACCAGGGGACACAGAGTGGCAAGGGAAGTGGATGCTTCATGCAGACAGCTGTCTGCACTGAATTAAATCACACCATACTCCCTTACACATTGGAAAGTCTTAGATGCCATTACAGCTCTCTTTACCACTACAAATGTTGATTTGAAGGAGGACAAATACTCTGGAAAATGAAAGGCAAAACAATGGTAAAAGAATGCTCTGTGATACCATGTGTTCCTTTAAGGAGAGGAGGTAATTTCATCCAGCCACTACACTAAAATGGGTAGCACCGATACAGCCTGTTATGCTCAGTTCCTACCCAGAATGAGGGCTCAGAAGTGTCATTAGATTTTCTTTCTTTCCTTTCTTGCCTTCTTTAAGCTGACCATGTTATACTTCTAGGTTGGATCAGTCCATTAAAACTCTGTATGTGTTCTTAAAAAGCACCTCTGAGACTGAATAGCTTGCAATTTTGTGACAGTAAGGGGCAACAGAGCATCGCATGGTTTTAATTATAGTCTCCACTAACTGCATGTAAAATTCCCTGTGTCAAACAACTCCAAGCCAGCCATCGTTCTGAAGAAATCAGTTTCTTCTTGTGTAAACACATGATTCTGGAAGGAATGGTTATAATCCAGCCACACATTTTAAAATCCTGTTATCCTTTCACAGCATAAATACTCTGGATTGCTGCTCTTTAAAAAACACTGCAGTTCAGCAACTGCAGCAGCTCTGGAGCTAGGAGGGTATTTCCATGTCGACATCTGAACCAGTCCCACTCGCAAGTCAGAAGAAATGCCACTTAAATCAGCAGAGAACTCTTATTTTAGCCCTAAGCACTGCTCCATACTTTTCTTGTCTGATTTAGCTGATACTATGTTTGATTTAAGCCCGAATTGTAAACCCAAAGGATACCTATAAATTGCAATTGTGAAAAATCAGTGTTTTGCTCTGATCTGATAGCCACATTGAGATAACAAGATGATGGCAGCTGCAAGTATACAAGAACTGGGGTCATAGAGGATTAGGCAGATGAAAAAAACAAAAGTAGAACAAAGAGGCAGATGGAGAATAAGAAATAATTTCAGAAATGTTTGTTTGAGAGAGCCCAGGCCCCGCCACTGGCCCGAGTCAGCTCCATGGAAGGCAGACATCTCCCAGGATACTGTTCCTTACCCAGAGGAGCACCAGGAACACGTTCTCCTTCCCATCGCTTCTGGCTACACTCACACCCGCCTCATGGTGAGCGCAGCTGTATCACAGCCACTGTCCCATCTCATAAAAGCAGCAATTTATCCAACAGAAAAGTTAAAAACTGACAACAACAAAACAAATAGTGTGGAGGAAAGTCTATTTTATGTTCCTTTTGCAGCAGAAGGAACATAAGGCCAAACTCTGCCCACCCTCAAACCAGAATAAACTCTGAGCAGCTCCACTGCAGCCCTGGGATGAGGTGGGTGCGTTTGAATGGTCACCCCCACATATTGCCCTCCAGCTTCTGGCCCCCTGACCCCACAGCAACGTTCATGCTCTCAAGACAACAGTTACATTTTCGTTCACTTATACGCACGACTGCGTTGGCACTTGGAAGCAAACACAACTTAAACAAGCAAACAACCAAAGCCTTTTCCTTTCATGCTCAGTATAATGAGTAGAGTTTTTTCCTGAAGAAAAATAAGGATGTTTTCTGAAAAATTCACAAAAAATATTGTTATTTCCTCCCTTTTCCTCCCCAACCTCTCCACCCATAGAGTATTTTGCATCTGTAGCCATACTCGCACAGATGAAGAAGCTTCTACTCCTCAGCAAAGTGAGTCCTTAACAAAGGGGAATTTTAGAGAGAAACGGGGAAATGCAGCAACGTTTTAATGAGAAACTCTTCTTCGTTTTTAATGTTTTTATCAGCTCTAGAGGTAAACGTTAAGCACAGAAGGTAATAAGGAATAGGAATATCACAACATTTTAGCAAATAAAGCAGTTTTTCCACCATAAATCAAGGGACCACAATGGGCTGTGTGAATAATTGTTATGCTTTGTTACTGAACCCTCAGCTCCTGTCCTGCTTCACTGCAGTTCCCAGAATACGTGACACCCTTCTGGTCTCCTTCATTAAGTGACATCTGGCATACTCTCTTTCACAGCTGAACTTGACTAGTTTGGCAAATACGTATGTCATTTTGTGCTCACTTTGCTATCTCCACCCAGGCTTTTTCACTATCTTCAGTGAAACTTTTCATAAAGCAAGTGCTGAGGGCTCAATTTCAGCAGAGTTTTCTGCCACCAGGTGAAGTTTGGACATTTCTTAAGACCTTGTAAAATGCGGGATTATATTAGGGCTCCTCTCCTTTTTCATTTTTAACTCTCTCCAGGATACCAATTAATTGTTTCTCGAATGACCTCAATGTTTTGGCTCCAACTCCACAAGTCTGTCTCCAAGGCTATCCTTCATGGTTATGAGTTTTCTGACATCTGGGTTAAATTTTATCACACAATTACTATTCCTTTGTGCCCTCTTGACCTATTCCAGTATACACAGTGCTAATTATAAGTATCTCCCTAATTAAAAGTGACTACTACCATAAATTTAAATAACACGTTCTTACTGTGATGAACACAGCAATGGTCCCAATTCTTTCTTAGGATGCACATTTAAAAGAAGCTGAGTGAGTAGAATATCTTTTTGTACATGCTTGAGAAAAAATTTTCAGACTTTCTTTCAGCAAACCTTTATCAGGGAGTTACGCCAGTCATTGTTCTCATCAGCTTCAGTAGTTAACTGCTAGAATAAACTCCATTATAATTGTGCAGCCTGACTTCACTGATTTATTTTTAACTGAAGCTTTTTAGATTGCTTTAGTCTACTTATCTAAGACATGGCTTTCTTCCTATTCTTTAAGTGCTAAAACTTGAACAGCTTCTTTATTCTTCGGTGCCAAATGACGCAATTTCTGTTGTATGATGTTCCGAGGTCATTCGGCCTGGTAGCATGGAGCTGGTGTCTGCAGTGTGCCTACAGCTCTTATTGTCACCCTTTAATTACAGATTTCTTTCTTTAATTACAGACACGTGCTTTAGTGTCGCTCGTCCTGATGCTTGCATTTGAAACGCATACCTCAAGTTACTTCTACAACTAGGGATGCTGTCTATCAGGTGCCTGTAAACTATTTTATACGCTCCCCTGACCCTATAAATAGGGTTGTGTGAGTGTATAGGACTCACAATCCAACAGCTGAGTGAGTATATACTGGAATGATGCAAGAGAGATTTCAAGAGATCAAAGTGAAAATGGCGATTTAGCAACTTATAGAAACTGCAGCGCATCTTGCTTCCAGCTGATTTTTCATTCATCATAACTTGTATATATTTAATACAAATTTATACTGCCTCACACAGCCATGGAGCCACAAAGCCACAGGTGTGGCTTTATCATACAAAAACCAGCTTTACCTGGCTGCTGATGTGTTGTCATTCTCTAGCTGTCGGACGAGGAGCTTGGCTATGGCAGTGAAACTGTTGCTCATGCGGTAGATGTCTCTGCTCTGGGTGCCCAAGATGCTCGAGAAGGTGTCGGTGAGACTCTTAATTTCCAGCAAAAGAATATGGTGAAAGGAGTGCTCCATGTTGGCCAGCTGGTTCACCAAGTACATCAGGCAAATTCTGGCTCGCTCCTAAACAACACAAGGAGGCAGAAAACAATTTTAAACAAATTATTTCATTGTTTGCTTGTGCAAGAGAGGTTTGTGTGCATGCTGCTGATCCAAACATTTTCATAGGGGAATAGTGGCTTCCCCACGATAACTAACAAAAAGGCAACTACATCAAACACAGAGTTTATTTTTGTGTACTATTGATGTTATACTTATTCCTCTTGGTATTACCTAACCCAGCCTAACCTTGTCTCCTCCTCAAACCTAGAGTCAGAGTCCATCAAGTCTCTTTGGAGAGTCCTGCATTGCTCTAGGGTGGTAAATCAGCCTGGCTGACTGCACAGAGCACCGCCAGCAGACCTAGCTCCCCTTTCATCTTCCATCAGCCTCATAAAAGCCTGGCCAAGCTACCTCAGCTCCATACACCTAGTTTCTGTGCTGTTAGTGGCAGTCAAGTCTCTCACAAGGGGCCAAGTGCTCACCCACGCTGCACCAGTTCACAGAGTTTTCTCCTGCATGGTCTTTTTTCCTCATGTTTGTACCCGACCTGTTGCACATGGAGCTCACAGAGGTATTAGCACGGACACAAACGTGTCATTATCTGCTGGGAGACCTCAGCTCAGTCCAGAGCAGATCCCACGGCTCAGGTCTGCACTGGTTTGTGGCACCACGTGACCCATGCTGGACTGTGTTTTTCTGTCTTTGTTACAACCTATTAATGGGTAATTTCCAGATTTTTGCTTTGCCCATGTTACTCTCCAAAACTGCAAATAATCAAGCGTCATCAGGCAATTGCAGTGAATTCTGCGTACGCCATTGGCCGTTACAAATACTTAGCCAGGAGCAAACATCTATTTTTCAAACCATAAAGTTGAACCAAAGTTGTGTTCCCCAATCACAACTTCCTTTCTGGACCTGCTGGGTGTTGCTGATTTGCTATATTTAGCAGTGTCACCTAAGTGACTGTCATCACCAGTGCTATCCAGACTGAGCGAGACTCCTCTGGCACAGCGTCAGCAGAGGAGTGAGGTGCAGCGGGCAGGAGCAGGTTCCATCAGCACCTCCTCTGGCTAATGGTGAGAGATTAAAGTACCTTGTAAATCACAGGGGGGGTTCTCTCCTTTCATAGCAATTCACTGAGGAGCAACGCTCAGATTAGACCCGTGACTAACACTGCAACAAAGAGAAGTTTAAGACGAGATTTCATTTTAAGATCTCATCACAGGCGATAAGGCGCTGCCTGGCAGCTGTATCAATCACTGCCAACGCACTGAAGTCTGATATGCCCTCTGTAGCCAAAGTTTTGCTAGCCAATTTATCAGAGGGATGTGATCATGCCAATTTATCAGCAAGATCACATCCCCCACAAATTAGAATTAAAGGGCCCGTTTCAGATCATAATATTCAGCATGCAAATATTTTCTAGCAAAGATACTTTATCATCTCTGCTTGGCAAGGGCACACAATTCCACTTCCAACTATTTCTGTATGTACATGTACAAATTCACATACTAAAACACAAAATCCAAAGGTAAAGAAACGCATTAGGGATCCTCTGTTTTGTAACAATTGTCCTAACTGTATTAGGTTCCACAGTCCTAAAAATAGCTAAGTGGGAAGAGCAGTAGAGAAAGCAGCAATTAACTCAGGAGCTCATATCAGATCCTGCACCAGGGTAACCAGGCATGGCTCTGCTCAGGGAAACCCACTCGGTGCTCAGCAGATTATTACAGAAATTGGGAAATATTTTTGCTTTTAGAAGCAAAAATGTGCTGAAATGCCCTGTGCTGAAAGGCAAGCAAAGGCACTTTAGGAAAATAAAAAATTCTCTTCTTCCCAAGGGGTCAGCAGAAAAGGAGTGGAAGTCGTGTGCCATACACATCCTTGAACTGCAGGGCAATAGCATTATTACCTGGGCTCTTCTGGGACCATGTAACAGGAGAGGAAAAATTGCTGAAAGTTTGATTCCAAGTATAGCTGGGCCATAAAAATACATGGGGGACTTTGGCAGAACACGGCCCAAGCATCACAAGTGAGACATTTTTTGAAGAAAAAGTCAACTTATTTTAAGCAAAAGAGGATCCGCTACACCGTGCCATGACAGAGATAAATGAGAAAAGCCTATCAGACAAATTGCTTCCCTTCAGCCATATGGGAAAAAACTACAGCTACATCCTCGCCTGGGCTGGTGTGGCAGAATGAGATTTTTTCTCAATGGTTTGAAAGACATTGACTTTTTGGTACATATTCACTAGTTTATTTGGAAGACAATCCTCCCTCCAAGAGATAAACATAGGCTCAATTAACATTTAAAACACATTTTTGTTTCCTAAACAAACTGTGCAGCAGACGTAACTGGAAGAGAAGTTTTGACCATTTTCATGTCACTTTGATCCAGCTGGAGTGTCTCCAGCCATGCTGAAATGCTGCTACTCGCCTGGAGTGAGGTAAAAGAACAATAAACTTGACGGAGTAATATAATATGTAACTGTTATACAAAACAAAATTACAGCAAAATAGCTCAACATGAAAGCAGTCATTATTCCTCCCACAATTTTTATCCAAAATTTTTCAGAAAGCCCGTTTGGATATACATAACCCATTGTTATTTTAACAATGCTTATTTTATGTATTCTTATATTTTTTCATAACCATCCCTTGCATTTTATTGCACTACATCTGCCAGTAGGTGAAGATCTTAAACACAAGCAATGAGGTGTGGTGAAGTATTTTGCTTTATCTTAAAATCAGGCTCAGGAGACCACAAAGAGAGATCACAAGGCTTTCAGAAGTAACTCCAGTTTCCAGTTGGTTCAGTTATTGGAAAAAAAGTTATTAAAATGTTCAATTGACCTTTGGCTCAAGATGGTGTTTTGCTTTGCGCAAATTTATGGTTAAGGCACAAGTTCTGATTTCAACTTCACCCATGAGACTGTCCCTGACATCAGCAGAAGTGGCGTGTATAAACAAGGGGGTAACATTTAAAATGAAGGGATCTATTTTCAGCCAAACCTCTCATCTCTCCAGGGGTCTGCCTGAACTGCCAAGGTGGAGACCGCAGTTCAGTGAAAGCACAAGAGGTTGCCTCTAGAAACCAGCAGAAAGGATTCTCTGTTCGTATCTGCAATCTATACCATAAAGGGCCAAGCCTCAATCCTTGCTGCCTCTTTTCCCCAACTAAACCTCCCAGTGAAATAAAATGTCAATGAATAAAATTCCAACACTACCACTGTTTCATTTCCCACTTGTTTTGCTTGGCGGGGAAGGGGATGCTGATGCACGTCTATAAGTACGTGCCAGTGGCATATCTGTAACACGGCGCCGTTACAGGAAAGGGAGGAGGGGGAGAAGTGACAACAGAGGTTTCCAGGAAGGCATTGCCATGACGGGCTGCGAGGCGAGACCATCAGCAGCACATGTGTCTGCAGGGACCATTTTGCGCTTGCGCATTTCTATTTGGACCTCATCTGAATAAACTAACTGGCTGCAGCAATGCTTGTAACTTAGTAGTTACGCTTATAGATGAGAATATTATTTTAGTTCTTTCTTGTGGGTGCACTCATTGTTATATTCCGAGCCTTTAAGATCCGTCCAGCTTTTATGATGCCAGATGTGTTTCTACTTATTTTATCGCAGGCTGATTGTCTGCATTGCAGTGAGTGATGCTCCATACATCAGTGAAATTCGCGGCATGTTCAAAAAAGCATTTTTTCCCTTTCAAGAACCTTGATCTTCATGGGAACATCCAGAGACATGACCAATCTCTTGGCTCATGATAGGGTGCGGGCAAGATCCGCACTAGAAGCTGCTGGAGTAAAGCAAACAAAACCTTTACAAGGGAAAAGGAGGAGTATGAGACACCCACTGTATTACTGAACACACAAGAGCTGCAAGGACCCTTTGGGCACCATGTCTGGTCTGCTGCAACCCCAAGCAGTTGTGGACCAACAAATGCAGTCTGCTGCTTGGGCAGCAGCTTGCAGCTTCTTAGAAAAATAAGACACATGACACAGGACATAATGCCAGTTACTGGACACTTAAAAGAGAGAGACTGGAGATTAATTATTCAATGCAGGCTGCCCAGGCTGCGCCTGTAACACTTGGTAGTATGCACACAAACCAATGGATTAAAATGTATGAGGAGTAAACATTCTGCAAATGTTTTCATTGTAAACTTTGCTGCAGTCCATAATTTCCAACAAAATATGAAATACAGCACGTGCAGTTGGTTCCTTGCTTATTCTTGGTATAAAAAAGTAACAAAACCAAAGAAGTGAAATAAATTCTGTCCCTTTTAAGTAGCAGAACACAGCAGGAAAGAAGCCTCAGAAACACCCTCAACACAACACCCTAAAATACAGAATCTGAATTAAATCCTTAAACTCTGATCCCAGCTATGCTAATTTGAGGATTAGCTAGTTATAAACTGTAAAGCTTCTAGGAGATGTTGACTCTTATGTACTAAACACAGAATTAAATTTGGTCAACTGCAGTTCTTATAAAGGTGAATTTTGCTGGGGACATGTAAGTAAACAAGGAGAGAACACCAAACTTCGTTTGGCTCACAGTCTTCAAATGTGATTTTTGCTTCTGCCCCCAACAGAAATAAGATTTACAAAGCCAAACCAAATCTGGTTTTGATTCTTATAAGATGAATTGCATTTTAAATGAATATAAAGCTCAAGATCAGTATAAATAGCAAGTATAGTATCTTCCTGTGCTGTACCCACAGCAATCAGACACCCGTCACCATTGACACGGACAAACTCCAGTTGACTTAGTGCAAGTTTTGCCTCAGGACTACTGAAAGGGCATGGAAACTGTGGGATTCAGTTCTTTGCTGAAATTAATTATCCAGGTTACTGTATGGCAGGCATCAGTGCCGCACTTCAGCAAATGGTTAATTTATTACATACCATTCATTTTCTGCTATATAATCTAGTTTTGTCACAGCCATAAAAATTGGAATTATTTACCAGAAACTTTTTGAATTCAGCATAACATTATTTTTGCATTAGAGAACCATGATTTGATGTGGAAAGAAAACATCTGTGAACAGTGGTGAAAGACATGTAAGCTCATACCTGGGAATGAAAATAAAATCTCATCAAGAGTCATGATATGTGATAGGTAAGTCTGACCAGTTTGGTGTCCCCAGGACACCCAGTCTTGAGCAAACAGGTAGTTCACAAGCTAATAGTGGTAATCAACTCCAGGCTGTGTTTTTAGGAGCCAGGTATAGGAGCAGGGTGAGATGGGTCTTGTTGGGCATTTCCCAGTGCCAGCAGGACAGGCTAACATTGAATCTGCACAAGCAGCATCCCTCTCCACTGGGGACGTGGGGATCTTTGGGCTGCTCATTGGAGCTGGTGTTCTGAGGAGAGCAGAGGGCTCTGGGTCCTGACAGCTGCCCAACAGTGTCTGTACACTCTGTTTGGGTCTGTCCACAACACCTGGATTAAGTGAACATCACTCCCGCATCCAAACTGGAGAATTATGACTATAGCAAAAACTTCTGTGCAAATTCATTATGCTGTCATGAAACTCCCATCTTTTTTTTTTTTTAAGAATCTGTCACTGTAAATCCTTTTCATGCGTAATGTTCCCATTGGTTCAGATCCCAAACCAAGATGTTCCTGTGATGAGACTTGAGCCAAGCACCACCACTGAGTGTTTTCATTATGAAGACATTTGTCTGAAGTATACAGTTAACTACTGCTACAAAGCCAAAATATCTGGCTTACACTGTACGAGGAAGTTCATATTTCACTGCATGATTACAACATTCCTGAAGGCTATATGCATTTAAAATATGATATCATACAAAGAGTGTGCAAAATATGTTTTTCTTTTTCTCTGCCTTCCATTTCACGTATAGGTATACTGCGATCTAATTTAGCTAAGCCCTTGGAATAGCAACAATTATGTACTTTTATCAAATAGGAGTTTTAGCCATTCCATAAAAAAACAATTCACATAAACAGAACATATATGTGCACAGACTAGATACACAATAAATAATAATAACAATTTATATATCTATCTTTACAGTTATAAGAATATAAGTATTAATCTTTTTCATGCTCATTAAGTCCTTCTAGAAAGTTCCTTTCTTTCCCACTAACCTACGCTCCATTTCTGCAGAGCCTGGTTACTACCTGACTGTTCCTTGGCTAAAAGATCAAAGGACAGTCACAGTCATTAAAATACCACATCTGATTTTTAGGGTACTTGCTCTCATAGCCATACAAGTACTACAGTCTAGATTTCACATGGTCTTACGACCAGGAATATGTTCTGGTAATGCAGTCTCCTTACTCATGAAGAAAGGAATACTTAGATGTATTACTTTATACAAGATTTAGAAAAAAACCCCAACCAACCCGACTCCAAAAACAACCAACCAACGACTTCTGTTTTTAAACTTACCTCATCAATATGTCCAACAGCTCCAAAGATCTTTGCTGTTTGCCCAATCAAACTTGGAAAACTCTCACCAATTTCTTTCAACATCGGAAGAAAGGAGGCTAAGGCTGTTGGTTCATAGCCAGCTATTTCTATAAGTATGTTTAGAATAATGTCACTATGGTTCGGGTCTCTCAAGTGTCCAAATAGAAATGGAATACACTCTTTCAGCACCTATTAAAAAAATCAGACAGAAGCAAATTGTGTATATTTGTTTTAATTGTGAACACATATTACCAGAAGAGGTACTGTACAATGGAGTGATAAAAATAAAACACTAGAATTTGATTTAGTAAAATAGTTTTCCACCCTTGCTGACCTTCGCACAGAGCTATTGCTGAGGTCAATCAAAGTTCAGCTCAACATATGGAACAGGAGTAAGCTGTATCCTTGAAATATTGCAGTTATGCATATATAAGTAAGGAAATGCCCAATTGTTAAAAAAGACAAAAAAATACCCTCACCAAAATATTTCCCTTGCTCTGGGCCAGTCCTATACTTTTTTGATTAAAACAACACAGGACTTAGCCTTCCCCAATGATACAGTAAATTAAAGTACTAGTAGAAATTTTTGGTTTCCACTGGAAACTAAATAACATGACAAGGTTAATATCTGGAAGAGAGATAAAAATAAGATGCAGGATCTTCACTGCACAAAAAAATGCTTTAGGCAAGTTGTCATTTTTTTGTAACAACACAATTTTCAAGATGCTGAGGATCTAGTCCTTAAAACCACTTTACAAACAGGATACAGTGTATACAACTATTGACTGGATGATTATTTTCAGATAAACACACATGTACACTAATACACCTCTGATTCAGAGAAACTGTTGCATCTGTGTAAAAGATATTTCAACACAGAAATGTGGCATAAAGTGACCCGTTCTGGTTTTTGGGTGGGATTTTTTTTGAGGATTATCAGTTTTATCAAGTCGATACTTACCGCTCTGGCAGGGTGGCTGAATAAATTGTTAGTAGTAATATAATAATAATAGCAATATTGATAATACCAAGCAATTTCAGATATGTCAGCTCCAGAATGGAACCCCAAAATAGCCAGCGGTGTACAACAGCCCCCTCCAGCTGATGAGTCCATTGCTTCCAAAAGTATCTCTATTTCGTCTGGGACTGTGTACTATAGTAAAGTTTCCTTGGCTACCCAGGGAAAGATACTAACTACTGTTGATTCTTCTTTTCCAAATATTTTATGAATTTCATAAATTCACAAAGCAGGTCGTTTGGTGCCTTGTTCTAATGCATTGGGTGCTGTCAATGACATGTAATTTCCAAAGCATTCCTAGTCAATTCCTAACTCATTTTTATTTTCCTTGATATGTAATTTAATACATTTCATATATTCCAATAGAAACATAGTTAAGCAAATTCGTACTCTGCTGACAGAGGAAGAGCCAGAAAAGTAGAAAACTGGTTTAACATGAATGTTTTCGTCCAGCAGAGTCATTGTTATGTTCTCTTTATGATTAGATGGAGAATTTGGAATGAAATTAAAGAATTCATGGGGAATTAGCGTAGGAAAGCACTGTCATGCATGTTATGGGACTCCTCACTGTTCGGAGAGCAGCTAGCAGACAGACCTTGCCAAGTCATCTGAAACAAATAAACTCCTCCAAAAGGAGGTGCGGCATTTAGCAGTAAGATCTTTCAAACAGTTTTACCCCTAGTTCCTTTTTCCTGGCTACGATCTGGAAGAGCCTGAGGAGGTGGTGTTGTTCGGCTTGATCCAGCTGAGCCATCAGTGCCACCAGCTCCCTCAGATGGGGGTTTATGGGCTGTGGTTGCTTCTCGTACAGAGCAGGAAGGACACGCAGCAGCATCGAGTTCCCTAGAAAGGAGCAAATGAAAGGCCAGTGACTCTCTGTATGTCCATATCCCATAATGAGAGAGAGCCCTAGAAAATCAGCACACCCCTGGAGACACCACTTTTTAAGAATCATCAGTACAAATACAGGGAGGCATAAAACACACTGGAGAAAAATACATACTGGGCCAAGAAGACAAATGAATAACCTAAATAGTACAAATCATTCCAGGTATAAGACCATAGGTGTAAAAAAAAATAAAAATCCTATTACTTACAATTTTCATTCTCAAGTACAATATCATGAGAAGACTGCTTAATGAGCTTTCAGATTTGGATGGTGCTCTGTTGACTCCTAGACCAAACTAAGTGTGATTTAAATTAACAACAAAACAAAACATAAAAAACAAAAACAAAAAGAAAAAAGAAGGCTAGAAAGCACATAAAAGCTGTATTTCTCCTTTGTTGAGATTCAGACTTTCAAATTAAATAAGCAGCATATGGAAAGAATAGTTGGTTCTTAAGAGAACTAAACATGCATGACAGTAAATTTGAACATAAATAGTTAAGGATGCCATTTCCAGGAATAGAAAGGAGCCAGAGAGAGTCAACTGCAGACAGACAAAGATATGCAAAACCCTCTCTCACACATTCTCTTAAGATGTCTGTGCATAATTCAATTTGAAGCCCAGGCTCATACCAAAATATATAACTTCACATTGCTGTACATGCCTGCCTCGATATATTTAAGTTTCACTTGAGCAACATATGGAAAACATCTGCCTATTGCAGTGTAGCATGGCTCCTTTTGTAAACCCTTGAAAGTCCTTATGGTCTCTTTGGATTTGGTTTCCAATAGGAACTAGCTCTCTGGCCTGCTGCTTTTTCTCCCATTTAAATCAGAGCCTTCCAATTTTGGAAGATAAGCAGGTCACTTCATGGATGGTAGAAAAAGGATATATGGGTCAGACTGGACCACATCGTGCCTTTGCCAGATACAGAAAATGCACCCTGAGACACTGTTAGGTCTTGCAACATCACCTCTGAGCCAAGTAACTAACATATAATTCATTGCAGGTTCAGACAACTCTTAGTCAAGCAGCTTGTAATGATCCCTAAGGGGTCCTTATGGTTGGGAGGAGCGCCTCCATGCTGCTCAGCCAGCCACACTTCTGCATCCTATCTCGAAACATTTGTTCTGCTTAAGAATAGTTGGCTTCCAGCAATTAGCCATCCTCCTCCTCTGTACAGCCACTGCCACTCTAAAGGCAAGGTTCAGACCCCACCCCTAGTCCCATGGACATGGTGAATTTCTGTCCTGTTCTGTTCTATACATAAAGCACAAAGGCCAGTTGCAAAGGAAAGATATTTGCTGATAAATTACCCCAAAGACATTAGCAAGCTGTTTAGTTCTGGCCATTTTCTAGCCACATTCTTAGTGCAAATCTCTTCCTGATGTTACAAAGGAATCTACAAAAAGTGTCACCGCTTTTACAAGTGTCACTAATGTACCGTGGGATTCATGCAAAACACCAATTCACCCAAGGTTAGAACCAAAACAGTGATAGAACGTATGTACTTGAAATTTTCTAGACTAACATCTGAGTTTGAAATTGAAAAATTCTGTAATTGAATACACTAAAATTATTTCCTTCTCCGGATAATTTTGCACCTAGAAAAATAAGTCCTTTCTTTGTACTTGCACACGTTTAGTTTCCACTGGAAGTTTTCTGCCCATACGGAGGAGAGCCCTGAAGCTCCAGTTAAATTTCAGCAATGGTGACAAAATTGCAAAAGATGAAATTCCCATGTTCCTGGACAGGCAAAATTCATTGTCTGTGAAAGTGTCAAGGGAAGGAATTTAGCAGAGGCAAATGAAAACTACCAGCTTTAAATGAGGAAAGATGGCCACTGACCTGAGACATGCTATTGCCTAAGCTGGGATATCACAGATAGGAGGGTATCTGGAAACTAAGACTAATTATTCAATCTGAGAAAATAACCATTTTAAGTATCGGCTGTATTAGGGGAGCGATGTAATTTGACATGACACATCATGACGGATTGCAGCCATGAAACTACTCTGGACAAAAATACTTCGTACAAGCTCAAATTTGGGCAGTTTTCTTCAGCAAATATTGCAGGGTTTACATTCACTAACCAAGATAAATGGAAAACAAAGGCAACTTAGAATCAACCCCATCGCTTTGGAGGTATATTTAAGTGACCTCACTGATGTGGAATTGCTTTTAATTGAATAACCTGTGTATACAAACTCGTAAACAATCCAAGCAGATAGCACAGTTCGTGTCTGTTCTTCATATAACTTAAGAAAGGTCATGAAGCACAAGCCATTTGTTTGTCACACCTTTTCAGTTTCTAAGGGATTTACGCACATGCAGCTCACTAGCCTTTTGATTCTCAGAGCTTGGGCGCTCAGAGGCAATACTGTGCCCCCTCCCAAGTAATTAACTTCTTTCAAATCTTGCTTCAACTATCTCAGTCTAAACAAAACGCCTGAAAAGTATGTTTGCTGTCTGAGAATGGAAAAACATTATACTCAGTTCTTAATTACCTTCTTTCCTTCTTCCTTCCCCTACGACCCTTACCTCCAGTACTTTCCAGATTAGATTTTCTCAGACTTTCCAAGCAGACCACACACTGGGAATTATGCAATTCAGGCAGAGCCTAACGTACAGTTGGGGACACTCGATGGCTTTGCACAGCTGGCTGCCAGTCAGGCAGGGAGGAGGCACGTATGGCAGAGGCAGTCCCAGCCACGGGCTGTGATGGTGCCAGCCTGCCCCAGCTGTCCCCAGACCATGCCCCGGGCACACTTTGGCTGCACTCCCTGCACACATGGATTGCAAAGGTTGCCCTGTGCTTGGTCTCTGCTCTGCCCAACCCAAAGAGCTTGGATACCAAAAAAAAAAAAAAAAAAAGGGAAAAAAAAAAGGACCCTGTTAGCACACCGCAAACAGAAGGAGCTCTCGAAACTGTACAGTGGTGTTTTGACATTCACACATGACATTCATACACCCTCCTTTCAGGCAGTTGTAGAGAGCAATAAGGTCTCCCCTTCAGCCTCCTTTTCTCCAGACTGAACAACCCCAACCCCCAAAATATGTAGCTGATACATAATTTGTACCATATTACCCCTAATCTCGCCTAATCAATGTATCTCTGAAATAATTAGTGGCTCATCAAACTGATAAGCTTTCCAGAATCTAAAACAGATTAAGACCAATAACAATAATACTTAGCACTAGATTAATGGCTAATCCAAGTCTGCCTTGCTTTGTTTTTTCAAAGTTAACAGAAACAACTCTAATCACACAGCTACTAATCTACATGCTCCCAAAACAAGATGCTAGCAATAACATATTAGCCACATAGTTATGATATTGCTAGTGATAATTAGGGCTAGAAATGTAAAACTCTAACAAGCTGTCTTTATGAGTTCTCCTGTATTGCTTAAAGCAGTAAACTGCTAGTATATAATAGAAGTTTTTATACATAACTACCAAAAAAGCCACAATATTTAGGTTAAACCATACACGTGTATCCAAAGTAACTCCAGGTATGCTTATTTTTCTACCAATCCCCTCCAGAGCCCTGGCACGTACCAACTACAAAATGAGTTTGCAGAGAACACTTTCCTTTCCACAAAGAGCACAAAATAGCATAACCTATGGGGCCAGTGCTTGTAGGCAGTGATTTCATCCCCCCGCTTTCACCCTCCCATCGCTGCACGTTGCAGCAATCTGCTCTCGGAGGGGAAGCGGCCGCTCGCAAGAGCAGCTTTCCCCATTTCTTCCCCTCCGCGAGTCAGTACGTCTCCCCCCAGCGCAAACCTGGAAGGCTGGAATTGAGCAAGCTGCACGCCCCCTTCTCCTCCCGGCCAAAACCAACAGTCAGAAGTGCTCTTATTACAACACTGGCACTAGCATTGCTCATTCATTCAAGCCCAGGCGCTCGGAGCATTTATTAGGGGCTCGCTGCGTCTCACTCGCAGTCTCGTCCCTGCTGAAGTCCGAGTTAGACTCCAGCTCCAGACAGCCCCGCTATTTTCAGGAGGCAGCTACAGAATGCAGCCCCAAGAAATACTTTCTCTGCTTACGCTCTTCTGTGTTTTCAGAGCTTCTGTTTCTGTTCTGGATGAAGATGACGACTACGATCTCATGTACGTGAATCTGGATAATGAGATTGAAGGTCCGGTTCTTGGTACTGAGGAAAGTAAGTACATTTAAACTAAATTTGCACATTCTTTGTTGCTTAGCTCTTGTAACAGTTATTATTACAAAAATAATATTTTTTTTTTCCAGAGGAAGAAGCTTGTGCTTGTACCAGCTGATTATTATGGGCAGCAAATGCTAACGCACTTAGATGCCATGTCCTGGAATTACTTTATACTCTTTATTTTTCAGTTTTTCTGCAAAAGACTGCTGATGACCCTTAGTTTTAGAATTGCTGTAATACACACTACTTTACTTTTCTGTTTTGATATAGAGGGAAACACACTGACAGTATAAAGCGCGGAAGCCTTGCCCAGAGCCAGATTTTGTCCTTTTGTTTAAAAATGTAAGTACAAAGAAATAGCAACATCTGTATCTTCCATTCCAGCTGTTTCATGCGACTGCCAGCGAGAGCACACCGAGTGGGACAAGCTCTTCATCATGCTTGAGAACTCGCAGATGAAAGAGAACATGATGCTGCAGGCGATGGATGAGATGCTGAAGGTGGACCTGCAGACCCTGAAAGCAGAGCTGAGCCAGCTCACCACCAACCTTGCAGGCACCTTTGCCGCCACGGTTGAGAAAGTCACCTCCCACATCGTGTCACAGGTAGAGCAGGCACTTGTGAGGAACAGTGACCAAATGGAAGAAGACAAGAGGCTTCATGAGTCTGAGCAAAGAAAGGTTCTTGAGCAAGTTGTGCTGCTGAGCCACAATGTGTCCAGCCGGCTGGGCCAGCTGGAGAGCGTTTGGCTGAGGAGATCTGAAGCAGAGGCTCAGGAGACAGCTTTTCAGCAGGATAAATTCAGCCCCACCAGAGGAGACAATCTCATTTTGAACTCTCTGTGGAAAGAGCTACAGCAAACCAGAGCTGAACTGAAGGCATCGCAGAAATGGGCAGCTCAGCACCTACTGCCTGCAGGTAAGTCCACGTGCGCTGCGCTTTACCGGAGAGCTCTCTTTGGTAGGCCTGTCCAAATATGCCTCCTATAAACAATCCTTTTAAACACCTTCTTCCTCATGACTCCAAAGCAATCTTATGAGCAGCACAGCAGCTTTGAGCATACCGGGGGGAAACCCATTACCTCTTCTCAAAAAAGAGGTCTGAGCTTTTCAAACGTGGGATCAAAGAAGGGTTTAATCAAAGTCCTTACACAGGATAAAGCAGCCACTCAATTAGGATCCCACCTCCTGCAGGCTCTCCCAGATCAAAACAGTTATCAGAGAGCAGCAAACACATTTTAAACATACAAATTATGTTCTCTTACCTTTTACCTTCACATTTGGTAACTCCTGCACAAATGCACTAGTCACTGACCTCTCCTGTTCTTTTCATGCATGTACCCACTCCTTCCTCTTCCTAAACTAAGCGCTGTCTCTGTCTCACCAACTCCAACTGCCCGAGAGCAGAGCTAGATCTGAGGACACCGCACTGATGTCAACGAGCTAAGCACACATCCCGCAGCAGGGAGAGCACATTCACCGCATGCAACTGTCAGGGCAGAATATTTCCTCAAGCATGGAAAAATTAATAACACTGTGGTGTGGTATTTTGGAGGTTTTTAATTTTCCCTTTCAAAACATTGACAGCAGTCAGCAAGCAAGGTGGCCATAGAAAGATGAACTCATCTCTCAAATTTAATGACAAGAAGGAACAAATTTCAAGACAAGAGGAAATGGCCTCAAGTTGTGCCAAGGGAGGTTTAGATTGTATATTAGGAAAAGTTTCTTCACTGAAAGAGTTATCAAACATTGGAACAGGCTTCCAAGGGAAGTAGTTGAGTCACCATCCCTGGAGGTAATTAAAAGACAGGTAGATGTGGCGCTGAGGGACATTGTTTAGTGGTAACTTGGCAGTACTGGGTTAACAGTTGGACTTGGTGACCAGTTTTTCTGTGCACTGTATTATGACACCCAAAAAGCAACTACAGCAACTTGAGTATGGCAGAGCAGACCCCCATCTATTTAAAATGTGGGTGCAAAATTGCTACATGCACTACATAACTATGTTGAACATAACTCTGCCTACCAGATAGCTATCACTGTATGTCTTCTAAATGTTGACATGTCTTTAATGACAGTATTTTCCACAAATATAAGTTACTGCAGCTTAAAAACCCCACAGAAACCTACACTCATGGAACCCCGTGGGTGTGTGTGAATAGGCAGTTACACCAGGCCTCGCCAGCGACCCTTCACATCACTCCTCTTGCACAGGTGAGCGAGAGCGGGCGCTTCTTGTAACGGCTCGTGCAAAGGCCACAACTTACAGAAGCCTATTATGACACAAACACAGCATAACAAGAGTTTACACCGAAGCATTTACCAATCAGACATGGATCTATCCTTTCACATAGGGCATGGATTCAGCTTTATAAGTAAATTGCCTTTACTCCATTTATCACAACACTTTAGTAATCTTTGTGTGCTGGGAGTAGATCTTACAGATCTTACTGCATATTCCGTTTTGTTTTTTTTTTTCCCCAAACACATGAATCTTGCCTTCCAGAAAGCATGATCTCATACTTTATCTTGCTCCTGTAACACGGCCAGCCCCTCAATCAGCTACTCTGCACTAGGTGAGAATAAAAAACCTCAATCAGCATTAAGGATCTCAGTCTTATCAGTGGAAATTCTGATTATTTCCACAGGTTCATACGTGGTTTTATATATAATGTTCTTATTTTTTAATTTAAAGGATACATTTTAAGTACTTCCAGAGTCTCTCTCTGGAAATTTTTTTCCAAGGGAATTTTTAGCAACTGACTTTAATTTCTCACATCTTGAGTTACTGCCAGCCATACTCTTGAGGGATTTTCTAATCACACTTTTTGTTCTTCAGTGAGGCTGTTTTTAATTTTGTTTAGGCCTTGATAATAAAGCCTGAAAGCTTGCAAATTAAAGGCTTTTTCACAATATAGCATTCCTAAGTAGCATTTTAAGGAGTATCCCCAACAGTTGCTCGCTGCTCCTGCCCCTGCTCAAAGGGCCAATGAAGAAATGTAAAATGTGCTCAACCTTGAAAGGAAGCAGCCTGTGAAATAACACAGCAACGCAATCCTGGAGGACACAAAGAGTCCTTCATTCACTGAAGCAGAAATTTCCACACACGTTTAGACATTTTAGATCCTCTAGCCTGTTTAAACAGGAAATGAACCAGCTTAATTGTAGAAGGGGGCTGGTTTTTCCCCATTTTGCTTAGAATATTAAGTTATATATGACTAGGGAACAGCACATAGAATATCAAAAATGGCTTGGATTTAGTGGTCAACAGTTACTTTTCTGACTTCCATAAATTTCTGTTAGTGCTTTTAACTAATTTGATTTCTAATATCAACATATTGATTAATTTGGGATGAGAGATGAACTGGTTTAAAAATATCATTCATCTTCTATATTCCCC
Source organism: Calidris pugnax (assembly GCF_001431845.1). Classification (NCBI taxonomy): domain Eukaryota; kingdom Metazoa; phylum Chordata; class Aves; order Charadriiformes; family Scolopacidae; genus Calidris; species Calidris pugnax. The sequence goes on along the minus strand of NW_015090872.1, from coordinate 2,079,473 downwards.
ATGCTTAACCAGGGCACATGAAAGTTACTGACCAATAGCCCTAAAGGCAGGGTCAGAAAAGGAAGTAATTATAATAAATAATAAATAAATAAATACATCTCACCACACTTCTGCCAATGCTCCCTGTGCCTGCTTTTCAGTAGCCCCTGACCCCAGTTATCCACAGGACAATCACAGGACACTGTAATTGCTCTGTTCCCCCAGCATCAGCCTCACACTACTGCCCCAGGAACGGCATGGAGTCTAAGCCTGCTGTTTGATAGATCATTGAACCTATCCCTTCACCATAATGTTGCTGTTTGCATCACTCCATACTGGAAAAAAACATGAAGGCTAAAACAAGACCTAAATGAAACTGAGAGAGGACTACCCAACACAATTAGCTAATGTAGAGTGCTAATTTCTCTAGGTGACCCAGCAAAAGAGAAGCTCTCCTAGGAGGCACATCACAGCAGAAAGCGCCTGTCCCACATAAACCCTTGGGGAAGCCCAGCTTCCCAAGGCAAGCACCAGGGCAGATGGGCAGCATTAAACCTAAACGCCACTTTGCACAGCACAGGCCTGCACAATATACTACTTTTGCAGCGAGGGAAGAGCCAAACCTTATTCCTGCAGCCTGATTAGCCCCTAGACCCATTCCCATAACATCAGGCAAATTCACCCATCAGATCTGACAGCTTCTCCAAGGCATCCTACATCCCACGGGATGAGCTGAGCTCTCAGATTCCTTTGAGAAGCCCGTGAGTGAGCATATGTCAAGGGTCCTAACTCTGCATGTACAAATAGACCAGTTTTTATTTTCCTAACAGTCTTTCTAACTTTTTCAGGGTGTGAAACAGCAATTCTGTTCCCCATGCGTTCAAAAAAGATATTTGGGAGCGTTCACCCAACTGCTGGAATGACCCTTCACTCCTTTACTGCTTGTATCTGGGTGAAGGTGACTGAGGCTTTGGACAAAACTATTGTCTTCTCCTATGGAACCAAGTTCAATCCATACGAAATCCAGCTTTATCTCAGCCGGGAGTCTGTCGTGCTTGTTGTTGGCGGTGACCAGCACAAGCTAGCTGTCAAAAATGTAGTTGTTCCTGGGAAGTGGATCCATCTCTGCGGTGCCTGGAGCTCAGAAAATGGATCTGCATCTCTGTGGGTGAAGGGAGAGCTTGCAGCCACGGCCTCAGACATTGCTGACGCTCATACCATTCCAGACGGAGGGATTTTGCAGATTGGTCAAGAAAAGAACGGCTGCTGTATTGGAGGTGGATTTGACGAATCTTTAGCCTTCTCTGGAAAATTAACTGGCTTTAACATGTGGGACAGAGTGCTCAGTGCCAAAGAGATTGCAGCACAGACTGGAGAAGATGCATGCAGCATCAGGGGCAACATCATCGGGTGGGGAGTCACAGAAGTTTTGCCGTACGGAGGAGCCCAGTATGTTTCTTAAATTCTGGCCAGGCAGTTTCTGAAGCAGAGAACGTATTTCATGAAAAGCTGAACACCAATACGTACAAAAGTAAACAGAGCCGTAGGAGCCAGTGTCTCTTGAATTCCCAAGAAAGATTAACATTGCAAGTTTACAAAATGAGGTACTATGGAGATGGGATTTGATCTCTGCCTGCTGTTTTGGCAAAACACTGAAAAACAACACATCAAGGCATGACATTGAAAAAGCTGTTCCTGAGGTCAGGCGACTGCTGTCTCTCTAGCGTAGTGGGTTTTGATGTATGAGTGCCACTGTGGACATTTTTGAACTGAGCGGTGCTCCTGGCATCCCTGCTGGAACAAACACATTGGGGACCCAGCTGACCAGTCTCTGCAGAACACGCACAAGGCTGCGCATCTTCCCGGCTCCTCCAGTCATCGGCCTTTATAGCGCTGATGTGAATTTTACAGAGGAACCACATAAGCCAAGAAATGTGTTGTTTATTAATCGTTGTTAGTAATTTGTAGACTATAAGGGAACTAGCTCCTTGTTTAAACGTTATTTATGCCACGAGTTGACCTAACATATAAAAGTAATATTCCCCATCATAATCTGATGTTACATTTGGAGAAAATGCAGCTGTATTATATTGTAAATTGACTTTGTATTAATTTTATTGAAATTATTTTTGTAAAGTTGTTCTGTAAATAAAGATACTTTACTAAACTAAAACTTTCCATGCTTCTCATGAACTGAAACTCTGAAAGTAAGTACCAAATGGGAATTTTTCCATGTTTTCAACCACACAATTTTAGCTGCTAATAGGAAAAGAACATAAATATCAACATCTCATACAGAGGACAAAATCCAAGCATTAGCCAGAGATGGCATTAAAGGCCCATTATATATAGCAATCCCTCTTGTGAATGCTGCTATGTGCAAGGATCTGCTACTGTAGGAGTTTTCCCACATGAACGTGGTGGATTGTACAGAAGAGGTGCTCTGACATGCTGACACACACACAGTGACCCAAGGCTGTGCTAGCACGGCACTCAGAGGCTGAAGGAAGGATTGGTTTTGAGATATCCTCAAGTAAACACCAGTCAGTACCCTGTGGCATAATGTTGGCCATCCAAGAAGGATGTACTCAGTTTTAAGACACATTTAAATATCCAAAGTAACCAAGTTGTTTGATGCTAACAGGAGGTTTGCACAAGGCAGAACTGATGGCAGCATCTTTCTTCGCTCACATTCGCAAGCTTACCCAACATCTAAAAAAATATAGGGCTGGATATATTGCATAAGAAGCAGATGCAGAGAGCCAAGACACTGGCGGTGATTTGCATGTAGAAAACAGAGCAGAAGTAGACAATGATAAATGGTTATTTTCTGGGTATGTAACCATTTATGACAAGAACGATTATTCACTACCTGTTGAAGCCTCTGAACAAGTTATCATGGAGAATGTCTTTATTCAAAGCAATTCTTATTTCCGCTGGAAGCAGCCCACCCTTCTGCTCTATTCACATGTTTCTTTTTCTCATTCTCTACAGATGTCCTAAGACTGAACTCTGAAAAGTTTCTTGACATGTTGCCGCTATGCTTATTTCTGAATACGATGCAGCTACCAGATCCCTCCTTCCACGGTATAAAAGTAGTAAGAAAAAAATATAAGGTAATTTCCACTTTACTGTGCCATTCAAGGGGGTTGTGCTTCATACCTGATGTGATCTGCTCCAAAGTCTTGCCAACACTGTTCATTTAAGGTAAAAATAATTGCTCCAATTGCTGGAATTTCTCCTATATACCTTGCAATAAAAATGTATCTAAATTATAAATACTTACTACTAAGTATGACAAAAGTTCCTTACTGAATAATAGGTGCAAATAACCTTAACTACAAAACAATGAAAATTACCTCTGTTCATCTGCTGTCAGCCAGAAAACAGACCTTCAGACTTAAGAAAAACCCTTGAGGTCCCAACATTGTGCAAGGGCGAAACCACTCTCAAATCCTCTTTCCATACAGTGCCCTCCATTAAACAAAAACAAATGTCCATGAAACACAGCAGAAAAAGAAAAATCCTCAAAAAGATTACCACAAGTCCTTTCTGGCTGCTTTTCTTACTGTACCTCATACCTGAAATGCTTTGTCTTGGAAGTAGCCTTCTCCTATCTTTATTCTGGTTTGGCAGATGACCAGATGCAAAGCCAGTCCTTTCATTCTCACTGACTCAGCTGCAAAACTGTCCTCTTTCCAATTGCTTTGCTCTTCCTTTATCACCTCTGTGGACTTGCAAAGCTCTCCCACAGTCTAGTCCCCTCCTGCCCAGCATCACAAGTCACCTCCATCAGCATGCTTCTCTCTTCCCTTCCTAGTTTAACTATATTTTTCTTTGTTGACAGCTACTCCGCCTGTTTGGAAAACTCCACACCAAGTAAATAGTATTTTGGGGGAGTTTGGGCTCCAAATATGGAAAACCCACTGCGACCCTGCTCTTGCACTACAAATGTGGAAATGAAGGAGCAAGCACAAGACACGCACACCTGGAGTAAGTTGCCAAGCCCAGTTCTGCCCTCTAACAAGCCTCTCCTGAATGCAAGATCCATCTCTGGGAGGTGGAACAGCTGTGGGACTCTCAGGTGATGGCAACAACTGCAGGGTAGTTTTGCTGCTGTCCCCTGGAAAGGGGAATAAATCTGTCTGATCCCTTATGCTGATGGAAGGTGTCAGTGCAGGGCCTGTCAGCATCACAAATGTACAGACATTTGCATGTTTAGAAGCTGAGTTCATACTAACTGGAACACAGTAGTTAAACACTCTTTCTAAAGAGCTCTTTTTTAGCTAATAAGATAAGAAACTGATTATGCAGCCAAACAGTTGCCCCAAGTAATCAAAAAACTCAGTTAGCTCTCAAACACTGGCAGGCAACCGGCCAAAGTCTACTATCAGTCTCAATGGTGCCATGAGGCTGAGCCCTGTCTGTGCAGCACCAGAACAAGGCCCTTTGTCTCCGTGCTGCTCTGTAAATCCATCCTTAGCAGCTTATCCTCCTGCTTCCCTTCTCCCTTCAGCAAACACTCAGAGACTGAGTGCGGTTCTTAGCCTGATGCAAACCAACCTTTTCATGCCTGAAATATGAATTATGTACAGTGCAATTAAGCCACTACGCTAAACAAAACCCTTTGCCTCTTCGGAGTGCCCTCTTCCAGTCTGCAATTTCCAAACCTGATGTCCACAGCAACATCTGCTGGTAGAATAACATAAATACACAAAAAAGAGCAGGAACAGTCACAAACCTTCAAGTGTGGGCGTTAACCACTTTTCCTAACCCTATGACTATACCAAGAAACCTGTTTTACTTTATTTCTTTCTGTTAATAGCACTGTATTACAAGTGGCAACGCACAACATTAACTCATAAATACTAATGTCACAAGTCTTAAAAGAATTATCCATGTGGCTTTGTAAGTTGTTAGCAATATTCTGTTCTTGAACTCTACTCAATTAGTATTATCACACAGCTCAGATATTTATCACACATTTGTCCTTAAACAAAGGAGACAGAAATATGCAAACCCTTACCATAATGTCTTAACATCAAAATTACTTTCTAAGCTTAGCCATTCCTCTCTCTAAAAATAACCACACTCCATTTATATTTTTTAATAAATACAGAATGCACACATATATTTTGTGGGCTTAACATTTTCATAACAACGTTCTTGGAATAATTATACAGCTATCCCTACTTATTGCTGTTATCTGCACTTGAAAAAAAAAACAAACCCAAAAACCAAAACACCAGTGATTTTACTACTGCAGAAGCACTGTATTGCAATAAATACTGTGAACTTTACTACTTCATCTAAATTAGACTTCCTTTTGTAAAGGTATGAATAATTTTGGCTTTTTAAACCTCAAAAGCAAAACGTACAGAGTTTAGCAATGATATTCGATGTAAAGTTAATAATATAGGCAAAATTAAAGAACCACTACAAAGCTTTTATATCTTACATCTGACTATTTTGCCACAGAATGGGATTAATTTCATCCCCATTTGTATCTTGGAGTATTGCCAGTGACATTAATAGAAAGGATAAGAGCCCAGTAACGAGTGTCTCATATCGTAGCTTATAATTTGAAGTCCATTAGTACAGTACACTAACATGTGCAGATGTATTTCCTGCCCTACAGGTCATCCAATCTGTAATGAAATTTCCATAGCCAACAACATTCATAAAATACACATATTCTTGAAAGGTATCCCTTGATATAGTCTGTTATTAGATTGCATCGAACATGTTTTATCACGTTTATAAGTACATCCATATGTATGCTTTATACATACATGCTTCATGCATGTTTTTACATATACCGTGTTTGCATATATGGCTAATACAGACTAACTAATTTAATGGTGGGCATTTTGCAGGATTAAACCCAAAACTTCAGTGTGTTCATACCTTGAAGGACACTTTTGACAATGGTGTCTGTGTGATCAGCCAGCAGATCCACTTTAGCGATCGCAGCCAAGGATAGATAACTTGACATATTTCTGCAAAGTTCCTTATTGCCCCTCTGAAGAAATCTCACGGCCACTGGGACAGCTAAGGCCATTACTGGAGGTCGATTGTAATTCTGTGAACACATGAAAAACCACTGAAAAATAAGCAGCTGAAAAAAAATGATTAAAATAAAGTCTCACGCTGATCAGAGTGGAAAAACAAAAATCAAAACAACCGGGTAAAAAAGCAAAACACATCAAGAAAGGTTATGTTTTGGTAACACCACTGAAGGCAGACCTCAAAGAAAGAGTAAGAAAATTTAAAAGTACTGAACAAGGAGATGCTAATAATACACCTATTTTGTCTTCTACAAGAGGAGAAAACATGATATTAAGCACACTAGCTAAATGTTAATTGCGGCTGTAACATTTCTAACAAGATATCTTGCATTTGGTGGTCTCAGAGAATACAGCAAAAGCTGTATCCATCGTCCACACAGAGTAGGTAATTTTCATCCCAAAGCATAGGAAACACCTCAGAGCAGTCATTTGTGCTGTTGGCTGGTAGATATTGCTCCCTGCAGTCAGAGACATGTTGCTGCCTCTCGGTCCTCCATCCCAGCAACCTGTCCCACTCTGATGTCCAGCCCCAAGCAGGGCAGCCCAATGCGCAGGCACAGCATCAAGGCTCAGGGAAGCTTAATTTCAAGCACAGGTAAATCTTCCCCAGCACAAGTCATAGCTCTCCTCATCTACACCAAAGTGTGTTTTGTTCTATCTTTGTGCTGGCAGAGGCCATGTGAAGAAAGGACCCCTCTATTCCCACAGCAGGATCTCAGGCTAAGCCACTGGGACTAAATCAAAGGCAAATTGGTCAAATGAGGAAAAGAGTATGCACAAGTACTGGGACACTTGCTCACAGGATAATAGCTTTAGTATTAATCATCAATTTTTCTCTAATAATAATTTAGATCTCCTTTATGTCCCTGCTCATGGCAGGGGGATTGGATCAGATGACCTTTCAAGGTCCATTCCAACCCAAACTATTCTATGATTCTTAAACTTCAGTCAATTTCTCTGAACATCAGGATCAACCGAAATTTTTCAAGACAGCTAACTTCTGTGCTCAAAATGTCACTTAGATTTAGTGATCTTGGGGGTATCTGAACATACAGTTAAGTTTTGACATTAAGGTCAGAAAAGGTTCTCTGCAACTATTTGTACATGTGAAATTGTGTGGACAGACTATACACATATATTGCCCTATAACTTCCCATATGTAACTGCCCTTGAAACAAGTAGGATATGTTTATGCATAACTGAAGACCTACATCCTTTCTGGAGCCTCCTTAATCAGTGCTTTTCTCTCATCTTCACTCAGTTGTGAATATCTCTTTGAAACTGGAGTACATCACTGTTTTTGAAAATAATCCTGCAATATGATTATATTTAATTAGCATCTGAAATCACAAGCAACCACTGGAACCCAGATGTTGTGGAAAGCAACAAAACTGCAAAAAAAGGCAGATCAGACTTAACACATGCTCATTCTGGAGCAGCACTGAAAAAATAAATTTAGACCTGAAGAAAACCAAATCTGTTGTTCCATATACCCTACTAGGTTGCCTCCTAGACCAGCTCTGCCTCCATCAGCAGTAACTGCCTTTGCCATTAGCCTCACAGAGAGCAGGACTGACCCTAATTATGACTGCATTGTGCTGTTCAACCAATGCACAAGAGCCAAGTTTAACCAACTATGAGGATTTTTCCTTGTAACAGAGACCTTCCAAGCAGTGGAGTGCTGTAGTCACTCCAAAACAGTGCCTTTCTTCCAGCCCCCAAGGAAGAACAGGCTGCAGCAACTCCTAAGTGCCAAGATGGCTCATCATGGCCACTGCCATATGACCAAACCCCATGTCTTTAATGTGAAAAGCCCTTAAAACAAGTAGAGCTTTATGCACCAGCATGTTTAAATCATCATAATGCCTCATTATACTTGGCTGAGAGCTGAGAGGCACTACTGAGCAGGAGCCAAATTCTGCCTCCAAATTATACTCTGGGACTCCACACAGAAAGAATGGGAAGATAAGGTTTTGCCCTCTGACTGTGCTTTAAAAGATCTAAGAAAATTCTAAAGAACAACTTTATTTTTTTTTTTCCTACAATAAAGATAAAATACTTAGTTAAGAAAAGGTTTGAATTCAGATGGAAGAAGAAAGGTTTCATTTGTTCCATTACAAATATAAGGGCATGAATGCACACTTATGAAAATGTGAAGGTGACAATGAGAAACAGATTTCAATTATATGATATAGTGATGTTTGCAAACCTAGGGGACCTCCCTGCTGCTAATATCAACAGAAACATGCTGTGAGATTCAACCCAGCTGTCAGATATTCATTACTACTTCAACTATCCCTCACGTATTGTATAAAAACTCATTTTATGCCCTCTTTTTTATATGAAAAGGAACTTGCTGATCATAGTGCTGTTTCAGGGAGCAGTAAATGTATTTTCATAGCTTTCTCATTTCATTTCAACAAACTCCTTTCTTGAAGTGGTCTGCAACACAGTGCAATCCCTAAAACATTTGGATATGAGCTAGCTTGATTTAGGCACACAGTTGCCAACAGCACAAGCTGAAAACTTCAACAAGCCATTGCATTCTTTAGTATTCTCATGAAATATCATTTCTAAAGTACCACAAAGACAAAATATGATTTTACAGTGTACGATCTCTTGTCTGGAAAGTTTAAACTGTGCTCCTACTGGTGTCCAAATCCAGTGACTGCGTCACCTCCAGGAACAAAAGACAGAAAAGGACATTAGGCAACAGTTTCAGGAACGTGTTGCCTGTCACAAAGTGTGATGCCTGCCAAAGCTTGTCATTCACAGAGACAGGCAGATGGGACACAACCCCCTGATACACCACTGACCTTCATTGGACACTTTGCTGTGCCCTGCACTGGGGCACAGGCAGATGGGACACAACCCCCTGATACACCACTGACCTTCATTGGACACTGCTGTGCCCTGAGCTGGGGCGCAGTTTATGGATCACAGTGCAGGAATGCCAGTGCAGTGCAGAAGCTGTCTTCCAAAGCCTCATCCATAGTCTTGATGAAATGTCTGGCTAGAATAAACCTCTATGCTTCCCAAACCAAAATCAACAAGGACCTGGGCTTCAGAATAGGAGATTTTTCCCTTTCTTTAATATTTTGCTATAACATACTTTTTCTGTGTATCTTCAGAGTGACAGACCAGGGGTAAACACAGAACTAACCACTGTAAAGTAAAATTTCGTTGATGCAAATTCAGCATTGATGTTTTGGATTTATTTGAACTTCTTTGTTTCCTTTGGACTTTAAACGTTTTCAGCCAAACTAGATGAGGAATGTCAACAACCCTATGGAACAATATATTCTACAAGGGGCTAAGCAGTACCTTTCATGGGACAGTCATGTACTTGTGCCATCATCACTAGAATTTTTATAATGAAAGAACAAAAAAAAAACCCCACATCTGATTTAAGATGCAGAGGTAAAGAAAGCAACTATGAAACAGCAGACACACTGCAAACATCATCCCAGAGCAATCTGTCTAGAGAGGCACTTCATAGCAACTATTTCTCCATCTGACATGGAGCTGGTCCCCATGAATTGTACCCACAGCTGAAACTCTGGAAACAACCCCGATTTCTGCTTCCAGTCAGATACCTGTGCACACAGGTTTCTCTGTGGCTCTCCTCACTGTATTATACTCCTTTTCCAACAAGGAATGATATTGCCTGCAGTCCTGGCTAAAAAAAAGCGCCATACTCACTCAAAACCCACAAATGAACGAACCAAAAAAACCTCAAACAAACCCCAAACTCACTCTGATTTAATACCAGATTCCCCCTTTTAATGGCTTTTCACCCTCAGCTTACTTTCTTAGAAAGCCTTGGAATAGCCCATTCCTATCCCCAAGAGGTTGTGATACACTAAAATGTTGTCTATTTAGTCCTGCATTCACAGGGAGTGATAGTTCATATATTACTGTTTAAATAGGACCCAATTTCAGCTGTCCTTTTGGCAAATGTTTTTGGGACCTAAATACCTTTTTGATCTTGTTGCTGCCTCCAACATTTAGTAAAATATTCTAAGAAATTATTCCAACACTCCCGCCAGAGCATAACTTCTTTCTAGTCCTTTATTTAAAGTAGTAGCAGTCAGGTTCTAGTTCAGAAGTCAGTTTTCTGTGTTGTATCTGAATTCAGCTTTTACCATCAAAATGTTGAGGGAGATCCTCCTTACTGACAGCATATCCAATGACCTACATTTCATGTCATTAAAATCTCTTTGGCATTTTACTGCCTCCCAGAACAAGTCAAAAGAATAACCTCCTCCCTCATATTAAGTGCTTTCAAATGAATCTTTCTGTAAACACAGAAAATTATAGTCCTATGTCTCCCTTTTTAATATTACATAAAATGTAAGTACTTAGAGTTAATGGAGAATTAATGAAATCTGGCACTAAACAGTCAAGACACTTCTAAAGATAAGGAAGCTGCCAAAACTTTTGATTCACTGCAATGGATACCATATACATGTAATTATATATGTTAACATTTGGGGTCATATTCTTCTTAAAGAAATGCAACCACTCCCACGCACCCTCAGAAAACATGAAGTACAACTGCATTTTAAACAATAAAACCAAATAGCCAATGAATGCATTACAGTCCCTTGCTTTCAGTTGAGTCTTACCTGCAAGATACAGCTCATGATGTCAGATGCAATTTTCGCATGTGGTGTGTCCTCATCTTTTCCTGAGGGTTTCAGGTTGTGCTCTAGACACGACTCCCAGAGAGCCACGAGGGCTTTCCCATGCTTTTCTATGGACGCTGTCTCCCTGATGGCCGTGGTGATGCGAGTGATGCAGATTTCCACCACAGCCTGGTCGTTGTCGTTGGTTTGGTAGTCCTGGTTCAAACAAAAAGACGTTTGCCAATGAATGCCCACCCGTTTCAAGTACCCCACAAAATTAGCCTGAAGACATGAAGTTTTTGTAACTGTCCAGTGTCCGTTTTCTCATTTCAACCTTTGCAATGAACATTCAGTGTGATTAAACAGAGAAGTTAGTCATCCCATAGACAATTCACTGGTTTAGGTCTTAATTTCACTATTGTAAAGGTACGGATTATGTTATCATATGATTTTTAATAGCCTGTCTTGAAGCATGGCCTTCTTGATGAGGGATTGCAGCCACACACCTTAGAAGCACTTACACCGGCCTCTTCTCCCATAACCATCCTAAAAATGAAACCGGAATTGTTATACCCACAACATATATAGAGCCAGATGCAGGATCCCAAATATTTAACATCACGTCCAGTCCCTGGTATAAACATAGTTAGTTTCAATCAGCATCAATGTAACATGAATAAAAGTTAATTAAATAGGCTTTATCCCCAAATCCTGTAATTCCCCGTAATCACGGACACAGATGCCAAGTGGATATGAAACAGCAGCACTTTGCTACAACTTAAAAGACCCAGAATACACAATCACTGTCCCTTAGTCTAACCTATGCTATTCCACCCTAAAAATCAAAGAAGATAATTTTTAAAGGGCTGGAGCCAAGTTCAACACTGACTGGCAGAAGTGCAGCTCTGGGGGCTTCACGCTGCAGCGTGGTAAGACAATAGGTCACTCTCAAAGCAGTTCTCTGCCTTTATTCACAGCTAGCCCTCTACAAGCTTTGACTGATGCGACTGAAAAGTCCGTTAATTTATTAAAAAAAGAAAACACGCTTTTTGTTTTGTATAAGATTACCTATTGATAAAGAGGTGAACAAGTTCACAGCACTGGCTGGGACAGTCCAAGAGCAAAGCCCTAGTGAGCATCATGATTGCTGGCTGTGTGTGGACATGGAGAGCAGAGCAGTCCTGTCCCTGCTGCTGTGAAACTCCTCACATTTGGGGAAAAAATCTGCACCTCTCTGACAAATCCAGACTGCTCGGGAAGGGCTGGAGCAGCTCCCCGATCTCCAGAGCCCTCTGGTGGGAATCACTGCTCAGCAGCTCGCAGGAAAGGGATGATGAAGCTCTGCAGATGCTTCAGCTGCTTAATGCTACAAAATGATTTTTACAAACACCAGTCTGCAAATTCAGGCATCTTCTTACACAAATTAGAGGGAATTCGTCTAAAATTCCTAATAATCTGCAGTTAGAGACTGCACAAACAGCAGAGGCAATGGCCAAAATAACTTGATTAACATTCTGAAAGACTGTGCAGATGTAATTGCTGTCAAAGAACCAACCAGAGAAGAGCCCGTGCACAGTGGCTGTCCTGACGGACAAGTCAGTTCTTGTTACAACCAGCAATGCTGTGATCAATGTTCTGAGAGTCAGAGGTTTGCACATTGCCAAAACTGATTTCTAAAATCACATGCCACAGAAAGGGCCACTTCTGTGGAGTTATGAGAATATGTATGTGTTGCTAATTGAATATCCTAAGGCTCAAAAAAGATTTTCCCTTCCTTTCAGCAGACTGGAAGTAGGAAGAATAAAGAGCTTTTCTGGGTTTTTTTTTTTGGACAACACTTTTAAAGACTTTACCAAAATCCATGAGCCTGCCATCATTCAGAACACTTTCTGCTGCAAACAGAATATACACTATACATACAGTGTATCGGTAACCTCCTATTAATCTTGAATATACCTTAAATAACTATTTAATAAAAATTCTGATAAAGATGAACTTAAAAGATCTTAAAAGGAAATCCAGTTAGTGGGAACTGGATTTGGTTACCACTTTTTTAAATCTTACACTTTGCTTGGCAGTCTTAAGTTTTTTAGAAACTTAAATTTTTGCATGTCCCTGTCCTCAGTTTTTTATTTAAACAATACATTTAATCTCATGAAAAATTAATTAAGGACAGTTTTTCACTTACCTCAGATGAACTAATTATTCTTATTTGTTCAAGAGCTTCTGAGAGGCTTCCTTCGATTTCAGCATCCTCTAAGGAGAAGAGATCACCTGCACGGGAAAGGTCCTTTTGTGCCAAAACTAGCCCAAACAGATGATGCATGGCTGCATTTGCTGCCGCTCAGCCAGACCTCCACATGCACCATGGGCATGAACAACTCAGATGAGGACAGAATGGAAACAATCCTGAGGAACAGCGATCAATTTAATATGAAGAATAAATCTGGAGCACATTTCAAAACTTCCTGGGCCCCAGCCTAAAGGAAAAAAAAAAAAAAAAAAAAAGCAAATGCATTGACTGTCATCTTCCAGTTTAGCAAAGATTTTTAAGCAGTGTATGCAAGCAGCACACAGGATGCCCTGATCCAGGGATGTACTTAAGCACATACCACAAACTGCACATTTTGCCCTCAAAATGTGCATAGCTTAAAATTAGCTAATCAATACACAACTTTTAATAAATAAAACCAGTTTGGTTTTTTTTTTTTTTCATTTCAATCCATACCACCTGAGCAAAATGGTGACTGGGCTAACTGATAAGGATTACAAACTGCCTTTCTGTGGTCAGGAGCAGAGCAGAGCTAAAGGAGGCGGGTAAAGCCACTTCATTTGTTTTCTGGGTTGTTGTGTCTTGACTCCAGAGATACACTATTAGCAAGATTGAGAAGATAATGATTTTTGTTTAGAAAAACAGTCAGTTTTGTTGCCAAAATGATCCCTGTAGTCTTTTCAACTCCTGTAAAACAAACACTTGGCTGAGCTGAAACTATGCACTTCTCCTTGGCTGGAGAATTTAACAGAAACTGAGCCAAGTGGGGCCGGGCTCAGAACCACGTGCTCATAAAAGACAACAGTCCTGCACTTGTGCCCCAAAACTCCTGCATTTCAAACATCTGCAGAGGAGATGTTTACCTTAATTATACAAGAAGTTTGTTTTTTTCCACATTTCAAAGGTGCTATCTGTTATTCCAAGACTGCCAGGACTTGCCTCATGCTGTTGGATCCCCTCTGCTCATACACCTTGGAAGCAAGGGTCTCCATGGCCAACCTCAGTGCATTTGAGTAAGGGACCAACAGCACAGGGTCCTTCAAGCCCAGAACATCCCACAGGGCTTTGATACCCTCCTCAGACTTCACCAAGGCAGGTACAAGTCCATGCAGGCAGAAAGTGTTTGTCCTTGAGTCTTCCAAGGGTCTCCACAATGGCCTTACCAGTAAGAACAGGACAAAAACAGTCCCTCTTCCCTCAGCTCCTGATTGTACTGCACTTCTTTCATCCTTTCCCCCCAACACTATTCATGATGACAAAGGAACCCAGCAAGATGGAATTTCTCAGCCCCAAAGAGCATGTCTAAGTGTAGAGCTCTCCATAGACTGCTGGCACTTCAGGCAGAGCTACGTGGACATAAACACAGCATCATTCAGAGAAATTGTGAAGTAATCTGTTGTTAGTTGCTGTTTTGTGAATAAAAATATCTTTCTGAATTGAAGTAAACATACCTAAATGTAAGGGATATACACATAATATATCTGTATATATGTATGTCCTTTACATTTAGGGATGCAGCAACCTAAACAAAGTTTCATTTTGGCCACTAGTGATTGTCTGTGCAGGAATACAACAGATACACAGCTATCTAGCTGACAAAATTATGGCATTAAGGTAGGCATACACTAAATATGGTACTCACTAATTCAAGAGTTTGAGTTGGCTTCAAATATTGCACACTGGAAAAGCAGTTGCTAGAACTGGATCAGTCTGCCTTTGTTTGTGTGCACCACTTAAATGACCTAGTCTGTTTCCAATGAGTAAAATTTCCCTGTAGCTTTATAGAGAGGAAAGAGAAATGTCTGAGATTTGACATCTATTAGTTGAAGTAACTAACAGGAGAAAAGGGAATCTTAGGAAAAAATGGGCTGTTCATAATCTGGACAGAGTGAAGAAGAGGCTGGGTAAGCGTGACAAATTAAGGGCTGAAACATCACTACATTTTCCATATAGGCTTGCATTAGATGAGCCTGGTATAGCAGCATATGACCATGCTCATCCCAACGGCCCATGCCAAGCAGGCCAGGAAGAGCTCCTGCCCGCTGGAGCATGTGGTGGCCTGCAGGAAGCTCTGTGCAGATCCGTATCTAACCCAGGCGTAGCTTGACATGAGAACATGTATTAAAATACAAACATTATGTCACAAAGGAAAAACCTGCCTTCTGTCTTCACTTATTCATCTAATACAGAATATTTACTGATTTTGAGGCTAGGAAGATATCTACCAAGCACATATTGCAGATGGCCCACATGGATTCACAGTCAACTCCTCCAGGTTCTTCTCTTGAGTTGATGAACAAAGCACTGCATTGTCACAAAATACATCACTTCTAATTATTATTTGAGATACAGAGTATCCTTAATCCTTGTTACTCTATTGCATGCTATTTTTCAGAAAAGAAAAAAAAAGGCAAAATGTCGAATAAGGGGCAAACCCAATGCAAACACTGAGTAACAACCTCTATTTTAACAGTATGGATAGCACCTTGCATTTGATCTGCCATAAGCCTGATTGTAAGGGGTTTTTTCCATTTTCCCAAATCTATCAATATCATTACACAGGACTTTTAGTTCGATTATTTGCAACAAGACAGAAGCAGAAAAGAGGTAGTAAGATTGCAAACCCTGAAGCACAGCAGGCTAGATCCTCCTGACAATTGCAATGGCATAAATCACCAGTCACCAAACTGGAGGGAATGGTGTAAGCACAGAGGAGACAGGGCCCATCATACTCATGCTCTGCAATTCTCAAATTCTGAAAGAAAAGTGCAAAACGCCACAGACACAAACTGATTTTTTTTTTTTTTTTACCTGTTCACGATTCCACAACATCGTCTTCAATAGTGGTTACAGGTGCAAAGCTCCTGTTCTTGGAAACAAAGCCTGACCATTTTACTTTGCCCTCCTGCCACCCCAGGCAGCAGCCAAGGGCACAGCAAGTGGAAAGCTGGGGAAGTGGGTGGCAAGCAGTGAACCTGAAGCTGTTAATTGCAGTGCCAGGAGTAAGGCATCTCAGGAATGCAGACTAAAGCAGCCTAGAAGTTACCAATGGCTCCGTCAGGTGACTAAAGGAACCTAAATGCAGAGAGGCCTTATCTCTGAATGAACTGCTCTGTTTCTAGGACAAAATACAAAGCCTACTCCACTTGAGGGCAGTTGTTTTTAATAGAGAAAACAGAACTCTCTGTGTTAGTGGAAAGCTATCCTTCCCTGGGAAGAAGGTAAAAAAAACCCCCTCAGTAAGCTCGCACTGTTTGAAAGAAAAAGAACAAGTGAACGAACTTGCTAGAGAAGAGATTTTCTGTCCAAAGGAATAAATACTATCATTCTGTAACACTTCACATGAATACAAAAGAGGATCTGAAGTTTGCTTTGGCTTTTAACATTACAGTCATAAGTGGCACAACAAAATCTGCACATGTAATTTAGAAAAATGTTTTAGGAAGGGAAACCCATTTGAACCCTCCCTTTGATCGGCTGCACTGAAACACAACAACCCCTTCTTGGCCTTTTGCAAACAATATTCTACTCGATGTGCTTCTGCAGAAGAGTTTCTCAGAAAGGGCCTGTTCTCTATGAACAGGTTCTCAATGAACAGACACTTTTAATGTAAGTTTCATAGACAACAGTAAGGAAAATACAGAAAAACATTTCCTTCCTATAAGGTCTTTGAAATAGAATGATAGCAAATCTTCTTAATGCTTATGTTATGTAATACTGCTGAAAATACTTTTCTTGCATAGGTTTTAAAAGGAGATAATTGTCTCTTAAGCATCTCCTTGGTCACTACAAGATTGTACTGCCTCCTACTCGTAGGTAGTTGGCATGGAGGAAAAGAAAAAACAGAGTATATTTGCCTTCTAAAATGTCATCTTTTTTTAAATTGTTTTTTTAAAAAGCATCAGGTTAGATGATAAAATTGCTTCAGAGTATGGTTCCCAAGATGTCTCATCACCTTGACTCCACAACACCTATCAGTATCTTCCTATTCAGAGGCGACAGAGATTGCTCTGTCAGATCAGTGTCTGAGACAGATCAGACATATATTTCCATCCCATGTACACAAGCGATGGGAAAGAGGCAAAAGCTCTTGCCAAAGTTTGTACACCCTGCGTGGCTCCCCATCGGCACAGTGTCCATGGGGGTTAGCAGCAGGGATCCACACCTCCCTGTGGTAAAATAAAGCAGTGATCCCAGCTCTTGTAACAAACTCCAAGTCATCACTACACAAGCAAAAAAAGACTCAGCTTATAACACAGGCTGTTTCCGCTGGTTCGCAGAGCAGTCCCACATCTCATTCAAAGTTTTGATTCTGATATTCAATACCTAGTTTCCCTTTTCATGACAAGCTGAAAGAGCCATACGTTCCAGGGACCTTGAAACTGTTCCCCTCCAAGGTGAGTCTCTCAACTTGCTGGAGGCACAGCATTCTTACCAAAGCTCCTTATCAGAAGCAATCAGAATAAAAGCTAGCCTGACAGGTTTCAGAGCTTGAAGCAATTGAATTGGCCTGTTTGCAAAATAATTCCCCCAATAATAGAAGATTAACAATAAAAATTCCATGTAAAAGGGCAGTTGGACCTAAGGGCATCCAAAAGCCAATTGAACTTTGAGCTAAAAGACTGAGTCTTGCAGTTTTATCAGGAACCCAGATTCTGCAGAATGACATTAGAAGGACATACACACAAAAAAATCTCTTAAATCAAAGAGGAAGGGGAAAGAATAAAATGTTTTAAATTTACAGTGAAGGAAGTTCTACAAGAAATCAGAATAATTTCCTTAACTTTCAAAAGACTTGAAATATAAGTATGTTGCTTGATTTTACCAGATGGTGCTATCCCACTGAAAACAGAAGCATAACCTTCAAAGAACTGTGCAATAATATTATTAATCTAGTTCCACGTTAAGCAACATAAATCAAGAAAATTCTCACTACATTTAAAGAATTTTAGGAAACATAGGCCACCTGGAGTTTGTGTTAAGGGAACCTCATAGTATTTTCTAGTCTGCTCACTGCAAAGCAAGAGGCAATTAAAACCTTACTATACTGTTGAAACAGTCTTGTACATGAACTTGCATAATACTGCATTTCAGAAGAGGTTAAGCATCCACAGTGCTAAGTCCTGAGCTAACTCACCCCAACCCAGCAAAATCCATAACCCATTGCCATTGGGGATAGTCCCTGCAGGTTCTCAAAGCCACTGGCCAGTGGCAGTTGAGTACATCAAGAGATAACAGGCAGGAGTACAAACCACCCTCTTGCTGGAGCCACACTGAGGACAGATAATACTCCAAACACAGAGTCCAAGAGTCATTCAGCACTTCCCAAACCCCATTCTCCTCTTTAACACTCAGTTTGCCACGGGCACCATGCACGATTCTCCTCACATGCTGCAGCACAGCTCCCAACTGAAGCACTTCCAGCTGGTGTTTCTTCTTCTGTACTGAAGGAACAGACTACCCTGGGCGCCAAAGATCTTTGATAAACAAGAGATAACGTTCATTTTCTGCAATGTTGAAGAAAGAAATCTAAAAGGTGAAAACTGAGCACCCGGTTCAAAAAAGTAACTTAGATTTAAGTGTCAGGTAAATTACAAAGGAGAGGAAGGGGATCTGAGAATTCCCCTTCAATGGAGAGTCTTCTGTTAAAGGACTGGGAGGCCAGAGGTCTTGTTTTACCATGGCAGTCTAGGGAAAATCACAGCCCAATGCTCTGACTACTCTATCTATAAAAAGGAAAAAAAAAAACAAGAAAATCAATTTCCTTACCTCGCAGACATGTTGCCATACTTAATACACTGGATTGTATGAAGTGCTTTGGATGCCTTGGATGAAAGACACTATAGGAAAGCAAAAGCAAAGTAGTATTAGTAACTATTTGCCTTTTCAGCACTCTGCGTGCAGACTATAAAATACGTGCTGCATGATACCTCCAGGACTACAACTGTGTATTTCACCAAATAGAATTTAATATTTAGGACACAGTCCCATAAAAAACAAACAGGACAGCAGCTCTACTAAACCCTGTGGGAGTTTGTGATGTTATTCACACATGCATGGACTGAACACCGTGAGGTTTAGATTTCCATTCTCTCTGGGGGTGGGGACAAATGTTTTCAACAACTGCATATTTAGTTTTTATTTTACTTTTCCATTAATAGAAGGAAGATTAGAATTATCTTCAAAGCAAACTTTTATTCTGTGCATATGATAGGATGCAATTTTCTTGAAATCCTTCTCCCTCATCTCACAGGAAAAATCTGTTTTGTGGAATTAGAAAATGCATGTCTCAAAGAGTTACAGAAGTTTGTAATATCTGCAAGACTGCTGGATACTTCCTTCCCACATGCACCCAGCCAGGGAAACAAGAAAGCACGGATACATTTCCTGGTTATTTTCAGCCTGAAAGTTTCCCAAGAATATCCACGTATGCAATATTCCACAGAATATTGGAAGATATTTCAAGTAACTTTTCCCCTCTGTGTTATACTAATAATCTGATTTATTTTTATGTTTGAGAAGCATTTACTACCAAAATAGATTGGTCTTTCAAAACTTTTAAATAAAGTTCTCACATTTTTTCAGTGAAAGAAAAGGATTAAAGATTATATTGAAAGAGCATCATTTTCACACAGGGTGAATAGACTACAGCAGTTCCCATGGGATCAGCTGCATATATTTAAACTCTTCCCACAAGACAACCATTGTTTCCTACAAGCCTCTCTGTTTTTTTTCTGTCATGACAGGTTTCCACACTTCATGTCGTCTAGAAATCCCATGGATCCTGAGCTGGACCAGATGATGAAACAATAAATTATGAAGTCTACTAATTAGGCTAGAGTTAAATTAATTTTTTTTTTTTCCACTAATGAAACACCTTGCTGCAGTCCTGGAAACTGTGAACTGACTTGCTCTCAACATCCAGTTCTCATGCACAAGGAAGCAGTATTCTTATTGGAGACAAAATAATCAGAGGAATTATACAGCCTCTTTTAGATCCATCTCTTCCACCAGAATTGCAGGGCTATACTACTTCCTCAGTTAGAAGTAAGTTCAATGTTCTTCCTAGAGGTGTCAACCAGCGTGTAAATATTCTCCCCGGCGATAAACAGGCTTAATCAGTAGGTTTCATAGGTCAGAATCTGCTTTAAGTCAACCAGACATCACAGATCTCCGAGGCAATTTTGGCTGCAGAATCCATGCAGAACTCAACTGATGCAGAGTGGTAAGAATATACTTACAAACTTCCTCGGTGATACTTTTGCAAACAGTTTGTAACTTGACCAAGTCTGGGGGTTTTTTAACATATATATCTACTTGATAACCTATGTGCTGTTGAGACAGTTTTCTACAATTTCCAGTATGTAAGAGATCACAAAGGCTTATATTTGACTGCTGTTTCAGAACACCCCGATGCTATATATAACAATTCATAAGACTTAGCATTTTTTAACATCAGTAAGACAAATTTGTAAGAACTCCATTTCTAAATATCTTCATGATATTAAAATACTATGCTAAAATAAACAACACACTGCTAATATGGAATAAATTGCTTCATATAACAAATGCCAATACGCTCATTGTCAGATGCTGTCAAGAGCTGGTCGTTTTCAAGTGTTGCTTAATGAGCTTTCATATCTGTGATAAATTTTCAAGACGATAATGGCATTAAGGAAAAATAATTGTTATAAAGTTTCACAAAATGTATAAACATGCATTTCTGTCTAAAGAGAGTGAAAGACTAAATGGGCAGAGCATGAGGGACTACAGAGTAGAGTCTCATAAGAATGCCACTCTGGAAGTGAAAATTGGACTGGAGCAATAAAAAAATTCAAAGTCACTGCCTCTCAAAGCTGCCTGAAGTTCACAAAACAATCATTGAACACCCTAAGGTTCCTCCCAGGTACCTGGCAATCCACTTTTGCACATTTTTTATTAGGACCAACAGCTTCCTTAGCTCACATTTTCAAAGTTCCCCTAACGTAAAGCAATAAATTCTGCAGTATGGGGAATAAAGAGAAACACATTTGAGCCCCAGGATGAGCCAAGAGCACTGCAGGATTAATGCACACGCTGTCATACACCACAATACACAGGCACTGCTTTTTCTGTGTCACTTCAAGCTAACTTACAACATTTTTCGCAATCATTGTGATGCATTTATAGATATAATAACCACAACTCCTATATTCACAGAAAAAACAGTAACAATCACACTATTAAAGACTACAATTCTTACACTCTCAAAAACCTCTTCCATTATTTAATATTTGGATCTGCTACTCAACTTCTTTCCATGCAGTAATTTATTCATTATTGAAAATGTTACATGAATGCATATTTAAGTTAGTTATTCATACCTCTCAGAAGAGAAACCTCTGAAAAAACATTAATAATTGAAGGCAAATTGTCGCTCTTTAGAGAAATTCTGATAAAATCCATTACAGTTGTCAGTTCCCCTTCCATCCCCCTGTCTCTGGTATGCGCGGCTGCTGGCTCGGTGCACAGCCTTGTCAAACCAACCGTACAGTCTATTCAGTTACCCTGGAGTTGTCATGTGGAATCAAGCAAACAAATATCTTCTCTCCATTTTCCCCAACTCCGGCACTCAAAAACAGATCAGAACTAATTCTTCACAAAGCTTAACTTCAGCAGCAGCTTGAGTGAAAATGCTCCAAGCTTGATATGGAATTTGAATTAGTTAAAAGGATTTATCAACAGCCAGTGGTTACATTCAGTTAATTAATAACTTGCTTAAGAGTAACGAGGAAATTGCAGAAGTTAATATTACTTATGGGGCCTCTTCTCAGAAGTTGGTGAGAAGGCTGGACCCTTTCAGTGTCTTTGGAGGAACATTAGCCAAAAGAAAAAATCAGGAAAGAGCAGGACACTGGAAGAAACGCATCCTTTCAGTTGACACCCATTGCACCTCACCAAAGCATAGAACTTCAGCCAGCCCTTCGAAAGCATTAACTGTCCAGGTGGAACCAGTGCCCAGGACCTACCTAAACACCTCCAAAGTTTGGCAGCTGTAGCAGAGAAATTATTTCTATATCATTCTGGTGGCATTCTGCATGCAAGCTGAACGTGCTTTCCTTCCACATTAGGCGCGTCTGTATACTTTTCCCCTTAACTGTCCTTTGATAAATAAATTCCAGATTCTAAACAAATCAACCATAACTAATGCCTACCCTACACACAGACCAGAAGGATCTTGACAGAACTGATACTGGCCACATCCTCCTCTCCTGGGAGAGCATAGGAGTAAACTCACACTGGGACTGCCCTAGCGCTGACATTTTTCTAATAATGGCCAAAGTAATATCAAAAGAACCAGCTCTCAGAACAGCAAAGTGTAAGGTCAAGCACTCTTAGCCAGCTGCTGGAAGAAAAGAAAGACTGTTTGCCCAAAGATAATGAGAAGACATGTTTGTACCATTCTTGTTAGGGTTTTTGTCCTTTTGCAATACAGAAAGGATTTATAAATTATACAGTTTAAAAAAAAAATCTGCTTCACAGAATATGCATTCAGTCAAGAGTCCTCAATTTTGATGACAAACGCCCCAAATAGCTTTTTTGCTCCTATTCATTCCACCATGGCCTCTGCAACCAAATACAAAATTAATGGTGGTTGAACACATACTTCTAATGATGTTAAGAAAGTGGGTGTTGTTGGTTTTTAAATAAAATGCAATTTTGTGTTCTGTACACCTTTTAATTTAGTATGTATATGAAAATCACAGCTTACTTTTCTCCTACCTCTATGAGACTGGAAAAATCTTGTAAGCTGATAGCAGAACATAAATGTGCACCTGATAACTATTTAAGTCATTGTACAGTCAGAATTAAGAGGTCAATTCCTTCACTCACTGGGAGCCTACTTTTGATTTCTAATAGTAACCAACAGAACATTTGCCCCAGTGTCTGACGATCCTTTAATTTTTCATGTGGAAGGAAAATGAGAACCACAAGCTGGTTTGTACTTAGTCACAACTACAGTTGTAGGTAATGACAGTCCTGAAAAGATTTACATGGAAAAGCTTTTCTGATAACTATGCTCAAAGGATAAGACCAGTGTTGACTGTCTTCTCAGAGCACACATTCTCTTCATGTCACGAGGAAAAAGGGGTTCCTCTTACTCTGAGGCAAATGTGCTCTGCTCCCAGAACCATCTGTACAGTGAGTAAGAAAACTGAGACAGACACCAGGCTGGGGAATACAAGGCAGCAAAGCGAGGATCAGCAAGAGAGACCCAAACAAGCTTTGAAAAGAACACTGATGGCACTTCCATGGAGAAAGACAGTGACATGGCCCTTTCCAAGCTCAGCACTTTGATCCCTTCCAATTTGTAGACTCCCTGCAGAGGTTTGCTATGCTAGCATCACCCTTTACAACCCTGACAGAATCATACCTTAATTCTTTTGCTTCTGCTTTTTTATTGATGGGTTCATTGCTGTAAATCATTAATGTCATTAAGACAATGAAACCTTAGCTAATTCAAGATGGCATGTGAAAGAATACAGCAGGAAGACTGACTCCAGCCACCCAGCGCAGTTGTCTTAGAAGTTCTCTGGCTTTCCTCTTGCTGTTTATAAAAATTGTAGTCACCTACACAAAGAACCAAGAAATTACCACTGGACCAGGATATGTTTGGAAAGACAAATGAAATCAGAGGCAGCAAAGGGCACTTGAGCAGCTCACAACTCAAGCATATAATGCATTATTACAACATATAGCTTACTATATAAGGCAAAACAAGATATTGTGATAATAAGGCAAAAAGATTTTCACATACATATTGCTATTGAAAAAGGAGAATTTACTTTATGAAAATAGTTTTTTTCCATCCTAGAAAACCAATTGGTCTTAACTTTTATTATAATAGCTACAATGAATTTATGCCCTTTTTAAACAACGCCCTGAAAATATTTATTTTGTTAGACTTTTAAAAATAAACATCTTGTTAGGAAAGAGACATGCTATTGTTCTGTCTCCAACTAATTGGTGAAGAGAAACAGAATATTCCATATTCATCGCATTTAGCCTAAATGAGTCATGTTATCTTCTACCCAGACAAAGCATTTTAATTTTAATAACAACAATGCTGACAGCTACAATACTGTTCTTGCAGAAGTTTGCTTGTAAATAATTAACAATTGTTGTATAATGACAGTGGGTTTTTTGATAGCTCTATTAATTTCACAGTCAGGCTGGAGTCTCTTTAATTTAGGGTATTCATAAAAATCCAACCCCCTCCCAACCTACTAACATAAAAGGCTAATGGAGAAAACACGTTTACGTCCCTGCAGTCTGTCTCGATGCCAAAAATCTGTTGTACACCAAGAGTTAGCCATGGAATAGAGACTAGTATATGGAAATGAGAATAGTATAGAAATCACAGATCATACCTCCAACTGGTTTACATGTTTGACTAATAATTATCTGATTTTGAAGTTAAAGACTGTGCTGTGATAAACGACAAGTTCACATAGCAAAATTCTGTTCTGTGTTTTAGGACCTGGTGGTGGCATTTTCAGAGGACAGATTTAGCACAGGATGGGGCACCAACTATTACTGTCCTTTAAATATGGCCACTCATGCCTCTCAAAATCTCACCAAGCGAGACACAGACAAGTGTTCCCCTAATCGACTCATATTTTTAAAACCTGGCAACATTCCTCTGGTTCTGATGGAATCAACAAGGATACAATACCTTGAGGACCATGAAAATGTTTCCTGTATAAGCAAGTTCTTTATCACATGCCATACAGTTCCCTAATTCACAGCTACATCTTTTACATACACATTAGGAATTTCATCCAAGAATTGTAAAAGTGGATGCAATGTTTCCTCTACTATAACAGGAGATACCCAACTTGATTTTGTTTTCCTTTCAGATAACGCATCCTGGTGTTTCTATTCCTGTGAGGATAAAATATTTCACTCCAGAAATAACAGGGCCTCTCAAAAGCCCACTGAAGTGAATGGAAAGACTGTTATTGTCATTACAAGGATATATAGACTTTTGTTCTCCCAGTAGGTATTTCCTGAAGTCACCTTATGCCCATTTTCTATCCTAGACAAAGAAGTGGATAATGACACAGACATTTATGAAGTAATTTTTGGTTTCTGTACAGACCAGGTAACAAGCACCATCTATGGGCCAAGCATTTGACTGGCAGCAGGCCAATATTGAGTGTAATTGCATAGCTTCATACACTAAATGAATTATTCAGGATTGTAAAATGTCCTGCCAAATAAAAACTGTTAGATGTCAGCCTAATATTTCTATCAAATTTCATATTAATTACGAAAGCTATTTTCTAACTATTCTAAATTTTTTTTTCCATACTAAGTATTGCTTATACTCCACTTCAACTACTGGCAAAGCCTAGCAATCTTGTTTGACACTTTCAGAATAGCTGTTTATTTCTAAAGGCCAAACCCTGTGTACTAGACAAAGTCAAACCTCCTGTTAAAATTAAAAGAGGTTTTCCCTGAATGAAGTCTAAAAACTATAGGATTTGACCCACTGTCTCAGAGGAGCTAGACCCTGCCTCTGCACTGTAGCTGTTGGTTAGTTAGGTTCGTAGGTGGTTATTGCCTGGCAGCCCTATCTTGTAACAATACACAGAGCTCATTATCAGCTGCACTGCTCCAAAAGGCTCATCTGCATCACAAAAGACAACATCTGCTGTGCATCTAGGTGCCATCTCGTTGATAAAGTATATCAGAAATAGAAAAAGTTTGCATACTCATTTCTTTGTAGCCACTGCTGGTTTGGAGACGGTTCCAAAATACTCATAGGCAACAAACAAATGTCACTGCAGGTCCATCTGACAGTACTTCAGATGCTCCACAGCTTCTCTTGCTGTGATGGACTAACTGCAAACATCCAGTCTCTTTTTTACATTTACATATACATGCATGCATACTCTCACATTCACATTTTGCATATCAGATAACATTTTCGTTAACCACCTGCATCATTTTCCAATTGAACTGCATATTTTATTACTTGAGACATCTATTTCTATTCACTTTGTTTCCCACTTACAGGGCTTTCTTAATTGAGCTGCATAGTTTATGAACTGTGCTAATTGACTGCATAACTCCACTGCTGAGGTTTTATATACTGTACCAAGCAGCATATTGAGTGCTGGATTTGTGCCACTGGAGTTACAAGCTCTGCAAGTTGAGGAGCACTTTAACAGCTCTGCTGTATTGTTCACTTCTTCGATTTCTGTTTTTCTTACTCTGTAATACCCGAATGGGTTGAAATCCGCATTTAGCTTAAGCAAAAGTTTTTTTAAGGATAGCCAGGACAAATGAATTAAACTGTTGACAACAGCCCAAGTAACCCTTGTATTCTGCCCCTGAGAGCAGAAGTCAAGAAAACTTACCCAAGGAGAGCAAAAGCAGCTACTGCCACAGAGAAGAAAAATTACCTGACCACAAGGGACTGTTCCAATAGGTGCTCATGCTCCCAGGTTCTGGTTAACAGCCAGAAGCCTTTAATAGGGTCCTAGAAACAGAAAGGAAAAGCAGTATTGATAAGTAACCATGAGGACATGGTGTTTTCAGCTGCCACAAGTTAAGGGCTCAGCAATCAGGGCATGCTGGCTGCAGAGAAACACAGCGTCTGGAGCCAAGACTGGTTCTGCACAGCATCCAGCTGTTTCTCATCCTAATTAAGGCTATAGGCTAACAGTGATTATTAATATTAAACACCTACCCTTTGAAGATACTAATGAAACCAGATAATCTGTACCATAGAGCCACATTTAAAATTAATACAGGCATTTATACTAACTTACAAGAAAGAAAAGCAGTACACATGATACAATGTGCTCACACACAGTTTCTCTTGGCTATGGATAGATGCCACAGTAAGAGCCAGCATTTAAAAAACACTAAAACATCTGTTCAGATGCTTAATAAGCCTACCATCGTTAACACTATAGCTCACAGATGAGCACAATGCTTTGAAAGACAATCAAGAGGAATAGTACTTCCACCAGAAACTCTAATTTCAATAATGACATCAGAGCTACGTAGTGGCAGTTATTTGAAGGCACAAGGAAACCAGTTGCTCACACACAGTTTCTCTTGGCTATGGATAGATGCCACAGTAAGAGCCAGCATTTAAAAAACACTAAAACATCTGTTCAGATGCTTAATAAGCCTACCATCGTTAACACTATAGCTCACAGATGAGCACAATGCTTTGAAAGACAATCAAGAGGAATAGTACTTCCACCAGAAACTCTAATTTCAATAATGACATCAGAGCTACGTAGTGGCAGTTATTTGGAGGCACAAGGAAACCAGTCAGCAGGAAAAGGAAAAGAAAAAAAAAAAAGAGAGAGAGGGCACCTCATGGGACAAGTTACTTAAATTAATTAATACCAGCACTATTATGTAAATGTCTTTCCAGGACAAAGGTTTGTTTGCTAGATTTGTAGAAGAAAGCCTCTACATAAATAAGTAAGCATGAAACCATAAAAATGTAGGATTGGAAAATCCTCAAGAGATTATCTAACATACCTCCTTAGGTTGAGTCAAGAGCTGTCAGGTCCAGGCACACCTGATGCTTGTTTTGATCTTGCTTCCCTAAGTAAAGCTTTTCAACACTTCATAATTAGGAATTTACCCAGGAGCCAAAGACTTCTTCCTACTCCATTAGAAACAGAGGACAACAGATTATTGTTTTGTTGCAGTATTTGACTCTATAATTCTTTGCTCTCTCCAACATGTCCTTGTGGAGCAAACATCTCTTTCAGCTTCTCACTCACATTTTCTTTTTTTCTATTCTTATTGAATGTCCTCTGGACTCTGTTTTCTGGAATTTCTCAGCCTATTTCCATCAGGCACCTGTGCCATCAGGAAGCAGCAGGTAGTTGTTGATGCCTGCAGGCCTAGATAGGGCACCAACAGGGTAACCAGGATGCTCTAGCGATCTCTCTCTCCACCCGGGGAGGTGACACATAGCTGAAGCCTCCCTACCCCAGCTCCTGGCCACAAAATCAGCTTTGACTCTTGTGGCATGGTCAGAACAACCAGTTTGGTTTATTACCCTGTGCCAGCTGCAGTGATCAAGCACAACATTGCCAACGGGTACCCCCCAGCCAGCACACTTTATCAACTCCCTGTCCTGTTTCTTAGCCATCCTCTTCACATCCTTTCCTCTCCCTTGTTTATGCCTCTCCGTACACAAAATTAGTATCTCCATTTTGTTATCCAGGTAAACTCAGTTTCATATAGCCTCCCCCATGCCTCTAACTTCTGTTAGCTCTCACATCACTACCTGTCACATCTGGCATTTTCACACATTGTGCCCAGTGCTTTTCCACCTCCTGTTTGTTTGGCTTAAACCTCAGGCCCAGGCTTGAGCAAAATTTGCCTCCCAAAATTTTTATTACCTCAATTTTTTTTTGTGGTTTTTTTTTTGTTTCGTTTTTTTCTTTAGTTTGGGTTTGTTTGTGAGGTTAGTTTTTTTCAGGGTGGTACCACTGTACCTGTTGTGTTTTTCCTTAGGCATTTCCCCTGGCCTGAGAACCTCCTGCTCCACAGACATGGCACACAGCCAAAGCAGGACCTCCAGCATGAAACTGACTCCTGAACTTTCAAAACATATTGCAGAGAAACCCTTTTTCTCTATTAAACTAAAAATTTAAACCAATAATCTCTGCAACATAAATCAACAAAACATTTGATTCTGTGTGTCCAAAATGTGGTTCTCAGTTTTTCCCCAGCAGGTCTGAATTTATCAAATAGTCAGGTGTACACACTGCATTAAAATCAAGTAGTAGAAAATTCAGTGTTCACCTTTCAAGTTCAACTGAGTACTAAACTGATTCGATTTTGCTGTCAATTACATTAAGGAGAAAAAGGAGAAAGTAGGAAAAAAATTAGATTAGCACATTCTGAGATAAATGGTATTTCAGATAAGTTTAAACTTAACTTTTGCAAGGTGCAAACTCAGCACATACATCTACATGGAGAACTCTGCAGAACACCTGGAAGGCTCAACACCAAAACAGCTACATCATTATCTAACTGCATTACGGTTTTCTTTTTTTTTTTTCTCCTCACCTCAACTCATGTAACAAGTATTTAGGCTGGGGCCTGAAATTCCCATATCCAGTCTAACTGACCTTAACCATAAAGGTAATTTTCACCTAATTGTCAAGTTAGATTACCTCTTTAGTCTTCCTCATCAGACTGTAAATATACGTTCCTCTCTCTTCTTGGAAGGACAAGAATTAAAGAAAGAAAAGATATGCAAAAAGATTGAAATCCATACAAACTATAGTTAAATACCATGAATTTAAGAGATGTAATCAGGAGGTATCAGATTATAAGTCAACAGATTCTTGAACTTAACTTTAACCATATGAGTAACAGTCTCATTATTTCTAGTTATTCATTGCCCTGTTTCAGAGTCAAAGAATCACAGCATGGTTGAAATTGGAAGGCACCTCCAGTGATCATCTAGTCCAACCCCCTGCTCAAAGTGGAGTGAGCCAGAGCAGGTTGGTCAGAGCCACCTCCTATGGGACTTTGAACATCTCCAAAGATGGCGAGTGTACAATGCTTCTAATTTTTTTGGTTTTCTGATACTTAAAAAAAAATCTCCAATTCCATGTTCTCATTGATTCTTGCAAAGAAATTCTTTCCTACTGGTTACTGCAATAATATTTTGACTATAGAGGGTAAAAAAGAACAGCATTTTCTTGTCTAAATAACATCCAACATCAGTTCCATTTATCAAATCTTCCTAATAGAAGAAAACATGTAAAACCTTCCTGAATGTCTTTAAATCTCTCTGACAAATTTCATTAGCATTATTTGACCTTAAAAATTACAAAATCTACTTCGAATTTGCAGTCTAATAGTACCTTCACCTACGCTATGCTCCCAGAAAAGGGTTAATGTCATGCATATATATAGACCAAGGACTTTTTTTATTTTAATGGCAAGGCAAGAAAGAAATTCACTTAATGACAAGTTCTTGGACTAATGTATTATTCATTTTGTTATGTGACAGAACAAAATTGTATCCATAAATATATAATGTTGTACACCACTTTTTAGTGTAGTTTACATTTATGAAATAATTGGCTGTCTTTCACCACATTATCCTCTCTTTATTCACTTTTTTAAGCGGATGTCATAAAACAGAGTTCCTGACACAGAAGATGCGTTCATTCCAGGAACAGACAGCAACTGGCCTGGATAAATCTATAAACTTCAGCCTCTGTTTCTCAAAACATTTTCTAGTCTCTGGAAGGATTTTGGAGTTACCTTTACAGTTTTTTCCCTCACATAAACTGCTACTTTACTCTTTTTTTTCTTACTATGTTTTTTTAAATGTATTAACTCATATGAGGTAAACAAATTGTATCTAATTATCAGCATTCTTACAGTTATGTATTTAATGATATGTGGGGTTTTGACTTAAATAATAAAAATACTCAAACCTCCTTACTCGATATCCTAAAGCAAAGCAAACCACAAGCAGAGAAACATCTCAGCACAAGCAGTGTCCTTACCAGAGCTGAGTGTAGGCAACACTGGCCACTATCAGTCCCAGAAGAGTCAAGTGGCCAGCTAAATCCCAGATACACTCAGTGACCCCAACCAGAAGCAAAAGGAGACAAGGCAGAAGACAGGACTGGTTACAAAACTACAGCATAGGGCCAAAGCCCATCCAGGAAACAGGGCTGGATGCTTGCATGAAGGGCCCATCCAGGACCCAAGCTGGTAGCAGCATCAGTCTGAGGTTCATCCAGGACTGAGGGACTCAGCCTGAGCTGAACTAGAGCTTCTGGGCAGGTGTGGGTGGATGTCCCAGGTGAGGCTGGTCAGGGCCATCAAGGCCTAGCAGTACCCTCAGAGGACAAACACTTTCCAGGTTCTACTACTTTGCTTAAATTTTGTTTGCCTTCATAAATTGTTAGGAGGAGTATTTGTGGATTATTTTATTTTCTACAGTCACCTGCATGGTCTCTCCAGTTGCTGCCCTTGCATGCTTCAGGTTCACATACAGTTCTGGGTTAGAATTATCTATGTTGGAATGGGCCTTTAAGATTATTGAGTCCAACCATCAACCTAATACTGACTAAATCATGTCCCTCAGCACCACATCTACCCATTTTTTAAATACCTCCAGGGATGGTGATTCAACCGCTTCCCTGGGCAGCCTATTACAACTGACAACCCTTTCTGTGAAAAAACTTTTCCAAATATCTAGTCTAAACCTCCCCTGGCACTACTTGAGGACATTTCCTCTTGTCCTATGGCTTGTTTCTTGGGAGAAGAGACTGACCCCCACCTTGCTACACCCTCTATTCAGGTAGTTGTAGAGAGCAAGGTCTCCCCTTCAGCCTCCTTTTCTCCAGGTTTGACAACCCCAGCTCCCTCAGCTGCTTTTAATCAGACTTGTTCTCCAGACCCCTCACCAGCTTCATTGCCCTTCTCTGGACACGCTCCAGCACCTCAATGTCTTTCTTGTAGTGAGGGCCCCAAAACCAAACACAGTACTCAAGGTGGGGACTCACTAGTGCCGATTCAGCCCGTCCAGATCCCTCTGTAGAGCCTTCCTACCCTTCAAGCAGATCAACACTCCCACCCAACTTGGTGTCATCCGTGAACTTACTGAGGCTGCACTCAATCCCTTCATCCAGGTCATTGATAAAGATATTAAACAGAACTGGCCCCAGTACCAAGCCCTGGGGAACACTGCTTGTGACTGGCCGCCAACTGGATTTAACTCCATTCACCACCACTCTTTGGGACTGGCCAGCCAGCCAGTTTTTAACCCAGCAAAGAGCATGCTCACCCAAGCCATGAGCAGACAGTTTCTCCAGGAGAAACTCACTTCAGCCTGCTCCCCTCTTCTCCTGCCCTGTACCAGCCACAAGACCCAGGCTGAGGAAACTCCAGCAGGCAGCCCCTCTAACAGCAGGCACCACCTGAGCATCTCAGCCAAAACATTGTCAGGCAGGTAACAAAATCTACCACTCCACACATTTGTATGCCACTAAAAATTTTACAGATCTGCATCCTTTTGCCCATCAATGACAGATGAGTCTCATGGACACAAACGGGAATTTCACAGTGCCAGACAAATGCAGCTCAACTGCCAAAACCAACACTGAATCATTGCTTGAGCAGCAATTAAACTAGAACAATGCAGATACCGAAGCCTTCCTTTAATCATTCTCCCAATCCTGTGTTAATTAGCTAGGCTGCAGTAACTACAGAAATGATGAACCTATGTGAGAATAAAAAGTAAAATTATATTAAAAATGCAGTAAATTATACAACACTCTTTCCTATCAAAATATTTTAAAATATTCATGTCCAAAAGTACATATCCTGCAAAGATCCTGGGACTGTTGATTAGACTTCTTTGTAATGTGGATCTCTTAACTGCCACTACCGATCAAATTAAAAGGTGGCATTTAAGAGCTGCCAAGGCTGGGCAACTCCAGTGGGCATGGACATGGTGTTTATTAGACATCCAGAGCAGAGGCTGGTTTGCAAAGGGCACATCAGCTTCACCCCTGTGGTAAATGAATGGCCAGGGGCCTCGTCGCACAAAACCAAGCTTCTCTGTTCCTCACAGTGGCTGCTTGGCGCAGGTACACTGCACAGGCCTGAAAACCATGTTTCTGTGTGAAATGATCCGAGGGCTGGAGCCCCTCTGCTGTGAGGACAGGCTGAGTTGGGGTTGTGGAGAAGACAAGGCTCTGGGGGTCTCCCAATACCTGAAGGGGCTACAGGAAAGATGGCGAGAGACTCTTTATCAGGGAGTGGAGTGATAGGATGAGGGGGAGTGGTTTTAAACTGAAAGAGGGGAGATTTAAATCAGGTATTAGGAAGAAATTATTGACTGTGAGGGTGGTGAGACACTGGCCCAGGTTGCCCAGAGAAGCTGTGGCTGCCCCATCCCTGGAGGGGTTCATGGCCAGGCTGGATGGGGCTTGGAGCAACCTGGTCTGGCCGCCGCTGTGGCGGCTCATGGCGGCGCCGGGGGAAGGGGAGGAGCGGCGGCGCTTCCCGGTCTTCTCCATCCCGTCTCCCCGCCGCCGGCCGAGCAGCTGCCGGAGCGTAACCCCCTCCCTCTCCTCAGGGCCGTCCTCCGGTGGCGGCGCGGGGAGCGGTGTGCGGCGGCGGGCCCGGCTGGACCCCCGGAGCAGCAGCAGCAGCCTTCGCCAGGTCGGTGCCTGCGCCTCCCCGGACAGGCCCGCCATGGTCTGCCGGGGCCGAGCCCCCTCCGTGCCCGGCGCGGAACCGGAGCCACTGCCCTTTCCGAAAGCCGTTCTTCATTATGATTCCTTTAACGTTGCCTTCTCCTCTGGTGACTAAGCGCTGTGCCCGGCCGGGGTGCGGGGGGCCGGGGCCTGCGGGAGGCCACAAGCTGCTGCTGCCGCCTTTGGGACCCCCCCGTCCCGGCTCCGGGGCTGGGGTCCCCGCGGGGCTCTGCTGAGGGAAGGCGCTTCATGATGTTTTGAGTTTTTGCTGTGATTTTTTTTGTCGTTTTTTTGTTGTTTGTTTTGGTTTTGTTTTGTTTTTTTAAATAAACAGGGTTGGAAGCGTGCTGTGAGAACCGGGGTTGGTTTCCTGGTAAAATTTGCTCATGCTTTGTCATCAGTTCTGAAGAGGCAGCGTTCACCATCAGGATCCTGTAAAAATGTGTTTTAAGGTCCCTTCCAACCCAAACCACCCTGTGATCCTACGATAAAAGAGGGGTAGCACCACTGACATAACTGCCTAGGTCTTAAAAATACCACAGTTGTTTGCCCCTTGCCAGCACGCACCTGCCCCCCTATGTCCGGGCCGCTCTTGGCCGCGGGGCCGCGGCGGGAGGCGGCTCCGCGGCCCGGCCCAGCCGGCCCGAGGGGCGGCACCGCCGCCCGCCCGCCCGCAGAGGGCGCCCTGGCCCCGCCGCTGTGGCGGCTCATGGCGGCGCCGGGGGAAGGGGAGGAGCGGCGGCGCTTCCCGGTCTTCTCCATCCCGTCTCCCCGCCGCCGGCCGAGCAGCTGCCGGAGCGTAACCCCCTCCCTCTCCTCAGGGCCGTCCTCCGGTGGCGGCGCGGGGAGCGGTGTGCGGCGGCGGGCCCGGCTGGACCCCCGGAGCAGCAGCAGCAGCCTTCGCCAGGTCGGTGCCTGCGCCTCCCCGGACAGGCCCGCCATGGTCTGCCGGGGCCGAGCCCCCTCCGTGCCCGGCGCGGAACCGGAGCCACTGCCCTTTCCGAAAGCCGTTCTTCATTATGATTCCTTTAACGTTGCCTTCTCCTCTGGTGACTAAGCGCTGTGCCCGGCCGGGGTGCGGGGGGCCGGGGCCTGCGGGAGGCCACAAGCTGCTGCTGCCGCCTTTGGGACCCCCCCGTCCCGGCTCCGGGGCTGGGGTCCCCGCGGGGCTCTGCTGAGGGAAGGCGCTTCATGATGTTTTGAGTTTTTGCTGTGATTTTTTTTGTCGTTTTTTTGTTGTTTGTTTTGGTTTTGTTTTGTTTTTTTAAATAAACAGGGTTGGAAGCGTGCTGTGAGAACCGGGGTTGGTTTCCTGGTAAAATTTGCTCATGCTTTGTCATCAGTTCTGAAGAGGCAGCGTTCACCATCAGGATCCTGTAAAAATGTGTTTAGAGAATAGCCAGAGACAACATACAATTCCCAGCA
This sequence comes from Calidris pugnax, assembly GCF_001431845.1. Classification (NCBI taxonomy): domain Eukaryota; kingdom Metazoa; phylum Chordata; class Aves; order Charadriiformes; family Scolopacidae; genus Calidris; species Calidris pugnax. The sequence goes on along the minus strand of NW_015090872.1, from coordinate 2,044,837 downwards.
TTACCCCAGTCAGTGTTTGAAGAAGCCCTGAATTACTCCTTAGCTTAGCTCCACTTCTCCTTTTCCCCAGGAGTAATTAAATTATGAATACGGTGCAACTGAACATCCTTTTGGATTTCAAGCCGCTATTAGCTGCGATTTAGAGAACTTGCAAATCTGCCAAACACACATCTCTGACATCTTCACACATTACTAGCAGTGTCTCGTTATTTGACATCCAGGAGCACGCAGCAGCCAGAACACATGGATGCACACAGCAGCTTGGTGGTTGGGGAGGCAAAGAATCTATGGCAAGTCTCCCAAATTCTGGGGAAAGCTTGCTTTTCCTTCTCTGTGCTATAGGGCTGTTCTTAATGGAATGGATTTCACTTTTAAACCATTGGCTATTACAGTTTGCACATTTTGACTGCAGAATAAGGGATTAAAATAAGAAAAAAGAGTGTCTGAACGGGAGTCTCAAGCTACAGATTCCTTATTACCAAGTATCTTACTCTGTAATGGTTTTATTTCTAGCTAGACAAACACTAAACCTTTTTAGAAAGGAATGATGTCAAGGTTCCAAGTTAACTGTTCTGTGAAAGTAACACCTTCACTGTAACTTTTCCAAATAGTAGTAACTAGTATTTGGGCAGTAATCTAAGAAAGAATATAGGGTTACAGGCAAGGAATTGTTATAGGAACATAAATCACCTTTTAATATTATTTTCTTTTCTCCTCATTGGCAGCTTAAATACTGTAGGAAGAAAAGAAACGTCATAGCAATGTCCTTAACCTATTTTCAGGTGCAAAGCATTTACTGCAACAAAAGAAAAGGTTTTTTTAAATGTTGAGGAACAGTTCAAATCTCTACGCAAGACTGTGTATTTTGAGAGAGACCATCTGTATTGGTTTAGCTCAAACACCATTATTCTTTTGAGGTGAATATGTGGTTATGAAATACTTCAGTGTCAGAAGACATAGCTTATTTGGTGAAGGGTGTATGCTAATATGGCACAGCCAGTCCAGGTGTGAAAATAACTGAACATCACTGACACTGTTGCCTTTTCCCTTCCCATCCATGGCAGGAGTTGTTCAGATTTTCTGTCCAATACGTTTAGCTGATGACATCCAGTTGTTCTAGCTGCTGGTGGAATTGCTGGTTTTGGTGATCAAGCTATTACCAGGACAGCGTATTTGCTGGGGATTTAAGAAAAATAACAATTATTGTAAGATTAAAAATACAATCACATGTACTGACAACATGAACATTATTCTACTGCATAAACATTAAGTAATAGCAGCCCAAGAATATCCACATGCTTTAAATGTGTTAAGTGTGTTGTGTGGCAGGAGGCCAAAGCTCGAGTCTTCAGTCATCTGGGAAGTGTAAGTGGCCCATCTAATTCCTACCACTTTTTAAGCTGTTTGGTTTTCTGTAATAGCTGCAGGGTTTTGGAGCAGGGTATAGGATGAGATCAGGTGGCTGAGTCTGAATTGCCTTGTTTAGACTTGCTACCACATAGTCCTTGATCTTATAAGAGAACTTTTGCATGTGTGAGTCCAACTGCAGTCATGATATTCATACATGGTTTTAAATCCCATGTTAAACCTAATTTTTCAGACGTGGTTTTAAAATACCATGGTCAAGTTTCTTTTTTTTTTTTTTTTTTTTT
>NW_015090872.1:1926829-2043110 GCF_001431845.1 Calidris pugnax | reverse complement strand
TTTTTTTTTTTTTTTTTTTTTTTTTTTACAGCTGACACATTTGCTTATTTTCAGATGAAGGTTAATAAATTGTATAAGGTTTTTGTTACAATGTTTACAAATGCTTGAAAGTTCATGCCTAAAAGCTTCCTAAGTAGTATGTGTGCTTTGACGTTTCTCCCTTTTTAGTGGGTGGTAAAGCCCTATTCAGCTGCAGAGTACCAGAATGGGCAAGCTCACTTGAAACATTACTCACAACTTTTTTTTAAACTTTAAAAATTATTTTCAAAGATGGCTACAAAGTCTAATAACTTCACCAGCATAAGCTGAGTAGATCTAATAGGTTAAGGTCAATTCACAGTGTATGAATACATGTTCTTTTTTTATTATTTAATTGATTTAGGTCCAGTGATGACAGTTCTCTTCAGAGGCAGCTGGTTTCTACAGAAAACTCAGTCCAGCATTTAACACCACGTGAAGTCTCATGAAAAGAAAAAGCAGGTTTCTCGATGACTAGCAAAGTGAGTCCTGACTTTACAGTGAATGATGCTCTGTGAAAACAAACTTTGTGAAACTTCATCAAGACCCAAAAGTAGTCTGATGTATAATGAGGGTCGCTCCAACCAGTTACATGGCAGAAAGGATATGCTGCCAACCCTTCTGAGCCCTGTCCCCCTGTGTGTGGAGTGAAGAACATCAAAAATCCCAGCCACAAACATCAGGCCTTTGGGCACTGTTGTCTGGAGATATTAAATAACATTATTCACTTCTGGAGGGGTGCTCTTATACCTCAGTATTACTTCCTCCCATTTTCTGAATTTGCTGTGCATCTGAGATGTTCCAAATGGTCTTAGAAGTTTTAATCATCTTTCCTAATACTGGTTCTACATCTGTCTTTAAATACTAAATAGGTGAACCTACTAATATTTTGTTGGTTTTTTTTAAACAATATATGTACTTTGCCTTTTTTCCTTAATACCTAGTTGACTTTAAACTCCTTTATATAACAAATTATTAACCTTCAGGGGACTTAAATTATCATCAGAATGAGTAGGAAGTCAGCGGTTTTTTGTCAGCAGGAAGTTTCAATTATTCAAGATAATTCAGCATTTTTATTTAAATTTTCTTCAATTTTGTAATGGTTATCCTTCTAAGTAAGTATTCAAATTTCAAATACGATTAGTATTTTAGCAGGAACAAAAAGTATCCAGAATTATAATTGGCTACAAGAAAATATTTTTAAAGGTCAAGTGCAACTCTCTGTTTCTTCAAAATTTAAGATGTATTGCATTATTGTGTTTCATTCTGGGCATTTTGGAGGCAGGAATACCCAACATTTGTCTTCTGCAAGTTTTTTATGCTTTCCATCTCTGCGGTGAAGTATTAAATAGCACAAACTGTTTGAGAGTGTGTTGAATCACTAGTTAGCCTGATGAGCTATCTAGATCAAGTAGAACTTAGAGCTCTCAGGGCGTCTGAGTCATAAGTGACTTCTTTTTCATAATATTGTCCTGAAAATAGTTACATAAAGAACATTATGTTTATATTTTGTCAGTGCGAGTAGAGTGTTCAGCATCCAGGCTAGTGCCATTAAAGAAAGTACTGTGACTTTATTGGCATAATATTGAACATGAAAATCAGAGTTTTGGTCTTAAGTGCAAATAAATTGCTTGGTTTACCCTATAGCAGGGTGCTGGCACCTCACTGTAACTGGCAGTCTGTGTCTAACACAACCTCAGACTAAAATGATATAAATCTGGAGTGTTGCATGTTTGTCAAGAGCTAATGAATGCGATGGACCACAAAGTATTTTTCTTTCTTGGAAGTCTAACTTCTCTTCTGCAAGCAATAAATATAAACAAGCATTGTACGGTTAATGTCTTATTCACACTGGCTGTATTTATTTCTTTGAATTTGGCAGGTTCGTTTATGAGATTGGAAATAACTGTGATATCAAGCATCCGTCTGGATGCAGAGGTCTTTTCACAGAGGATATTCAGCATTGGTAAACGGATTTGCGGATTTGCATGGGGTAAAAATGGAGGCAGAAATAAACTTCTGAAATTGAATCTCGGTCCAGGAATGATGGCTTCTCAGCTGCATACACATGCTTTCAATATCTCCCCAGTAGAGAATAGGAGATTGTGCATAAATGGAACACCATGGATTTGGCATCTCCTAGAAGAATGTGTCGAGAATGCGTGGGAGTATTGGAGCGTTGTCATAGGACTGATTTCCATTGTCTGTTTTCTGTTTGCTGCACTACCGTAAGTTTAAAGTCTTAAGCAGTCCTCAGATTCAAACATGAGTAATCTTGCCTGAAGCCTTTTTCAAAAGCTGCCTTTTTTTTTTTTTTTTTTTTTTTTTTTTTTTTTTATTTTATCTTGGATATGTTTCTCTATCTGCATAATACAGATATAATATGCCAGAGAAGCATGTTGTTCATGTTTGCAACAATATTTAGTGGTTGACAAATGAGCTTGATGTACTGTTCTGTTGTACTGACTTGACACTAATCTCTGCCACTTAGGGCAAATGAGAATAAATCACCTCTTCTCTCTTATCTTCTCCACTCTGAGATGTGTGTGCACGCGCAGGCACACTTGCAGCAGAAGCTGGCTCAGTGTTTATTTAAACCACATGCCATGTCACCAATACTGTTGTGCTGGCTTCTGCCAAAGAAATTTGGATTGAGAGAAGGTCAGAAGCAGCACATGAGTTAGCTCTTTGCTAGTGCTAAATCAGTTGCTGCTTGGTCACTGGCACTGGGTTCAGGTTTCAAATATGTAGGTAGGAGATGACAAAGGAAAAGTAGAAATGCTCCCAGCAGGTGAAAATGCCTGAAACAAAATGGGATTGACTCCAAAGCCTGTCCCCATAAGGGGGATATAATTTACTGAACTAGTAAAAGGGCTATGGAAATCAAGCAAAATAAAACCACTCTTAGTAAGTTGTTGAGCTTCAGAAATATTAGTTGAAAGGGGCTTTGCATAAAAACTGTCATGTTAGTGAGCATGGAATTCATCAAGATATGTCTAATGGGCTTACGTTTGGGATTGCTTCATAGTCCCCATTGTGAATCTGAATAAAAGTTCTCCAATTTAGAGGCATAAGCATAGGTGTCAACTCTCTTAGAAGCTGTGTTCATTCTTAGCCCTTCTATATTAAGTGACAGTGTTTTTCTTATTTTGGTGTTTTAAAAGCTGATATTTACAGCAGATTAATATAAAATGCTTGCGGCATAGTTCTGGTGTCCAGAAAATGATATTTCAATAAAGGCCAGAAAAAAGGAGCACATGCAAGCAGTAATGAGGTTGTGATTTGAGCCTTTTGTTATGCTAGAGTAAGACATGGTGAGCTATAATGATACTGAGTTCTTCTTCAAAAGGTGAGTATTGCTGTGATGGGTCTCTTGTGGTTAGAGTTTTAATCTTTCTTTATTCGGATTTTGAAAAATGTACTTCTGATCTTATTAAACATTTTGCTTACACTATTTTACAATTACTTCTGGAATTTGTGCCAGTCAAATTTACATTGCCTGTCAGAACGGAAGAGTGGATCAAGCACTGTCTTTGGGCTTTCTGCTGTGTTGGATAGCTGGAGATCTTACAAATTTCATAGGCTGCTATTTAACAAATCAACTGCCAATTCAGGTAATCTGTCAATACTCCTACTTTTTGATTTATTCTTTTCAAGCTGTGTCTTTAAACTCTAGGATGACTTAATATTGCACAGTGAAGTATGTGCTGGAAAAGAAGATGGTTTTGTGTTCTGTTCACTGCTCTACCATCCATAAAATAAGTCATAATTTCCCAAATACATACATTGATGCTATCATGTGTTCTTTCACACTTGTAATTAACATTTGGAGAGACGTACTGGGTGTTACTCAATGATGAATGAAGTGAGGAATTTTCAGTTAAGCTTCAGCTTCAAAGTAAGCTTGCAGAGCAAATAGGGCTGGAAGGAAGTTGTGTTGTTTGGCTTGTAATAGATCAAGATGTTTTGGGGTTTCTACTCTTGAAACTTACTTTTGCTTTTTTCTTTTTTTTTTTTTTATTAGGAAAAATATATTAGCAAAGCAATGCTAATTTGAACATGTTAATCTGGCTAATTTGAAAATGTATTTTCTTCATTAAGGGAAGGGTTTCTTTGAAAGAAACAGTAGTTGTCAGCGATACATTAATTGTGCCTGAAACTTTCTTACCTGCTGTTTTTATTTTTTTACTCTTAATTAAAAGAGAAAGAGGTATGTGGCAGCCACCTGCAGAAGTCTTCACAAGCTGGAGATGGACCCCAAGGGTGGACAGAGTTCTCTTCTCTTTCACAACTTAACGTGTGGCGCTAACCGTTCCATCTCCCCATTATGAAAAGGGGAAGAGAGAACATCATTTTTGTCTTATTGAGGGAAGAGGCACTGAGTTAGATTAGTAGCTTCCGAAGTGCTGGAAAACTAGGTGGAGCAGACTTAAGCTTCTGGGCAAGAAGGATTTATCAGTCTGCCCAGGTAGGAATTTTTGCTATGCATCCTGGAAAATGAGCAGCTATTGCGATTGTGTCAGCAAGTCCCTGTTGCATAAGGTTTACACTGTGTTCATCTGCAGCAGCCTCACTTGTTTTGTGCTGGAAATGCTTTTTTTCTTTTTTTTTTTTTTTGGCAGTGCTTTGGTATTTGTCATTCACATTATGAAGCAAAATTTCCATGTAGTTAAATTAAGGTATTTTGAAGTATTTGTATACTGAACAAGCAAATGTGTCTTCTCTTTCAGATTGTCACTGCCATTTTTTATGTTAACATGGATATAATTATGATTTCGCAATTTGTCTACTATAAGCTCAAGAATCAGATGACGAAATGTAAGGTTTTTTCAAAAATTAAAATGTTCTCTATAATATAGCACACTCTTTACCTTGATGCTTTCTGTGGTGGTTAAATAACTTTTTTTTCCAGAGGGATCAAAAAATAAGAGTGCACAAATTCTGGTTGAATTTGTTAGGCCTGTTACTTCATTTCCTCAGGCTCTTGTGAAAATCCTCTTCTCTCTCCTCTCATTATATTTGTAAATATTTTCCATGCAGTACTTTCAGTTTATATAGACAGGAAAAAATGCAGTAGTTTTGTGGAATCTGGTTCCATATTTTAACTTACTTCCTGGTTTTACTATGTACTTAGAGCTATCTAAATATATGTATACGTTGAAAGCAAGCATTATTTCTCTGTGTGGTTTGGTTAGTTTCCTTCATGTTGATTGAAACAGGACTTTATTTGCTTATAGCATAAAATATCTTGACATCTTCGTGCGTTCGGTTTCAATATATATAGTTAAAAAGCATGTTAAAGGGGAATGAAATTACTTGAGTTGTGCTTCATAAAATCCTGGCAGTAGCTGTAGTATTCAGCTGACCAAGGGACTACTGTTCTGGCTGAAATGGAAGACAGAAAGCTCTATTCACATTGTATCAAATCAAAAACATTAACTCATCAATCTCAAAAAAAAAAAAAAAGTATCAAAGAAAATCCATGGTGCAGCAAAGGTAACAAAAAGCTGAAGTAAAACAGATGCCTGCCCAGCAGACTAAATAGGGATAAAGCAGATTCATTCAATATGGAACTGATAATAAACCTGGAGATAGGTCAGTGCTGAAGATGGTTCCTTCCTGCTGCCTACTCTTGAAAACAAACACAGGCTTTTGTAGGTTTTAAGTGCTGGTGCTGGTTTCAGCTCAATGGTTTGCATAGCTGGAGAGGGAGGCATGATACTGTGAATAAAGCCTTAAAAGAGGGCTTTTAATACCCAGTTCTGGAGCAGTTAGCCTAGACAAGTTCATCACTTTTATATCTCAAGTGCAGCCTGTGGTACAGCACTACTAAGTTTGTCTTATTTAGACTACAGGTCTTTGGCTTACTAGTGCTGTACAGCAGTTTGTTCCACAGGTAACAGTGACTGCAGGACTTTGCCAGCCTCTTGTAGATACAGAAGGTAGCACAGCTCCAGTGTTCTGTAGGATTGTCTGCTGTCTTTAAGTTGTCTTGTAGATGTCTATGGAGACTTGCTAGATGGAGTCCGTGTCTTTGAATATGTGAGTCTTGGTAAGGTTTGATATCTAACCAACCATGGACATGGAGACTGGTCCAGCAGAGCACTTAGATTACATATATATCTTAGAGATATTTTTGTTAATTTATTTTTCAAATATCCTTGCTTTTGCAGTTTTAAATCAAGATGTGCTGAAAGAAACTCTTACATTCTATTCTACTAGGCAGTTTTCTGTTTATCAGCTATTATTTGATAATAAACTATTAGGAGTTAATGTACAAAATAAGCTGAGTATGAAAATTTTCTTTCTTGGTAGCAATGCTCATTTAAGGAGTTCCCCTCCTGTTTCTGCACTGCTGCTCTCAGTTGTTGCACGAGGACAGAGCACAACTATAATAGTGAGCAAGGGTGGGCACAGAGCCCAGAAGGAAAAGGTGGACTTCCATTGCTGTCGAGAAAAAGATACATGAAATTGTACCTTTAAATTTACATATCTATATTGCAAACAAAAAGTAACCTTAAATCAACAGCAGATGTTATTTTTCAGCTAATTTGTTTGTATGTCATTCTAGGCAGCAAAAGCCTGAAGAATTTCTGTGTAACCTGGATCATCGTGTGTGTAGCCCTGTGTGTTATTTTACCCTGTCAGCTGTTATTAAGAAACCAAGACCGGAACACAGTAATCACAAGGAATAATGTAAGTTCTTACCTGCTTCCATTCCAAAAAAATCCCACCCAAAAATGTCTTGAAAAGTGTCTTGTGTACTCCAAGCCTTAGAGACATTTGGATGATGTTTTCCGTAACGATTTAGAAATCATAAATGTGGCACTATGTGGATATTTTAACTATGGACCATAAATCCCAAAATAAAGAAGTTATAAAATTGTTTCTTTTAGCAGCTTCAGGTGTTTTGGGCTTATTCTGGCCCTTGGGTCATTAGGATGTGCTGCTCTGTGAAATAGCATGTATACATGTTGTGTTTCCGCTTGCGTTAAATACTGGAGGCATCCATGTAGAGACTACACAGTCACAAGTGAAATCAATAGAAGTGGAAAATTACAATTGTACCTGCTGCTGCTGTCATTTCAGCAGGAAAGTTCACAGGCTGTTCTAGCACTTTTATGGCCTTCATACTAATGCCAGTAAAATAATTGTAATCCAGCAACAGTGCCCAGCAGGGAAGCAGCTTATTTTCAAAACACAGCTAGAGTGAGAAAACTAACAACTCTTAAACTGTGAAAAATGAGTATTTTGCCTTCTCCAGACAGGATGATTCATTTTTTTTAGTGGCCTTAGCTACAGTTCTTAGTTTTGGTTTGAATTATTGTACCCAGGCTTTTTTAGCAGGACTGGATTGATATTAGTGTCGTATCCTAAAGCCCGGCACTCATTTTGATCTCGGTCATGGCTATGACGCAGCAGCGTGCATTGTTGTGAGATAAAGATTAAACCCTTTCTAGCCTTCTTTGGTCATTTGAAAAGCAGCACTGAACTGCTTTGAAAGGAGTTCTGTCCAGAAAATCAGCCACTGGACTCTCAGTTTAATCCTCTGAAATGCCTGAAAACATTCTTGCCAAAATATATGTACCTTTCTTTTTCAGAGCTCTCTTGATATGATTGAAATGTCAGGCTTCATTTGCGGCTATATATCCTGTGTGTTTTACTTGGGAAGCAGATTTCCTCAGCTTTATAAAAATGTAAGTAAGTAGGTTTTTGGCTAAGTACACTTGTATATTTTACAAAATACTCTCTGTTGCTTGAAATGTTGGATTCTTGAACTCAAAGGTCTACTTTCCTTTTGTGGGTTTCTCAAACAGTAAAGAAAAAATGGGCATCTTTTCCCATTCAGAGGAGAATGGTGAGAATTTTAGGAAAATTATGGTCTTTGATAGAAGAGGATTGATTGGCCAGGGAAGAGAAAGTGTTTACAGTTGGATTTTTCAGCTATGAGCAGAAACATGCTTTGTGTGATTGTTGTCACGAGCAAGTGATATCTCCCTTTTTCCAAACTATTCTACCTTAAGTAACCAACCACAGGACCAAAAGTTAGAATTAGAGGAAAATTAGTTTAGAATTTTAGCCCCTTTTCACAAAGATGCCGTTGCTGATCTCTCCCTCCCCGCCCCGCAGCCTATTCACTATCAGTATATTAAAAAAAACAACTGACTGGTAGAGCAAAATAAGAGCTAAATATCATTTGGAAGCAGATAATCCTTGCTGCTTTGCATTTACATAAAAATTACATCAACCAAAGCCCCTTCTACGAACTGTAACAATTTCTGTAGTTTTCAGTGATATTTGCTGAAAGCACTAAGGTTGGAGGATTCAGAGCCCAGGAAGAGATGGATAAGAATGACTGAAACTCTTTGGATGTGTTATAGTACAAAATGCCAAAAGTTGTCTAAACTGACTACTGTGTTTTAACATTTCTTTGTATTTGCAAACTTCTTTGTGTTTAGTTCCGAAGAAGATCCACAGAAGGCACCTCTTACCTGCTGTTTGCATTAGCCATGATGGGAAACTGTACGTATGGACTGAGCCTGGTTTTGAAGATGCCAGCTACTGAATCCTTCCGGACCCTCTACTTTTTACACCATCTTCCATGGCTTATTGGGAGCTTTGGAGTTTTGTTTCTAGACATTTTTGTATCCTTTGCCTGTTGTAGCTAGAGTTTCTCAGGATAGGCTTGCTAATAAGTAGATTGGAAATTCTGGATTTTTTTTTAAAATCAGGATTTTTTTTTTCTATAATTCTAATCTGATTATAAAATCTTTTTTTCTGAACAATCATTTGTATGCTTTTTATAATTATATTTCTTGATAAGAACAACAGGTTTATAGAAAATATCTATATTAAAGCTACATTGCACAGCTTAATTTATATCTTGTAGCCAATAGCTAGTTTACTAAAATTTGGGGAGGGCGGATTGCGTATTGTGCTGTTTTTCTTAGGTTTGCTGTCTGATAAATGTAAAAAACCTACAAAAATTCCAAACAAACAAACAAACCAAAACAAACCCCAAATCTGCCTGTTTTTAAATGCAGATGTAGAATTATAGCTTTGAGAATTTGGTTAAATTGTTAAGTGTTACTGCTAGATTGCATTAACGTCAGAGACAAACAATGAGGTTTTGGCAAACTTAGTTTTAGAAAATAGCGCTTAACAAAGAAATGCTGCAGCTACCCTTAACTACATAGTTTGGGGCAAAATCAGATGTGTTGAGACACTGAGTGCCTCTGAAAACCAGCAGCTGTGCTGGTGGAGACATGCTAAGGGCCAACCAATACACAGTTATCTAGATTAGTATGCCAGTTTCTTGAAAGTCTTGAGCAAACTTGTAACGCTATAATTTTTTTTACTCTTATATTCAGGGGACATACATAAGATGCCCACAGTATATTGGTTATTGTTAGTCCTGTTCTCCTAGATTGAGCGTTAGCATTTTGTGATCAAGAAATTGAAAGCAAAATGTTTAGAGTAATATTTTACTTCTGCTTTAGAAGCCTAGCGAACAGGAATAGGGTGGTACTTAGTCTTACTGTTCATTATAGGTTCACAGTCACCTGTCGTTGTTACTATAGCTTGTATTTTCACTTAAAAGAGTGTAAAGAGGAGCCTTTCTGATTTTTGCTGAAGTAAGAATTTTAGCTTTGTGTCTGAAAAGATCTTGGTACTTAGCCCCGTGAACTCAAACTATAAAACAGGATAAAATGAAGAGTGATTTCAGGACCATGCTGAAGCATATTGTGTTAATCCGTTCCATATTAAAAGGAAGTTCTTTACCAGATTTACCTGGAATGGTTCCAGAAGTTATGATTCCCAGGCATCAGTCTTGTCTTTCTGATTAAAGTAATTTCATAATCCACTCCAATTAGACAAGGGATGGGACAGCTGACCCTGGCCTTTGGATGGACAGTTAAATTATACTGTCATTCAGAATAGCCATCTGTGTTTTCTGCATCTCCAGCCATGGCGACTTAAGTGGGCAGTTTAGTAAAACATTCTGCATCGTGGGAAGACAATCCTTCACTGCAGTGGTGAGGCTAAACTGTGGTTCGTGGCCCGTTTCGAAATACATCGTAGTTCTATCTTTTATGAGATAATTCAGTTTCTTGTGCATGAGCAGACTGCAGGGTTCAGGGTTGATAGCCCATGTGGCTGCTTTGAGCACTCGGGCCATTTGTTCTGTGCACGAAGTAGTGACTCTTTCTTCCAACCCAGCTGGAAACATAAACCAGCCAGTATTTATTTACCCAAAACCCCTTAGAATTTGATCTTGATGACCCTTACTGTACATTCTGTGCGTATTTGCAGATGCTTTTCTATGATGTACTCTGAAAAGGAACTTTTATATTGGCCACAAACCTCCCCCCTCTCTGAGCCCTGCCCCAGGATCGTGGTGCCAGTGTGCACATGACATTCATTTCTGGGTTCTGTCTTGATTGGAGTCTGAATCCAATCTTGCTAATAGTCCTCCAGTTCAAATTATATTGAAAACAGATGCTTCCAAATCAGGTTGAGGAGCTTATAGGAATCTAGTCAAGTATATAGTGTTAGTTGAAAATGTATGAAGTATTTGTAATCAAGAGAAAACAAAAGCAGACCTCCTGCTTTGAGAAGCCCTGAAGGTATGGAAGTCAATGCTTTTAAAGAGAGCTTCATTACTGTCTCTTGCCAAGCAAGAAAATAAAAAATCTAACAAACTGATATGTCATGTTAGACCAGAAAACGAAGAACAGGATCAGCTGGGTTTTGGAAGACAGGAATTAAACCAAAAAGTCATAATTTTGAAGGGGGAGGTGTTTTGTAATTGATCATTTGTGTAACATACAGTCTTTGTTTTGAGGAGTAGTTGCAAAAATTGTCTAATTCTAGTAGACCTTGTTCCTGATAGTGTCCAGAGTTTCATTAGGTGGAAAATAAACTCTCATTTCTCAAGGTCCAAGCAAGGATTAAGAGTTCACTTGCTCTGTGTCTGCGGCAGTATTCTTTCACTTCCATCTGACACGGCTGGCATTGACTATTTTTAGAAACAAATGGACTCCTGATCATAGCTGGAACAGCAGCTCCAGCATTACTTAGTGCAGGATTACACTGGAGTTGTTTCGGCTCAGTTTAACAGGATAACATGGTCATCCTGTTTCCTTGGTGTCTACAGTTAAAGCTGTTTGGTTGCACAATAAGCCAGTTATTTTCGATAAATAATGGAAGTGGCTGATTGTTTGTAAAGTATGAATTGTCCTCCTTTTCATTTTAAGAGGAGTTTCATAGCTTTGCACATTTGAATTGTAAATTGGACATGATTTTCTTTTCCAGTAAGTGTTTCCTTCCAACTGCTGCTTTGCAATAGAGGTGGTTGGAGTTTCTCAAGAAGCCACAAAGCCCAGGGTTTAAAAGAGCCTGATAGGGTGCCTTCTCCATCAGAGAGGCTAAGACTGGATTTGCCTGCTGTAGGGATCCCTGGTGAACCTTATTAGAGCTTCATTTTACATGCATGATTACTTAATGTTGCACTTGTACACAAGGATGCAATACTACATACTCTAAAATCAGTTGATGGCCAGTTCTGCCCTTAGTAGCAGCTGCCATCACCAAGTTCCTAAGAGACTGAATCTAGTGCAACTTTTTCCAGAAAATGTTGTCCTTTTCTGTAAGTTTACTACCCTCTTTTCACCCTGCTTCCTTCTCCCACCAAAACTAAACAACTCTGCTTTGTATTTAGTTCTGACAAAGCCCTTTACCAAGATTTTTTTGCCCTTTTTTTTTTTTTTTTTGACACCACCCGATTGTCAGTGAACTGTGTTCAAATCCTCCGCATGTATTTCTTTTCATTAAGTGTAGCCAGGTTGTTACTAGATAGCCAAAGTATATTGAGCAAGAGCCAAGCTGTTGTACACAGACTCTTCTCTTGCACCTTTTGTGATTTGCAGGGGAACCACTTGGAATCTATTATATACCTCTACAAAACATCATGCTTTGTAATTTAATTACACTCTGCAAAGAATGTGTCTGACCTGACGGTTCAGCCAGGAGAGTTTCCCAGCCAAACATACAACTTCTCTGCACTCCTGTAAATACCCACTTTTGTCTCAAAACGCTTTCATTTTTTTGAATTATTATTAAATTGTTTAATTTAATGAGACAAATTTGATACATTAGCTCAGTGGCTGACATGAACTTTACTCTGAGAAGCCAGTTTGGTTGTCTCCTCCACTTTGGGCTGTCTGCATGCTTAGGTCTTAAAGTTTCCCCCAAAAAGTCAGACTTGAGCATCAAGTTAGTTTTTATACTAAGTATTCTTGGCAGTTCAGCATTTATTTAAAAAATATGAGCAGCTGAGTACATATGCTACAAAAACATCTTCTGGAAATACTCTTTGATAAGCTCCACAGAACTTGTGTTTGTAATTTATTCCTCTTGGAAAGCTGTGTTGCTGTTGCCAGCTTGGTGGCTGAGAGAGATACTGCACCGTGCTACAGCCCAGGCTCGTCCCAAGCCCACAGTGTGATTTCAGCAAATTTAGCTCCCAATTCACAGTGTCTTTTTCCACAAGTGCAACTGTTAATGCTTGGGGAGCTGCTCAGCTGAAAGTACAGTAAGGCCTAGAAAAAAGAAAAAGAGAAAATGGCAGGAAATTTAAGTGGTAGCTTTATATGCTATAAAACTAATTTTCTAAGCTCTGAGAAGAAAGCATTCTGCACATAATACTATAGAAAGCCTCAAAAAGGAGCACTGACCTGCTGTCTCTGAAGGAAATCCTGTCTAGGCTGTAGTTGGGGGGCCTCAGAGGTGGGATGCTGGAAAGCTTTGGGAAGGTCGGATAATCCTTGGGGCTCTGCCTAGGATGTAGAGAATTTCCTCTCCATTCATCCAGGCCTCCCAGAAAGCTTATTTTTTTTCTCTCCTTACTTTTCTAAATAATTACATACCTTAGCCTCAAACTTCTCACAACCATTGTCTGCCAGCCAAGTTATTTTAACTGATCTAAAGTGTTCCTGGTAGAATTCTGTAGATCAAATTTCCTCCCAGAGAAACGATTTCATTTTTTAAATGGGATTTTACATGTAACAGTAGTGGTGATCCAGGCTCTGTGAAAGCTGAACATATAGGACCATACATTGGATTTCGTAGAAGGTACCCGGGTGTACAGGTGGCCGCTTGTTTCTACACCACGTGCCTTTAAACATGCTTTCATGCAGATCCTTATGTGGGAGGCTCCCTGCTTGGCCTCATCTACTACACCCACCTAATGTCCTTCTCAGATCTCTCCTGTCCCTTCTAGATGCCCACCTCAGATTTTTTTTATTTTACTTATTTATAGGCTATCTGTGCTCAAAGTCAATAATTTTGTTTGCAAGCTGGAACCATCAAGAAAGATGACAAGTACATACTTGTTAATTCTTTTTAGATTAGTGGTATTTCTGATGGTCTGTTTTACAATAGAAATAAATAATTATGTCTAATTGCACAATTCTGTGTTGAAAACAGCATTAACTATTGAGTCATAGTGTTGTCTGTGTGTCAGTGCCTGTAAATATCAAACCACCTACAATTTTTGCAGGAAATTAGAATTTTGTTTTCTCTTCAGGTCCTGCTGATCTATTGCTAAGGAAAGTTTTTAATAACTTCCTCTCCCTCAGCCCAGCCTGTAGTGTTTAGACCCCTGGGGCTGGAGTAGTACAGGGCAATATGTCTGATTCCACGCTGTTCCTAGGTGAACGTGCCTCTAACTCATGATTTTCACATTTAGGACCCTTGCAAGCGCGAGGATGAGGAAGTAAAGGATGTTTTCATGTGTATTTGAGCCATGTAACCAACGAGAGCTGAAGTTTTGAGTTAGAATTTTTCTGTATGTTCCCTTTTCTGGTGTTGCCAGTGAAATATGATTGAACTTTTTTGCCATAAAGAAGTACTGAAAATGAGCGTTAAGTAGGATTTGGAAAAGGTTATATGCTAATGTAGAAGATTCCACAGTCGGGATTAAATAAATGGATAATACTTACACTATGGTACACAAATTAGACACAGCAAGTTTTAAGCTTTCCTCTGCGGACTGTGGTATTCAGCGTCCGTGCCAGAACTAAATGGATGGCTGCTTTTATTCTGTACGGCTTATTTTGGGTTTAATTGAAAGCAAGTACTGCAAATGCTACCTCTGTGTCCTAGTTAATTACTTCCTTACCCCAAAATAACAGGTGACGGTGCAATTCATCCTGTACCGTCAGCAGGAGGGAGGACACTCTGGTTTAGTGGTGCTGGAGGTGGAACCGTTGCTGGTGGACCAGGAGGCTGAGTAGTGTCGAGCTGGATTCTGCTCCTAGCTTCACTGGGTTTTGCTCTTGGATGACTTTGTCAAAGGGTTGCTTGGGGACCAAATTCATTACTTGCTTTTTATTATTTATTTTGTCATTAATGTGTTGTTACTTATTTGCCAATGACGTGCCAACAATAAAATATTTAATATTTACTGTGGTGTTTCAGGATAGATAATATTTTTTTCCCTGATTTTTTTTGTTTTTTTCCCCTCCCTGATTTTAGCTGTTTCTCTCCAAAGTGTGATATGGAGTCATAGCAATAGCTGCTGTAGAAATATTTATGTGACACAGTGCGTATCGTGGGATGACTATTTATTTTGAGATGAGCGTGTACATCTAGTCAACAGTAGCGTGGCCGGTTTAAAAGCAATGGGCGAGATTCCCCCTGTGCCCTGAACCCAGCCTGGAGTTATGGATTGCTCCGTCCAGGTGCATTATATGGTAGATTTGGCCTTTTTTGTTCATAATCAATTTTGTATGCATCAGAAGAAAAAAAATCCTGTAATTAAGTTGCTTCAATGCAGAGGATCCGTTATTGATGCAAAAAAGCAGAATCCTGGTGGAAGTTGGTGGGAGCCTCGTGTACATCTCACTGCAGAGTGCCACTGTGCATTTTATTTTTAACTGCTAAAGCATTTATACATCAATACCTGTGTGTTCCAAGGTTTATAATTGCTGTATGTCATCATATACCTCACATGGTGTTTTTGTCCAACGTGATTTTATTTGCAAGTTTCTGGTTTAGATAAATACCGCAGAGAAAAGAAATATTAGAAGCTGAGGAGACTGTACCTGGCAACTGGGGGGTTTTTTGCAAAACTGTGTTGTGTTTGAATACAACTTTAATAAAATTATCTCAAAGAATAAACTTGTTAATATTAAATATGCGTATAACGATTCACTTGTTAATAAATAAGTTTGTGAAAAAGGGGCTGTTTTTTTAAACAGGTCAGTATGAAGATTTTGTACATTCGTGGGCTCATCGTGGAGCTCCTTCCCTTTGATTTCAGATAATTTTTAAAGGGAAATGATTGAAATTTTATTTTGAAATAGTAGAAACTAATAAATAATGAATTTACTTTTAAATAATAAAAGGAACAAATGCAATTTGTCTTATCTAAATAGATGCCAAAAGTGCACGCTAGAAGTGAAGCATTTTTCTCTAAAATGCTGAGGGTTTGGGCAGGACCTACCCCATCGAAGTCGGTTCCTTCATTAGTCTCTGCGTGTGCTTAAGGCAAAGGTGCCTTCCCTGGTTTCTGGAGCGAGTGGAGGGGGTTAGAAGTTAACCTTTTCAGTACATAAATTGAAATGCAATTTGTCAGATTTATACGCTGTACACAGGAGATTATCAAGCTCTTGCCTGGCTGGTGATTGAAACCATGACTTGTTACTTTTTAATGCAGTTAGAATTTGTCCTGCAAAGATTATTTCCCTTTTTGTTGCTATATGTAATCCTATTTTGGGATGTCTCTTTATCCCCGTTTCATACTGCTGTTTGTAAGAACAGCTAAATATGGGGTATATAAAGTTACTGTGATTTAATTTGAGACTTTCAATGGAAAATAATTTAACTTTTTAAATGTGAAGCAATGGTAGTTATTTACTGATAGTTCACATACATGGAATATTTAGTATATGGGTTAAGTGAATACTTACACTTCGGAAAGCATTATTTCCAATTAGTTATTTGACTGCAAGAGCTGATCAAATACCTTAGTTGTCCTGGCCGTTCCCTATCGCCTATTAGGACGTAAGGTCTTGGTCACCCCTTTGCTCAGCCCACAATTATTTCTGAGGACCAGACCCTGCCATGTCAGAGGGAGGTCGAGCCGTGCCCAGATACACCAGGTTGGACACTAAAGGGCAGATCCTGATCACCTCTTTGTTAATCTCAGACAGGAAAATACGGCACGTAGCTTCTATCACAGCTACTTTGCTGGAAAGCAAAGTGTCTTAATCTTCTCGCTTTGTGCTACTAATTCTTCCCTCGTGCTGCATGTAATCCAAGATTAACGGCATTGTTTTCTAATTTTATTTTTTAAACTATCATGGAAATCTCATTAACTAAAGGAAACATCTAACAGGTCCTCGGGGCTTTATTTTTAAACAAATTAATAAAGTAATTTAGCTAACGTAGTTCTCCATCTTCCACAGAAGGTTGTCCCAGGAATGGAGTTATTCCTGGCCATTACACATCAGTTTCGATCACTTGTTTCCATAAGAAAAATAGGTACGTAATTCGTTGCTTCTGACCATCTCTTGGAAATTAATTTTTTTTCTAAATTTGTGCGTGTATTCTCACTGACAAAACATGTGTTAATCACCTAAAGGAGAGAAAGTTGGATCATCTAGCAAGAAGCAGAGCCCAGCCCTTGCTCCCCATGCTTGGATGCGTGGTGAGTACCACCAGGCAGTGACACCGTGGGCACCACGATGAACCATGGGGATGCACCCAGAGGTGCCTTGGCAGCTCTTCATGGATCCAGCAGGTCCAGATCCATCCCCTGAAAGCTCCTCAGCACTGCAGCAAGAGCTGCTCCAGCTTCTCCAACTCCCAGCTCGTTGAGAGTCTCCCAGCCTTTCATCTGGCAATTGTGGGTTAATGGGCCCCATCACCACCAGGAGAGGTAAATCCAGCCACTGCTGTGGTGGGTTTTAAGGAAATGTTAATGGCAGTAGGGTTGATATATGAATATTAATACAGTGTCCATCCACATGGGTGCTTGCTAGAGGCTGCTGAAAATGTATAGTATGGAGACAAGGCATTGATTCATATTGTGATGAGGGGGGTCGCTGTAATGCGCTCCAAACAGCTCTTAAATAACGACTGTGGAGGAATTAAGACCAGTTTAATCTGACTAAATAATACTCCTAATGATAAACCATTAAAATCAAGTTGACTTTTTGATTCTAGCAATTGTATCAGACAAGGTGATTACACTCAACATCAGTATTGATAATCATTAAAATAGATTAAACTATTGACTGAGACACAAGAAACGCTGGTTGACTCCGGCACAAGTGGTGGTTTGACTTTACAGCAGGGCCCCTCCTGCTCCCTGAAGCTTCTCACTGCTACATGGAGATTCAGGCAGGTACCAGTTACTGTTCTTTATGAGCACCACATGCCTCAAAATTATCACCTATTTTAGCAGCACACTTGCTGCCTGATGGATTGACCGTAACGCAGGAGCTTGGTGTTAAAAATATCCTCCTTATCAAGGAGAGAAGGTGCTTTGCAAGTGGGGAGAATGAAGGATGCAGAAGAGTTCTTGGGCACGTTGGAGGAGAAATTGCTCAGGGTTCAAAAAGGCTTCTTGGAAGCACAGTGTCCTGCTCCAGAGCTGTCTGCAAGCAGCCTTTGAGTGGGTGCTTTACCCTCCGGCGGTTGCTGTGACGCAGCCTGGCCGTACTCGGGGCGCTGGGGTGAAGTGTGGCTGCTGGTTTGCTGTGGGGATATTGAACACTCGCTTCTCTGTGCCTTCAATTGCAAAGGGCTTTTTAAAATTGATTACCGGCCTGGCTCAAGTTATTGTATGATCCTGTAAATATAGAGAGAAGATGGGCATTTTATGATGTCTGACTTCCCTACAATATTTTTTTATTAAGTAAACTGTAATGGAAATATTGGGTTTTCATTTCTTGCTTGCTTCTTCTCCAACAATTGCCAGTAAATCAAAGTTGCAAAAAGCCATCTCTCCCTCTGTGCTGGCAGACCTAACGGCAGCCTGGTGGTCACTTACTTTTGGAAATGATATCACCTCATTTCTAGGCACTCAGCAGACTTCAGTGCTGATGTATTGACACTCGCAGCTTTCAGAGAAGGAAATCGTGGAGGACAGCATTTCCAGCAGAGAAATGCCCATATTTTACAATAAGGACTGCCAGTTGTAGTTACGCCAATTCACTGGGATACGAAAGTGCCACGCTTAGGAAGCAAGCAAGTATTTCTTCCTCTCTTCTACTAGCATCTCTGCTTGTTTACATGTCTCCACGCTGGGCTCAAGGCACCTCTCCCATCACACATCTAAGGACCT
Organism: Calidris pugnax; assembly: GCF_001431845.1. NCBI lineage: Eukaryota > Metazoa > Chordata > Aves > Charadriiformes > Scolopacidae > Calidris > Calidris pugnax. Next base: position 2,024,737 of record NW_015090872.1, on the reverse strand, counting down.
ACAGCTGGCTGTTTTGACCCTTTTTGTAGCACGGGCTCGTTTGACTTGGCCCTGGACAAATGTACAGAGTCGAGCACATCTCTAATCATTAATTTGGAGATGAGTCCTGCAGTACAGCCTTGTCCCTCAGTGCTCTCCCTGGGCTGCAAGCAAAAACTCATACAGAAGGAAAGTTTAAATGCTGAACGTAGATGTTTTTTCTGCCTTTCTGTGTCTGTTTTTTTAAGTACGAAAGCTGGAAGCTTCCTACAAGTCCTAGGGTGCTGCAGCCCTCTCTTGTTTATCTGTTTATAGTGAAGAAGAAAGAAACGTGTGATGTAGGATGAAATGGCAACGAGCTGTTGAATCACTGGCAGCTGCAGGGGCAAAGCTGTGAGCTGGACCTCGCTCCCCTCAGCCCAACCACACCACCGCTTACAACGGGTTTATTTTGTTGAACCAAAGCTGTAGTAAAAGTGGTTCCTTCCGCTTCTATCCTGACTCTTTGGTTTTCTCCTACATTTCCTCATCCCTGCCCCGTGCTGCGATGCCGGGCTGAGCCGTGCTCCTGTGACACCTCCTTTTAAACATTTGTAACATCATAACATCCTCACCATCACTTAAAACCAGAAAGAAGATGGCCCTGATTTAGCCCCGGGTATATTTCAGGATACATGCCTAAAGCGACTCTCCCTCACGCCCCTTTCATTTCCCTTTGTAGTGTTTGAGGACAACTGCAGGGCGAATCCTTCATCCTCAGTTGATCCTCAGCGCTTTATTACACGTGTCCTTCACCAACAAGTACATGTCCCTTGTCCACCCTTGCTGCATCACTCCAGGGGACCTGGTGCCTCCAGCGGGCGATGGTTGGGAGGTGGCAGAGGGCTGGGAGCCCCACAACATGCTGGGCTGGCTGGGGCATCGCAGCGTGCCCGGTAGGATGGAGCTGCGAGCCACGTCCCAACCCAGACGGAGCCGTTCCCACCAGATGGAGCAGTTGCCGTTCGGTGCTGCTGAGCTGTGGAAGCCTGAGGGGCTGCATCCCCCGGCCCCCTCACAAATGACCCCGCAGGCACCCCAGCCCATCTCCACTTTGCTCCCAGGGTGTAAATCTGGAATAGAAATCCCAGAGCCGTGAGAGCCGAGCTGGAGCCATGCCTCCGATTTGGTTCTTTGCTTTGCTTTTTGGCAGGTCCTCAATTTTCAAATGTTTCTAAGCCTCTGTCCGTGTTTTTTCTAAGTTTGCAGTATGGGCTGGGCACAGAGGGCTGGTGCTCTTTTAGCAAAGTGCCTCTTTTCACCTCGTTTAGCCAAAATGCCAAACAGGTGCTTAAAAATCGCTCAACACTTTAAATTAAAGGTGCCCTAACTGTGGATCCAGGTGTGCCTGTCCCAGGTGAGAGCAGACAGCGTGCTGCCCGTGCCACCCTCCCCACCGAGGTGCACAGATCTGGCATGGACAAGGGCTACCCGCCTGGGGCCACGGCTGGTTTGTGACCCGGTGGGTGCGTTCCCCAGAGGAGCAGCAAGTGGGTAAGGAGAAGCACCTTGGTGATGCACCGAATAACCAGCCACTGCTTCACAGGGTCCATGGTGACCATATATTTGCAAAATAATTGTTGTCTTTTATTGGTTGTTCCCCAGGAGAACAACCCCTGATGTTGGCTCCATGCATATCACTGACTGGTACCTTCATGTTCTGCTGCAATGGGAGCAAAAACCTGTTCAAATTACCAAGCTTAGAGCTTCTTGACTTTGCTTTGCTGTTGCTTTGAAAAAATTCTTCCCAACCCATCTGGCCTTCTTGCAAGAGTTGCACATTGCCATGGACTGGCGATGCCTTCTGCCTGCATGCTGGTACTTTCATGATAATCAGGCTCAAGTTTTTCATCTGATCGGCTGGAGTTGAAGTTTGGGGTCAAAGTATCCTCAAAAGCTGGAAGGCTCAGCCTGAGCTCCAGATGTTGCAGTTCAGAACTGGCTGGTGAAACATTAAGTTGTGATTTATTATTGCATGCAGCATGATTCATTTTTACACTGAAAGTAATACTATGTTGTATAACCAAATCTCATTTGTTATTTATTGCATTCTCTCCCTGCACAGATGCAGGGGCTTCACCCTCTCTCCTGGTGGATAATGTCCTTTGTGCTTTTCCTGGTGGGGCAGTGGGGACCTGCTTTGGGATGGTGGCAGTGCTGCTGCCCAGGGACTGGAGGATGGGATGAGGCAAAATCTCTCAAGAGGAAACCAACATCCTTCACCTCTTTGTGCCTATAAAACTGCAGTAACATCTGCAAAGTGCAACCTCAGAGCAGCCAAGCTGGCCGGCAGTGGAACGGGAGCCATGGCTTGTCCTGGGAAATGTGTCTCAGCAAAACTTTTGTGATTAAATGCTTGGACATCAAGCTGCTGCTGCTGCTACAAAAGACCCCCACAAAGGATGCCATTGGCCTTGAAACCCACTCATTTCTTGTGTGTGTAACTCTCCCATGCCTATTTGCTGTCTTTTCCTGGTGCTGCCATGGGAGCGTCCCAGCAGGCAGGCACAGGCACTCACGGAGTCCCACCATGGTGCCCAGGCACCAAAATCTAGGCACTGCTAAAGCACAAACCTTGCTGCTTTGGGCAAAAACAACCTGCAGCACAAGGGCTGTCATCTGCCACTGTCCTGGCCAAACAGCTTTCATGCCCCCCTGCTCCATCTTGGACACCACATCTGGCTCAATTTAGAAATGGTCTGAGCTAAAGGGGCTGGGAAGGGTCTTACAGGTCTTTGGTGCCAACTCCAATTGCTGCACACACACTGTGTTTAGTTTAGAATAGATTATAATATATATTCTAGATGTATTAAGCTTTAGAGCACATCTTTTCTCCTAATCTTCCCCGTGCCTACATACATCAGTTCAATCCCCCTACCTACAACAGACAAATTATTTTAGTTGTGCTTTGGAACCTGATGTAACCGACAACAAATATAATGCAATCCTGGAGGCTACTGGTGCCGCGTGAAGATGCCCCAAGCACAGAGCTGGAGACAGGTTTTATTTTAAGCCCTCTTTATCCAATATTTCATTTTATACTTACAAACGGGTATATGATGGGGACATATTAAATGTTGATCTTCTTGCTCAACTATCTGCTAATGTGATTTTTGGTACCGCATCACAGGGAAATTCTGAATTCTTTTATCTTTATGTAAAAGTGCTGTCACAAACCCAAGCAAGTTTTCAGTGTGATGAGACCCTTAAAAAGATGGAATTTTTTTTGTTGTTTTTGTTACTGATGTCTTCTGAAAAGGATATCCTTAAGATATAGGAACAGCTATAGCTGCCGGTATTCTGTGTTGCTCTGATGGCTTATACTGCAAAGGGAGCCTTGACAATGATGGATAACCTCTGCAACTTCTCAGCAGCGGGTTTGGTTTATCCTGCCTTGGCTTTGTGTTTGTGTCAGGTTTTTCACTTGGGGCTACGCTCAGCCTTTCTACGCTCGTCCTCCTTCCTCCCCTCTGCTGGCAGCGCAGGCAGGGTGGGCAATGCAGGTGCTGGTGGTGTATGCTTTCCAAAATATTTCTTCCCAGCCCCAAAGCCCCTGGGCATCACCCCTATAACTGCACGGTGAAGCACCGAGACACCCTGGTTGGGCAAGGTTTTGCTCTTGTAAGTGAATTTGGGTAAAAGAAAGTTGGGAGCTCGCAGTGTAGGAGTTATTCCTCAACAACTCCACATGCACGTCAGAGCAAACTGTCTGCAAAGGATGCTGGGAAGAGCAAAACCTTTCAGGAGCCCATTGGTCATAGGCAAACACTTTTAGGTGAAGAGCAGACCTCACCAAGATGTCCCTTGCACCCCTGGTCTTTGCAGCCACCATGTCTGATACTGCGGGTCTTTCCACCATAGAACCACAGAGTGGTTTGGGTTGGAAGGGACCTTGAAGATCATCTAGTTCCAACCCCCATGCCATGGGCAGGGACAACTCCCTCTAGACCAGGTTACTCAAAGCCCTGTCCGACGTGGCCTTGAACACTTTCAGGCATGGGGCCATTTCTTGTCCATGACTTTTTCCCCCCAGATCTGTTTAAGCTCTTTCTTTGTATTTGCTTGAAACATTTTTAATAAAACCACTGCTCTAATATAGAAAGACTTTTCATGTCAGCTTAGTAGTACTTGTGCAAACTCATTGACTTCATTAGGGTGATCTGGTGGTAACAAGGAAATGGGTGTTCACTCGGGAGTGAGGATTTAGAGGAGTTGTTTTGTTGTGTTTGAGGTCTTGGAGAGGAGACAAAGTGAGTGCTTTGGCCATATTGCTGCAGTAATAAAATGTTTATAGACATGGGAAATGGCCCATGAGACTTTGTAAAATCTTCTTCACTTACAATGAATTGGCTAGGCAAGAGCTTTAAAAAGGAAAGAAGAAAAAGATGTGGGAAGAGGATTGATGGGGAGTGAAGGCGCTGAGACAGAAGGTGTCCTTGAGGTTGTTAACCTTGGTCCATTGTGGGCACTGGGGCAGGAACCATCCCTCACCCACAGCACGGGGCAGCCCCAGCCCCGTGGACAATGGGAGCACAGCTGGACGACACCAGTGAGGACATGCATGAGCTGTGGTTCAGACCAAAGAGTTGGAACATCCTCTGATACAGATGTAATTAATGCTGTTGAGGTTCATTATCGTGACCTCTCTTCTGATGCCTGTACCTCTCCTGACGCAGGGTGCAGGATGCAGGCACCCCACCTCTTCTGATGCAGGGTGACACATTCCTACTTATAGCCTGCAGAGACAACAGGGCTTCCTTTCACACAACTTAGCATGAATAAGAAAATGCTAGCAAATTAATAAAAAATTGAATTTTTGGGAGGCTTCTGCTACCTGGTGCCCTCCATCAGGGGAAGAAAGGAAGCGGTGACTGTGGAAGGTTGTGCCAGGCTGGCCGGAGCTTGGCTTGGGAGGAGACCAGTGGGGAGGTACCCCCCATCCTTCCTGTCCTGTGATCAGGGTACCCAATTTTACCTTACAATGATCAACACAGTCATCAGGACAATCACTGCCAATGGCAGTTCTTCGGGGGTGCCTGAAATGTCCCACGCAGGCCAGGTATTTCAGTGCAAGCCCACCTCTAATTAATAGCAGTATTTGCTTAAACGAATCAATGTCTGTCCTTGACCTCAATGCACAATTTAAGCTATTACTGTATCACTAAATATGAAATGAACTATAATACATTTGAGAGGCAAACCACTTATATCGAACCCAGTAATACAGATGAGAATCTTTTATTGCATCCAATGAAAGCTGTGTGGTTGTATTTAAATACTCCGACTGCTAAAGGCTGCAATGAAAGACTTTTTACCTTGGCTAATTTACCAAGGCTAACCCGTGCCTCTGGTGCACATCATCTCTCCCAAGAAGAAAAACTGTTTTGGACCAAGGAGTTCTGCTGCTCATGATTAAAATAGTTCACTTGATGTAAGCTGAGAGTGGCGGTTGCTGTAAATGCATGGAGCTATAAGTGTGAGAGGAAAAACTAAGAGTGAGGTATAAGATGCACTGAAGGTTTGCAGTTGTGGCTCAGGGTCTGCCGGTGGGGACATCCCTTTTGTGCGGGGCAGGGGATGCACCCTGGGCAAAATAGACAGCAAACAAAACACAGGGTGCTACCTCAGCACTCATCAAACCCACTGAAACCATGATTAAGAAATTGTCTACAGCGGAAGCGACACACAAGGACCTGTGATAGCTCTAACTGAAGGCTTAGCCTCAGTAACGTACCTCTAATTAGCAGCAAGTTTAAAAGTCTCCTCTAGCACATGGGTAAACAATCTCTTGGAGTAATATAAGGGTTGTCAATGATGCTTTTATGTTCAAAAAAGCCTGTATTGTACTCTGGGTCAATGAGAAGCTGAGAGAGGTGAGGACTGTTCAATACTCATGGCCTAAGGTCTGCAGAAATCTCCATAATATAGAAATGGATTCCGCAGGGACAGGAATGCTAAAAGGCAGCGTCACCACTTCAGGCAATCGCTGGTGTGGTGCTCCGTGCACCATAAACATCATCATTAGAGATGTACTATGATACTTCCATATTAGACTTTGTTTAAGAACAAAAATACCCCAACACTAAAATATACAAGTACTAGGAAAGGAAAGCAGTGACACTGGTACCAGTTCCATCACAGGTCAGGCTGATTTCCTTGAGTCCGTGGCTGTGGTTGTGTCTGGTGTCCTTAAATCGTTGGCACTTCTTCCCTAGGTCAGTCTTATGTACTGCCCAGTGCTGTAGCTTTCACAGCCACTAGATGCTTTAGATCAATTTCATAAATTCATTATGTATTTGGGGGCAAAAATGGGGCGTGGAAGCAGTTTTCCTCTCTATGCAAACCTCCTCTCCAGGAGCGCTCTCCTGGCTCTGGCTGCTGTGCAGAATGAGGGTTTTTCATTTACAGTCCCAAAGGAAAAGTTGTTAGTGAATGCTGAGCGTTCCTCTTTAGTCTAAATTAATTAAATGACACAGTATCTATTGTAAGAAATAAATGGGGATCGTTTTACATGGTATACTGTATACAGCGATTATAATGTGTGATCTTTCTAGAGAAATATGGGAAAACAATGTCCTTTGCTGGGAGAGGCGCGGCGTTCCCCGGCTCTGCAATACATCTCCTTGTTAAAGCGGTAATGCAATGTAATCCGCGGCGGCTTAATAACTAACATGACAGATGTATAATCTAGAGTAATGTAAAACGTTGTAAGCACCAGACGCACGTGACCACCCTTCATCCGAAACATGTGTAAATCACCAGCATTTCCCGCGCCCCCAGCAGCAAACAAAAGCTGCGCCCGCGCGGGCGGAGAGGCAGACGAGCGGCACATGAGCGCCGAAACGCTGCTCGTGTTTCCAATCTGCCTTAAATAATTAGGCAATCAGGTCACCATCCATACCCGTACCCCAAATTAGTTTACTGTAAACCCAGCCTGGTTTGCTAAGGCTTCCTCGCCGGCGGGGTAAGCCCTGCTGCCTCTCAGAAACGTCCTCCGAGATGTTTAGAGCACGGGCAAGCAGCTCTGGGGATGCATGGGGGGCCAGTGCCCAGCAATGTGCCCAGGACCTGGCTGTCCAGTCCCCCGCAGGATGTGACCCCCAGGGTATGGACCCTCAGGGCTCCCCTGAGCCCGATGTACAACATGCGATACCAGCGGAGAAAACAGTCATTTTCCTTTCTTTGCATTACATTTCAGTTAATCTGTGCTCAATTACCACAAGTGGGCATCCCAAAGCTCCTCTCGCCCTTTCCACTTCTGAGTGTTTGCTTATGTAAAACACCTCAGACTAGGCAGGAAAAATCATGGGCTGTGTGAACATGTGCACTTACTCCTTGTGTGTGTAGTAGGTGGTATCTGCCACCTTTCTTCTTACTAAGAAAGTTTCTGCAACGTCCTGGAGAAGAAAAAGTATCCAATGCTTAAAAAAAATAAACAAACAAGCAAATAAATAAATGTATGCATGGAAATTTTGGGTCTGGAATACGTTACGATTCCAGCATCTCTGAGAATCCTTGCTTTTTACCGTGCTGTTGGGGTACAGGGCTCCATCGGTCCCTCCATGTTTGCAACAGGAACTTGGGGTTTGGGCACTCGGGATGCAGGCACAGTTCTCACCTTATGGTACTTTCTATTTTCAGCAATTCATTGCCCAAGAACCTTTTGGTTTTTGCAAAATTTCTCAGCCCTTGGTTACTCATGCTGCTGCTGTTTGCTCTCAGAAAGACCAAATTGTTGTTGTGTTTCTCCAACCACGCTAAACTTGGGCTTGATAGTCTTGACTTGATATTCTGACAAGTCGGCGCTGTCCCAGCTGAGCTCTTTGCAGTTGCCCTGAAGGAAAATGGAAATATGAAGGAAATCGGGAAAAAGGAAAACCAAACAGAGTACAAAGAAACGAAGAGCTAAATTTTAGGGCGAGATGAGCAATTCTGCACACAGTGCTCCCACTCCTGAGCTCTCTGTGTTTGTATATTCTCAATTTGACTCATGCGATAACTCCAGCTGTGGCAGAAGGCTTCCGAGAAATCAGTTCAAATACAAATTTTATGTTAAAGTGGAACAATCAACAGAATTATTCAACTAGTGCCGAAAAAGCCTTAATAAAGCAAGTGTGTGTAGCATTTCAGCTATTAATGTATTATTCCCTAACTGCATTTCTCATTCTTTGAAATAGTAGGAATGCCTGATTTGGAATGCTCTAGTTTGCATGAGAAAATAAAATATGCAAAAGCTCTTCCAAATATTAGTTTTTATTAATCTCCAGTGAAATTGCTCCTGCCTGTAGCACCTCTCCTGCCTCCCAGCTGGGTTTGCCCTCTCTGCTGGGTTTTGGCTGATAATTGGCTTTAAGGGAGCTACCCGGGAAGTGACTTTCCATTTAACATGACTAAAGGAGATTGAATCCATCCTTTAACCATAAAGTAATCATAGAATGGTTTGGGTTGAAAGCAACCTTAAAGATCATCAAGTTCCAATCCCCCTGCCATGGGCAGGGACACCTCCCACCAGACCAGGTTGCTCCAAGCCCCATTCAGCCTGGCCTTGAACCCCTCCAGGGATGGGGCAGCCACAACTTTTCTGGGCCATCTCCACCCTCTAACCATACTAACACAGTAGTAGCATCTTGAGGAAATGAGAATCACCACCACACCACCGCGTTCCCATTTCCAGCAAGGAAAACCTAGTCTGGCTGCACAAACCCTTCCCCACTCACCAGTGACAGAGGATGGATGCTGCTGCCGGCACTGGGAGAGCAGCAACAAGAGGGCATGTATGTCATCAACATGACCTACCTGCGGGTGCTGGTGGACTTACTGAAGCTGCAGAAGAGTTGCTGGTGCTGGAGGAAGCAGCTGGAGCAAAGCCCATGGCCCCACCTCGGAGCTATGCTTGTTTTGCTCCTGCCATGGCTGCAGCTCCATGCACGGACCCAGCTTAAATAAACGGGGAGGTGGATGTGTCCAACCAGCCACACGGATCGATGCTGCAGAAAGAGTAAGTGGTTAAATACTGATATAAATATTTAAACTTCACTTACGGCCTTCAGCGTCTATTTACTCGAAAATATCCCCTTAGAAAGTTTATTTGACATGATCTGCAAGTCAAACAACTTTTCAAAAGGCGCACCAAGGGAAACACAAAGGACCAAAACTCTCTTTATATTGTCACGGGGTCGCACTTTAAGCCTGGTTTAAAAACGGGTGGCGAGGGTGAATGGGGGGAGAGCTGGGCACGGAGGGCGAGGGGCAAGTGGGGGCCGGGGTGGCCGTGCCCGGTGCTGCCCGTCGGCACAGCGGCCGCTTGCCCGGCAGGGACAGGCACTCGCCGCAGCCTGGGGAGAGAGGAGGCACATGAAAGCGGGTCTGGATTTGCCTTGCAATGACAGCTGCATATTAATCTAAAGAATTTCTGAAAAATCAAAAAGACATTTTTCAGCAAAATACACCCCTAGAGCCTCAATCATAAAGCAAGGGAATAAACTTGAAACAGGATTGATTTCATCTTAAAGGGAATATTTCTTTGAAACGCTACCAACTGCAGTTGTCTTATTTGGTTTTCAATACTATAACAAAATTGTGCCATATTGTGTCAAATAAGGAGATAATATAACAGCTTTAAACAAATTTTGTAATTATGGGATCAATCAGAAATGAGTTAAATCCACGTGCATTAGGTAAGTCATGCCACTGAATACTGAGTAGCTCCAAATACCAGCTCTGAGCCCGTCTCCAGCGGCCACTGTCCTAAACCTATGAGTTTGGTGTGACACCAGCTGCAGGAGGCAGGGGATGCCACAACCCCCAGCAAGTGCTCCCAGCCTGGGGAAAGAACCACAAGGTATGACTTGATTAAAAGAGAAGGAAAAAAAAAAAGATATACAGTCCCCAAACCAGTCTGTGCCAACAGAACAAAACCATCAGTTCTGTCAAAACCCTATATTTTGGATCCATTTTATTAATGTTTTTCTCTGCACAGCAATGCTGATCAATCTTTCACACTATCAGCTAATTTTCCCGCTGTCTCCACAAGCCAGGTTCAACATTAGTGAATATTGAACCCAGGGTGAATATATAGCATATCATTGTGAATATATAGCATATACAGACTCCAGTTCAGTTACAGGACATCCCTGTTATTTGGGAAGGAGTTTTCCTTCCCTCTTTTTTCATTCCACGGCTACAGAGCCTCCCCAGGCTGTCGAGGACAGGGGATTACTCCTGTTAAGTTTCAGTACTTTTAGCCACAGCCCTTTGCTAAAGTTTTTCCACTGCTGAGTCACTCCTGTAAAATTTCAGGGCTCTGGGCACCAGATTGATATGGAGTGGGGAAAATAAAGGAGCTTGAAGGATGTGACACCTTCACCCTTGTCCCCGTTGGTGGCAGACGCACTTGTCCTTACATGAAAACAGAGCCTGGGAACCCCATCACTGCTGTCATCTTCTGAGGAACTCAGGGTGGTTATTGTCTCTTGTGCAACTTCATTAAAAGATATTAAACTTCCTTTACTCACCAAGGTCATACATGCATGCACGCAAAAAATAGAAATGAATAGGAAATTTTCTAGCAAAATTTGCATTCACTTTCTTGGGCATTTTTGATACGAAGTCTCCTTTGTTTTGGTTCAGTCAAAATCCCTCCTTTTTTGAGTTGAAGCAAGACTGGAGTATCTCCCTAGGCACCTTCCACCCAGGAGCTGCCCCATGGGGTGCCTGCCAGCACCCAGCCTGCACCCACAGCCATGGGCCAGAGCTGCCACAGCATCCCCAGCAGCTGGCTCCCTCTCGTTAAAAGTTCACTAGTGTGACAAAAGCTTTATGCATAGGAAAGCATTGGATGTTTTGGAATCATTAGGAAAGAGACAAATCGCGTAGCGTTTGGTGTGAGGTTGAGCAGTTTCACATGAAGCACCAACACTGGGAGGCTTGTGTGATCCCCCTGAAGATGACTCCAACAGCAAACACCTACTTAAAATTTCATCCTAATGAGCTTAGTAAATAATTTCTTTTACCATTCTTTTAAAAATATATATATATAAAAAAAACAAATGAGGTTTGGTGCTTCTAGAGAAGAGCCTGATCTCCCTTCAGTGTGGGGGCAGTGCAGGTGCTGTGGGAGATGCCTCTTGCCTGGGCTGGCCGTGGGTCAGGGAAGCTCCTGCAAGGGTTTCTCACCTCCTGCCCAACCTCCCTGAGTGACATGAGGGAAAACCCCTCTACAGCCCAGCATGGCCTTCCCAGGGTTTGCCTCGGTGGGCAGGAGAGAACCCTGGGGGATGCTGGAGCTCTGGCTTGGCAGAAAACACTGCAATTTCTTTAAATATGTTGTCAGAAAAAAAGGAAGTAAGTTCTTTTTTTAATTATTTTTTCCTTCTTATTCATTTAAACAGGAAGAAAACAGGGAAAGGTTTATTTAAGTGCTCCAGCAGGCTCTTGAGCCTGCCTACCACCGTCCTCTTCCTCTGCTGAAGCACAAACCCAGGCAGGTGAGAGCAGCCGTGGTGCGGTGGGACGGCAGCGCTCTCGGGAAGGGGAGCGACGCCGTTTTGGTGGAGTTTCTGAAGGCTTTAAAGAGCTCGTCTCTGAACAGGGGCAGGGAACAGACTATTTTCTTGAAACTCGGGCTTCACAGAGAGCCCCGTTCTCCCATGACATCTTCAAACGCGGTGCCGGCGGAGGCGGCGCGGCTGCGATTGAAACCGCCGGTTTGTGGGAAGCCGCAGCCGGTGTGGGTCCTGCAGGGACTGGGACGGGGAGCAGAGATGAAATATGTTCCATTCCTTAGAAGCTTGGTCCTCTCCTTCCTCTGCCTCCCATCATCGATTTCTTTAAAAATATGATTTCTCTGCTTTCCCTTGTCTCTCAAACTGGTTCTTTGCTTGTGCAGGAGGCTCTGTGGGCAGTGGGGGGGCTCCCAGACAGGTTCTCACCTGCCCAGACATGGGCATCAGCCACCTTGAGTGCTGGGGGTGTTTGGGGTGTTGGAGCTGCTGGGGGTTCTGGGGTGCTGTTAATGCTGGGGGTACTGAGATGCTGGAGGTGCTGGGGATGCTGGAGGCACTGGGGATACTGGGGTTACTGGGATGCTGAGGATGCTGGGGATGCCCTAGAAGGAGCACGCTTGTCCCTATCCAGTCTTCCTCCAGTCCTCCAGTAGCCCATGAGCTTGATAGCAAATTTTGAAGAGCATTCATTTTATAAATACGCCTCTTGGTTTTCATCCCTTAGGAAGTAAGTGGTCTCTGTGGTGAGCTTCTTCAGCCCCTCACATCTGCTTCTGCTTTCCAAAGCAACCTGAGCAAACTCAACAGAGGTTTTTGGTGAGACAAGGTGAAAAGAAGCACAACTTCAAGCTCACAGGAAGCTGAATCCCTAATGGAGGCATCCATCCCCCAAGTTAAGAGCCCACGTATGCCGTGAAGTGGCCTGCACACCCATCGCAAGTGCCCCAGGGCTTCCTGCTGGGAGGTACTGGTGGGCTGCAGGAGGGCTTCCCGTGGTGGCAGTCTCCCCTCTGCACTGCCCTGTGGGGACACACTGACAGTCTCCACCAAGGGGTGGTCACAGGGGGACCATGCCCCTTGGGTTAGTGTAAGCCTGGGCCAAATACTAATAAAAAATACAGTGGTCCAGACAAGGATGAGCACATCACAGCATGGTTTCCAAATACATGGATTTGAATACCAGTTTTTCTGTATCTTACACTGCATCCCCATCTTATATTTTGGCTCTTCCTGTCTGCAGAAGCGCTGGCTGAGGAGTGAGATGGGTTTTGCTTCCGTGCTTCTCTGCTATGAGCGGCACTGGGCTGATGGCTGGGATTTTAATTACAAATTGCAGCACTTGGCCAAGCCCTCCCAGCAATGGTGTGCCTGCAGGGATGTTGGGCTGTAAGAGCTGAGTGTGACTCTGGATAACCTCGCAGGCACCGTGTCCCCATGCCAGCGCTGCTGAGCACACCGTCCGTGCCCCAGAGAGCAGCTCAGCCTCCTGCACCCTTGAATTCCACAGCATTCTGCTCAAGAAAAGTGTTTGATGAAGAATAACCCACTGATGCCAGAGAGACGGGCCAGTAAAACCATATCCATTCTGTCCTGGGTGGTCACCCGTCCATGCAGAACCTTCATCACTGAGTCTGCCCGTGCTTCTGCTTTAGGTGACTGATTTTCCTTGGGCAATTAGTCCTTCCTGGTTTCAAGTGAGCAATGTGTTTGCAGAAGCAGTTTGCAGGATCGAGCCATCGGCTGCACATCTCTTACAGCCCCTGGGGAAATGAAAATTTATCTTAAAGGAGTTTCTCTAATGATTTATTTAAAAAAAAAAAAAAGACAAGACAGTATGTTCAAAGAAATCACGAAGGGAAAGCAGCAGGAGATGGAAAACTGCGGAGGGTAACGGGGCAGAGGGTCTAAGTGATCAAAAGTGGATTTCTGGAAACCAGGGTGCAGCGGCGCGGGGTGCACCAACACAGGTCTCAGTCCCGCGCTGCTGGTGCAGGAGCACAGCCTCCTCCCTGCTCCTTGGGCTGTGGTTGGTGTTATCTCCGAGAGGTCCCACCACGGGGATTTCCCACGTGTGTGCAGCTGAGGATTTTCCCTGAGAGTGGTACTGCACGCCTGCCACCGGAGATCAGCCTCCGTCTCCGGAGGTGGTTACGCTGAGACACGACACGGTTTGGAGCCCAGCTCACCCCGGCAGCAGCCCTTGTACCTTCTCCTCACGGGCAACAATGCAAATGAATGGTTTTGCAGCTTGTCGGATAAATACAATGTTTGTTCTTCCTAATGGATTTCAGCAAGATATGGTAAATATTAACTCCCAGGTGGGGCAAAATGCATAATTCATCAGCTAGCACATTCCGACTGCTCTGTCTCTCTCATGATTAACATGTAAGGCATTCATTACATTTTTCAGCTGGTGTGTAGACGAGCGTAGAAAGTTATGCAGATGAATACCAAGCACCTGTGTTATACACAATCATCCCGCTCCATCACAAGACCTGCTCCTCAGCCAGCCACCCCCACTACATCCCTGTGGTGCACTGGGGAGTTTCTGGAGCTGGTCAGGTAGAGGTTGGTCACCCTGTGGCTCTGACATTCCTCACCGTAGAAGACAGGAGCTTCTTTTCCTGCTGCAGCCATTCATGGGTTCGTCAACCTGTCAGCAGCCCTTCTGGTCTGTGAGTTCAGGTTTGTCATCTCACTGTCTTATCCGCATGTCCTCAAGGAGAAACAACACTTCGCAAATGAAACGGGGTACATTACTGGCTATCTCCAGTTTCCAAAACAAACCACCACATCTATAGCAGAAACATCTTGCTTTTTGTCATCTTTCTGTCCTCACAAAGCCTGAAGCTCTGCATTCATTTCTCACAGGTTAGGAGAGACATGCAGTTCAAATGTGCTGTCCTAGGAAAACCCAATTGTCCACCCATCAGTCTTCTGGGGAAAAAAGTCTTTGTGAATGGAGTGATCTGAAAGAAGGTGTTTGCTAGGACACAATGGTAGTAACCTCTGCAGCTCCATCTCCAAGGTGCACCCACCATGGAGGTCCTGACTCATATCCACCAGCTGGTTGACACCGAGCTGTACATTGAGAAGAGCTTTTTCTGTCTGCACACATGAAATTTTTACATGTGTTCATTTGCTTTAATGTGCTATGTGACCTGAATGTATGACGGGGTCTTTGAAAGGATTTTCTCCCTCAAAAAACCCACCAAAGGAATTAAGAGAGAATCTGAAGACTGCAGCAGGGTGATGTGGGTTAGTGGTCGAGCCAGGACCAGCTCTGACTATGTATGTCTGGGGAAGATGGGTTTTGGTAACTAATGAAACCTCTCCCCTGGAGACTGCGTACTCCTTTATGCATCCGGTGATGCATCCTTGTGCAAATCAGACTGCCTGGCTCTTGCACCCAAATAACTCTCCGTTTCTCACTTTATCTTTCAAAAAATTAGTAGGTCTGGGCTTAGTAAAGGGTTAAGAGGTGAAAACTTGCTGCATTGATCTTTAAATGTGTAGTTTAACCCAATTAATTTCAGTGAAGTAAATAGGATTGAAATTTCTGCTTAAGTGATTTGTTAAGTCAGGAGATAAATATGGGCCTTCACCTATGTCCCCTTAATTAGATGTCAATTCATAAATGCTGGCATTTGATGCTATTGCAAAAATTGCCCCTAGAAGTGATTAGAGTCTCTCTTAAACACTTAGCCAGTGGAGGAAATCTATCTTCCAGACTATTGGTCTTCTACTTTTTCCTAGGCATAAATTAACCTCCTGCATACATCTCGGCAGTTCCTGTGGCCACGTGGTGACCGTGGTGAATTATGCCATCTCCTTTGGTGGTGAACATCTAAATGGAGCTGATATATCACCAACCTCACTTCACCTTGTGCTGAAATTAGATTTAAGCCCAAGACTAAGAAGCCAAGGCTAGTGCACTGACTTACCACTTCCCAATTTTTTTTCTCCCTTGAAGTAGTCTTTGCCTTTGCATTCATGTGGTGACAGCGCAACAAAAAGCCATCTTAATAAATGAAAGAAGTGACATTCAGCAATGCAATTTAAGACCTAGATAAGTCAGATGTTAAACACCTAAGGGGTATAATCTCCTTTTAATGTGAGCACAATTCCCATTAACATTAATAGGGGGTTGTATGACGGCTTCAAAAGGAGAATATGCACCTAAAAGTGCAAATTAGCACTTACAAACTCTATTGATAAATTATTAAAGCATATCATTAAAGCGTAGCCACACCTCCAGATCATTAGAGCAAGTCAAAAACAGCAAGGCGGCATACGCAGCGCTCCCTCATTATAACAAGGACTAAAATGCCATTTAGTCACCAAAATGAACCTAGTGTAAATATTGGTTCATCAGTCCCCTCTTCATGCAGAATTTGGAGTTTTAAGAGCTTGAACCTCCCTTCTTTAAATGCAAATGAGCACCAGGAGATGTTTTTAATGCAAGTCACCGCTTAGAAACTGGTGTTTAAAAAGTAAATTAAAAAACAAAACCCCGAAACCTTAGGGACCATGCTGTCATCAGAGCTCTTTGTTGTTGTTTACAAGGCACCATGACTGCAATAAAATCAGCACCTCCCTACCCCTGGGGGGTGTTCAGACCTGAATTATCAGGTCTGCCACAATTAATTTTCCTCTGATCGCTTGGTCCAAGGAGGATCACGGGTGACACCACCTGGTTTGAGGGTACAGAGAAAGCCACCGGTGCAGACATTCTCCTGGTGAAATCCTCTTGGTTTCTTCTGCTGGTCCAGCAAGGTAGACCTCCCCGACGTCACAATGTCCAGTCTCCCATGGCCATACAGGCAGTAGCTCTCTTCACTCCTGTTTGCTTGCCCAACCCAATGGATGGGGAGGTCATGGGGCATTTTGCAGTCCAGTGCTATTTATTCCTACCAGCAATGACCCCCCAGAGCAGACACATCGAGTGGAGCCACCTTGCTATGTTCGCTCATGGAAACGATGGGGGAAATGCTGGGTACCAGGAAGGATTGATATGTTACGCGCTTGGAAGTATTGGGGTTGGGTGCCTATTCCCACTTCCAGGACTAGCTTCTTTCTCCAAGGAAATGAGAAAGCAAAACAACATCAACAAATGAGCCCAACACCTTCAAATCCCAGGCTGCTCCTGCGATACCCATATCGGCTGATCTATCCCCAGAAAATACTGTCAGCCCATTACCTATGGCTTTTAAATTATTAACTGTCTTTGACATCTCATCCGCATTAATTTGCTCCCTTTCAGGACACTGTGTATCTCTTAGAGATTACCCTTTTACTCTCCCTTTTGTTAGATTAACCAGACGTGGGTGTCTCCAGCTTTCTTCATAATTCATGTCCCAAAACAGAGACTCTTTTTGGTTGCCCCCTGCAGCACCTTTACAACCCCAGTGATGTCTCCCCTTTCACAGCGGGAGCAGAATTGTCGGCACCAGTCTCAATCTATCTCTCCACGTTAGGTATTTATAGGATTACAATCACCCTGTAGCCCTCGGACAGAGTTAAATAGGATATAGTCCCCCTTTTCTGTGAAGGTCCTATTTACTCAACCTGTGAGGATTTTTAATGCACTAAAATAGCATTTCCTCCCACACTTTAACATGCAGATTGACATGGTTCACATAACCCAGCGACCGATGCTCCTAATTTATAGGGTATTGTCTTCACCCTTCAAGCGACGTTTTCTTCAATTTTTGAAAATGGGCTATTTCTCTATCAAGAGTACATTGCATAATCACTATCCTACATGCACAAGGCCATACATAATCACTATCCTTAAACACAGGTCCCAAACACTAAACCCACTCCTGAAGCCATTTAACAAAATTATTTTTAGAAATAAATTATTCATATGAATGTAGCTGCACAAGGAGTAGAAGTCAAGAAAACTGCACCTCAGTGGTAATCCCAAGTTTTAAGTGATGCCAATTCTTTATGCTGGAGTGAAGTAAATAAACACACAAATACAGCTGTTGAGGTTAAAACAGACAAAAAAAAAGGGTCCTTCATTCCTGTAGATGTCTTTTAAAATTCAAATAAAAAATAAGGACATTTTGCTTTCTAAACTAGTTCAGCTAAAAAAATCAGTATCTTGGAATGTGGGGTAACTGCACACCTGATTCTGCAAGGTCTGGAGCTGGCAGCACCAGGTGAGCCACAGTTTTGCACGTAAAACGCAAGCCAAGATGAGATGGGAACAGGAGAGGCAGAGTAAGATGAAGGTTAGAGTGACACCTCCGATGATGGCCTATAATGAATTTTTTAAAGTTTTCCCACAAAGAGCAATAAAGGTCAGCTCCATTCCACTGAATTCAGCTAATACTTTATTAATACCAATTGAAATTACATGCATATAGCAAAAGAGACAAGTCTGTAAGTGTTTGGATACCGCTGAAATCTAGGTTTCCTAATCTCTCATCCTGCTCTAACCTAATACTCGTTATCGTGCTTTTGGGATAGTCTCTAGAAGTGCATGTTTTTGTGATGGCAACTTAAATAAGCAGAACCAGAGGATGACTACACATTGTATGACCTCCCCTTTGCATCTCCTGAACGTGGGTTTGGTTCATCCCAGCCCCTGCCTTGCAATGAGACCTCACTGGCAGCCATCCACGCTGCTTCTCAGCCCACAAATCTACAATCTGTTGCCGAAGAGCAGCTCCCCGCGTTGGACTGTGGTGAAAAACACGTGGCATGTTATCTCACCAGCTTCTGTCATGGGAAAGTTGAGGCAAACAACCGGGAACTGAACTGAAAGAGCAGAAAAACCTTTCTCCTGCCCTGTAATGGGTGTCCTCTCCCTTCCTGGCGTCCGGGTTTGGGGACACCCATAGAGGGAGACCAGATAAGAGACTGCTGCGGTATCAGCTGGAGCTGGTTGCCACCTTGGGTGTTGCCATGGTGGTATTTTCCAGGCAAGTTGAAAATACGGACTTTTGGGATTGGGTTTTAGCAAAGGTCAGGTCTGAGTAGGAGACTCCAGAGGAACCATCTGCCCAGGGACCTTGCTAACACCCGGTGGTGTCACACAGCAGCCGCTGGTGCCCACACCAACAACTCCCTGAGAAACTCAGAGAGTCTTATCCCCATTAAACGTGTTTTAATTATTCCACAGATTACATTGAAAACGGTGCTTCCTTTTTAAAAATAATTATCGTGAGAAAATACATTTTTTCTCTCTAATAAGAAATCATTAATTAGGAGATGTTGACCCGATGAGCTGTGATAGTTCGGTGGATGATGAACACTGCTTTTAATCAGACCTTTTACAAGCTAGTGGATGTTAACTTCTGGCTGTTAATTATTCACACCTTCAAGTATTCAGATGGTTAGAATATTTCATGAATGCTCTGCTTTTTATTTAATAGCGACATTGGATTTTATGAGCTAGGAATCGCACTTATTAATTTACAGTCGTTTTGCACTTCCATGCCAGTCATTTAGCATTAACTCTCTGTTTAAAAATAATAAATGACCCCTGACTCCCTATTGTCTGTCATAATTAGCATACTGTCTTTTAAAGAGGAAAGCATGTTTTCTCTTCATTAACAGTAATATTACCTAGGAAGATAATCAGTAAGTCCGTGATCTAGAAGCTGCTGTGGACGCCAAATTACCTTCTCTACCAGGACAAAATCAATTAACACCACTAGGGATGTCATTATTGTCACATTATGTCACCTGATATACTCCAGGGTAAATAAATGATTTGTGGAATTTTTAATGCCGCCGCTGGAAACCCGAAGCCAAGCCGCATGGGTGGCGGGACTGACCGGCCGGGGGGTCCGAGTGCTGTCTCAGCCCTTCCCCAGGGACCAAATTGCTGCTGGTGCAAAAATGAGGGGAAAAAAGGTCAACTGAGCATGGGGCTGGGGCAGCACGGAGCCCAGCCGGGTCGATGGCACTTGTGTCCTGCCATCCTTTACGGAACATCACCCAAAGTCACTCAGCATCACACACAGAGACTGGGGCAATGCTGTGGTCGCATGGAGGGGAGAGAAATCAGGGAGGTGGGAGAGGGCTCAGAGCTGAAAGAGATAATTTTATGAACAATTTTCTTGCCATAACTATGTCTGGGTGTTTGCTGCCCCTCGATACCATCAGGAACCACCGGGCTGATCCTTGGCGGAGCTTTCCCGCTGCACACAACACCCGGGAGATGCCGTTTTTAAAAGTATCCACAACTTCTATATTTTGCACTGTGTCGGGGGGTATTTAATTAAGTCTATTCTGTCTAACACGATCTGATGTCATTGTACAAGGAGATGTTCTTTGTTAGCAGCGCTCTTAGTTTCAGGCTCCTCTGTGTATTTGAAACCATGGTAACAGAAGAGTAAGCTAAAGCCAATGAGATAATGAGATATTCTCATTGTAATTGTGTTTCATGAGGGCACACGCTCCCATGGGTGGGATCCGACTGTCTTACAACTGCTAACAGAATTTAAGGAACAGGCATATATTAGCGCGGCGGCGTTTTTCACAACAGCCATGTAAACACTCCTGACACGGCGTTTGCTGTTGTTTCCAGCACATTCAAGTATGTAATGTGCATTTGTGTCGCAGGAAATCACGCCGCTAATGGGCATCAGTATTTTAAAATCCTCAGAACTTCAAGGAACTTCAGGTTTGAAAGGCATTAGCGAGGCTGCGAGGTGCTGGTTTGCATGATAATTGGGATCGGGGCTGGAGCTCTTGCGGGGAGGAGGCGACGGAGGCAGAGATGGGGGGAACGGGCTGGAGCTGCCACAGCCCTGAGTTGCTGGGGAGGCTGTGGAGGAGCCCACGTGAAACACAGCCCAAGTGCCCCATGGGATTCATCTCCTGTTCCCACTGGAAACGAAATCTGGAAGTTCGATCAGCATTTTAATTCTAAAACTTTCTACAGGCACTAACAAAAGGAGGTGTTTATCATCTTCCATTGTAAAGGAAGAGAAAACAGAAACAAGTGGTTGGGTTTTAGAGACCCTATCTGGAGTTTTCTCATTTTACCCCCAGGTGCATTGAAAGGCCTCACTAAATTGCCCTAAATTACTTGGTATATTTTAATTATTATTTTTAACCACCTAGATGATCAAACATTGCCAAGTCCAGGGGGGCTGAGGTGTGTCCCCAGGCAAGAAGCACATGTGCACCGTGCTCTTAACTCCTGTGCGTGGCCTCCTGCTCCTCCTCGCAAACCCAGACCGAGTCACGGAGCTGAATTATGGGTGCTTCGAGATAATTATGGACACGTGGCCAGAAACACACTATGCATGGTGCTGTCAGGTTAGGGGGAGAGAGTGGGGAGGCCCCTTTGCTGTTCGCTTGCCACACCGTGTGCAGTGCTTTACATATGAGACATACTTCAAATGGTATGCAAAAGTGGAATAGGAAATATCATTTGGGGAATAAAGGGAAACGGGATCAGATCTGCTTCATGCTACAATTGTCTTTGTCCTGTGTAATTCCCAGCAGATGTCCATTAGTTGCTCCTTCCCCTGCAAGCAGCAGAGCACCTCAGTGCAGGGAGGGATGATCTGGGATGGTGAGCGTGCATGGAGGGGATATGGGATGGTGTCCTGAAAAAAGTCACAAAATATCTGGGAAGGTCGATTTTTCCTGGGGCACTAACGAGTAATGCTGGCGTTAAGACTTACAAGGTGTGTTTCTGCTCTGGTCCTCTGGGAGGGCCAATTCTGCCCTCCCCTTTGGGTACAGCACTGTTGGACTCCCCTTACAGATGTGTATGTACACGTATACTCACCGTATGATGAACAAATGCTCAAACAAATGCTCTGGCTTGTTGGTAGAGGGAAGCTGAGCCGGCTTTGGAGCAGGTCCAGCGTGGCCACCACTGCTCTGCTGCCTCCTCATTGGGTCAGCTGATCTGGCCACCGTCACTGGCTGAAACCCTCCCTGCTCCCTGTACCCACCTTCTGCTGGCAAAGGCAAAGCTGCTTCATCAGTGCAAAACTGCATCCTCTACTGCATCACCTGCCCCGGCATGGGCTGCAGGAGAGGGCTCCATCCCTCTTGGCAGGGCACAAGGCTGGTACCTGGCCTCGCTGGGAGCTCCATCCCCAAATGCCACAGGCTCATGCATGGCAGTGGGACCAGCCTGGACCAACACTGTGTTGGTGCGGCTGGTGAGCACCAACCTCACCAGTCCCTGAAGCTGCTGGGCTTGGGCATTGCTCCTCTGGCTTTCCCAGTGACAACCTTTCTTGCCTTCCCTTCCCTGGGAAAGATGGATGAGTGAAGTGATCCCAGTCGTGGCACCGGCTGACAGCGACCCAGCGGGCAGACCCAGGCAGGGGAGCAGCGAGAACTTGCTTCACATCGTAGTCAGGGATGATTTTTATTATTATTATTACTATTACTTCAAACAATACACTTCTGATGTGGGGAAAGCTGACAAGATAAATTATATCTGTTGTCAGTTGCATGTATAGAACTTTGTGATATTTTAATTAAAACCACGCGCTCCGTCGGCCCGGCTTGCATCTTCACCAAAGCTGCAGCGAGGAGCTGGGAGCTGCCCGTGCTATCACCAGCACAACAACCACACAATTGAACCTCCTTCCCACACCGCCACGTATTTTATGTTTATCTCATGCACAACAAAAAGTAGTACCTGTATTTGTTTCATGTGGAAGAACACCATGAAAGTGGATGCAATATTTTAGGCATGATGGACACCACTTTTGGAGAGTATGTTGCCTATTAAAGCTCTCTGCAGCGCATCACCAAAAGGAATATAATGAGCCTACATAAAAATGACCTTTAACTGTTCAAATATGCTGTAACTTCTTCCAAAACATGGAGTCTGAAGGAAAGCTATTTTTGTTTATACTCTTAAAGGAACACTCTGTGGCTTAAAGCTTCAACAATTCAGTTCCAATAAATAGGTAAAATGCCTGCAGTGGTGTATTTCAAAGGAAACCTGTTCTCTCTTAAGCAATACATTAAAATGTGTACAGCCCTAGACGTGTGGGGTGAGGCAAACAGCTTGAAAGGTGTTGTAGAACACTGGAGAGGTGTCCTCCTCTCCCAGCACATGGATTCTGCTGCAGGTGTTGAGCCCAACAACCTGTATGCAACCAGAGGACAAGGGAGACTCTCAGAGAAGCGTATTTTTGAGCATCAATTGTGAGAATTTTGCTGATCCCATATTAACCCATATGTGACACTACAATACCAGTCATTTGAGTGACTTCGTCAATTCATTGGATTAATCATGCCCAGCATAATGTGGGGCATAGCTGATACCCCATCACATTTTGACCCTCCCTGTTACGAGCCTCTTGCTCCTAGGCCTTGCTTTTAGGCCTTGCTTTTAGGCCTTGCTTCACAAGGCCTAAAATGGCAGAAACTGCCCCTGAACTACCCAAACAACTCAAACCAGTGCCAAGCAAAAGTTCAATTCACCTTCACAGCTCCACACTTACCCATCTCAGCAATTTTTTTTCCCCAGCTTGTTATTACAGCTGTGGATCACAGTTCAGCACTTGTAAAATAAAGCTGTTATCATAGCTTGCATATAATTAGCGCTAAATGCGTGTGGTTTATTTTCAATATCAGAATCCACATTAGGCATCAAAAACACTTAAGATGCTGGCTATCACTGCACTTTATGACTCTGTCATTTTCTGACTCGAAGCAACAAATATTTAATGTGACAGTAACATTAAAATACGGCTTAGCCGATAAAGCGGCATGTCCTGCAATTTGCATTGCGTGATGCAATGATGAGCCGTACATATTAACTATGATGCAGCTTGTCTGGTTCAGAAAACCTTTGTTGTTGAGACACAGAGAGCCAAGCCATGTGTCATGCTGGCAAGGAGAGGACAAATATTTTTAGATACTAATGTAAATAAGCTGCCAGGATTAGCCTGGATTTCCATAAAAACAGTCATGAGACAGGACGTTTTTGTAGGTGTGCACCGGCTGTCATGCACGACATCTAGCTCCCATGTCAATTAAAATTTGTGGAGCATCTCTTGTGAACGTGCAGTTTTTATGGGTGCACAAGAGTACTTGGACTTCCATATTGCTCATTTCCTTTGGTGATGCTCATAGGTGACTCGATAAAACAGGGAAGAGGCAATGCCAAACCCTGAGCCCATGGCTTGTACCCTCTCCCTCAGGCCCCAGTGCTTCCCTGGGGTGTTTCTGGAGATGAGGCTTGGGGTTGGTTCGTGATCGCCCCTTTGGTGGGTGCTGGGGTGGGGACAGCTCTGGGCACTGCTCCCTCTGGAAGGACAGGCCAGGTCCTGTACCTGGAGCAACTGTAGGATCCTGTAAACAAGGGCTCCAAAGTTGTCTGGGACGACAAAGGGTAATGGCTTCAAACTGGAAGAAGGTAGATTTAGATTAGACATCAGAAAGAAATTTTTCACTATGAGAGTGGTGAGCCACTGGCCCGGGTTGTCCAGAGAAGCTGTGGATGCCCCATCCCTGGAGATGTTCACCCTGAAAGTGGTTGGACAGGACAACCTGTCCAACAGGTTTGAGCAACCTGGTCTAGTGGGAGGTGTCCCTGCCCGTGGTGGTGGGGTTGGAACTAGATGATCTTCAAGGTCCCTTCCAACCCAAACCATTCTACGATTCTATGATAAAACTGCCCCAGAAGTGAACACCACCTTTGGGTGGTGCGACTCATAAAGTTTATGAGGTTTATAACGTTTTATAAGGGATTTAATGAATTTTGGGTCCAAGTTCCTCCAAATCTTTGAAGGTATCTGGCAGATGCTGAGTTTGGAGATGTTTGGTTGAGAGCTTTCCCCAGATCAGCTCCCTGCCTCCCAGCAGCGCTGAATGATGGCTGTGCATCACTGCCACCACTCTGAGCCCAGCACTGGCCATCTGTCACCATCATCCCTGCTTTCCCTGGCACAGGGAGGAATATCCACCAGCCCTGAGGTAGTGTGGAGCATCTCTTCTTCCCCAGGGTTTGCTAAGAGATGTGCAGAGCACCTGGAGCATTCGGGGATATGGTGCCTGGTGGTGAAAAACATCCTGAAATTCATTAAATTGGCCTGTTTAGGAAAACATTAAGAGCAGCAGCATGAAGGAGAAGTGCTGTAGTGCCTGGGCACCCGCTGGCATGTGGCCTGGGGACCTGTGCGTGAATAAATGTTTCTTCAGCAGCAAGCAGACTGAGCCAAGAAAGCTTTCCAGAAAACCAAAGAAGGCTGATGTTCGTTTGGGACGGTGGCAGGGCTGCAGAGGGCAGGGAAGACCTCCACCTGCCCAGCTCACCAAAGCCTCCCCTCTGCGTACCACTACAAAGAGAGTAAAAGAAAAAATGACTGGATTTATATGTATAAATATATATTCTACACATATATATGCGTGTGTGTGTACATATGTACATGCATATTTGTACGCACGTGTGTGTGCATGTATGCATATATAAAACACCTCTTCCTTCTCTCTCTCTGTACACATGTATATATATAAACCTATGTTTTTATGTATAAATATATGCAGACATATATTTGTTCCTCCAGCATAGGCGCAGATCTCTTCCAGTCCTATCTCCCCCAGGCTGAAGCAGAAGGAACCCCCAGGGTCCAAGCGTGGAGTTGGGATGGAAACCCATCCATCCTTGTGGCCATTCCTGTGCCCCGAGTTGTCCACATCCATCGTCCTCCACCAACCAGCCAGGCCTCAGATGTTTACAGATACACTGAGAAGGAAGATCATTGTAGAAGCTGTTCAAAAGAATTCTGCCCAGAAAGAAATAGGAACCAAATGCGAACGCAATCCCTTCTTTCTCCTTCGCTAACGCGCCCATACGCAGAACAACATGGCAAGAGACTTCTCGACGAATTTACTGCAGAAAAAACTATTTGACAGTCTTGTACAGGAAATCGGAGTTATGTAGCGTCTTTTTTTAATTTAAGCAATATACACAAATCAAGTATATTTATTAAATCAATGTATAGTCATTTTTACAAGGAAGTGTAATTTAAAAACAGACATAAAAGATTTCTAAAGTAATGATACACATCTCTTTTGGACAAATGTTATTTCAGGGATTTATGATAATTCCTTTTCTGAAAGAAAAACGAAGCTAATTGAAACAAACTTTGTACTTTATATTAATGCCATTCGAATACAGTATGTGCTGCCAGTTATAAAGTGACATTGAAAGCTGATGCTGTTCTCAACAACACCATGGTTTCTCAGTTTTATGTACTTTTTAATTTCCTCTGTGGAAAATCTGTTCTTCATAAAAGGGCTGCTAAAGAAAATGTGGAAAAAGTTGATTCATTCCATATTTACATTCTTGCTAGTACCTGGAAATGAACCAATTACCAATGTGAGCCAAAAAAGAAGTTAGAAAAGTCATTTAGAAAACTCATCTTCCTACAGGCACTGCTTCAGAAGTGCCCTGGGAAAGTTCTGCTCTGATAGCAAACACCTTTCATCCTAATAAGATTTTGGATTCTCAGCCCCTCGGCTAGCGCAGTCTGGTCCTCGCCGTCCCTCTGCTCTTCAGATCCTCCTTAGCTGGGGGCAGCTCTGGGGGCCTGGGGAGGGGCCTGGACCCATACCCTCAACCCAGACTCAAACTTGGACCTGAACATGAACTCAAAAAAAACCCTGAATGTGAACTTGAACCCAAACACAAAATCAACCCCAAACCCAGACCTGAACCCAAACTCAAACCTGAACCCAAACTCAACCCAGACCCCAAAAAAAACCCACCGCAAGCCCCAACCCAAATCCAAGTTCCAAACCCATCTTAAACTGAATCCCAAACCCCAGCCTGCTCCAACCCAGGGCACCCTAATGCTTGGGCATCCACCTCAAGCTTGCCAAGCTTGAAGTCACCCCACAACACCTCTGGGGTACCCCATCTGTTAGGGCAGCTTTTACATTAAGATTGAGGCTGTGTATTTTGCAGCTGGGGAGGGCAAACTGTGGGTGCAACCAGCTCCTGGGCTTCACCATTCTCCTGTTCATTCACACTCTGATTTTGTGAACACAAAGAGGACAAATTAAACAGCAAACACTGATGCTGTTCTCAGCCTCCTGTGGGGTGAGGTGCTGCATAGGGGCATCCTGCAAAGGGACCCTTCTGCTGGGGTCCTCTTCCCAGAGGTCTACTTTGGGGCTTGGGGGCTCCGCAGCGACTGCCCCTCGCCGTCAGCCCAACACATCACGGCAGGGCTGCTGGTGGCCACAGGATAACATGCTTCTCTCTTTAAACCCTTATTAACACCTGTACTAGTTTAAATCACAAAGTAGAAAAGCAATGGATTTCCCAAAAGAGGAAGAAGAAGAGGGGTTACTTGTCTTCAGAGCTGAATTTTGGCATCGCTGACACCCACTCTCTTGGAGAGGTCTCTGGTTTTTGGTCACTTTTCCCTATTCCACCCTGAAACCACCACCGTCTGGCCAGAGGTGCCTTGCCTAACCTCCGGCTGCTGCTGCCACCTCCAGCCCAAGAGACTCTTCTCTCTTTCCCTCTAAGTTGCACATAAACGGATGTGACTTGCTAAAACAGCCAGCCATCTCTGGAGGGGTTTTGTTTGTAGCTTCTGCGTCTCCTGTTTGGTTA
This sequence comes from Calidris pugnax, assembly GCF_001431845.1. Lineage (NCBI taxonomy): Eukaryota > Metazoa > Chordata > Aves > Charadriiformes > Scolopacidae > Calidris > Calidris pugnax. The sequence continues at coordinate 1,997,644 of NW_015090872.1, read as the reverse complement.
CTCAGTTTTGCAGAAATAGGCTTTTTTTTTTTTTTTTTCTTTCCTAGGACTGGGTTTAATAAAGACTTGATGTGGCGTCTGCGTGGTGCGGTCGCCCACGAGGTTGCTTGCTTGGGGCTTGCGTGGCTTTCAGCGGCGCTGGGACCGGGCAGGGGTTTATTAAATTCTGGTATAGGAAGAAAAGTAGAAAGTTGAATTTCCAGCACTAATATGATTTTTATTCTTTTTTTTTTTTTCCTAGCCTGTTGGTTTTTTTTTTTTTTTTTTAATATTTTCCAGAATAGGTTATGTGAACAACAAAGCAGAAAAATGAAGGTTTATTAGAAGCAGCTGGTAAAGATGCAGAATAAACTTTCTTTTTTTTTTTTTTTTTTTTTTTTTTGCACTTATATTGTGAGTTTCATTTCAAAAAGCAGTTTGATGGACACGGCGCGGTGCCGCTGCTCCTCATTACCAGAGAAAAGCCGGGCTGAGGCGCTGCCGGCCCTGCTCTCCTCCAGAGAAAAGGAGAAACCTTGTCCCACTTCTTGTTTCCACAAACTGAAACATAACGTCTGGAAGTGTGGATATAATGAGGTGGAAAGGTTTGCCTCTTGGACTTAGGTTTTCACGCAATATACTTGTAATCTCCGTTTGGGTTTATTTGGCTGAGGAAATAAACCCAGCAAGGGCTGTCTGCACCCGGTGCCCGGCAGCCCCGTTGCTGCTTCCCTGCTGCAGGAACATCTGGAGGATGCAAAGAGGATTAAACCTCCCTCCTTGCAGGCGTTGATAAAACACTTAGTGAGGAACTTCCCACGTTCAGAAAACTGGGAAAGAAAATATTCAATGTTCCCAAAGCAGGGGAGAAAACAACTCCCCCATCCCACCCCTGTCCTTGCCGTGGTTCCTGTCTCCTGGCATATGGCTCAGGGTGCAAACTCCTGCTCAGAACCCCCCCCGGGGAGGTGTGGGCTAAGTCTGGGGAGAGATGCTGGGTGAGAGGCGGCGAGGGGGCCGGGGGGCAGGACTGACCCATTGATCTGGTACCCGATTCCCACGGGCGCCGCGGCGGCAGCTGCACAATAAACACAGCACGGAGGAGATATACGAGCATCGATCCCGTACTAATAATCTTTTGCACTTCCACAGGGCTTTTAGGGAGTCCCAGGGGGGGTTTATAAGCATTGCTCTTCATATTCAGAGCCCCTGAAAGAGCCACCGGCTTTGGCAGTCCCCTCGAATTCATGGGAGCGCCGCAGCCATCGGGCTTTTTCAAGTAGCAAAAATTAAAATTGCCTGATACGCAACAGGCTTAGCGAGTTCCCTGCTCCAAATCCTGTTTGTAAATACAGCCTCCTGTGCTCCTCATAGGAAGCAGTGAACGTGGAAGTTGGTTTGTGGCCTCCAATTAAGTTAGGATTGATTTTATATTTATTTTTTTTTTCCTACAGGCAGACTGAAGAAATATCTCTAGTTAAAATTACTTTAACCCCATTTTAAAGCATGCACACTAATACTGAATTTGGTGCATAGGCTGTTTGTCTTGCTATTTTAAATTAACTAAAAAATCAATTATAAAAAGCAACTTCCACGCATAGCTGCAGAAAACTGTAGGAGCTCCAATATCTGCTATAAGGACGCATCTGCAACATCTTAAATATTACAAGAGATTACATGAAACACTGAATAGGGAGGCTTTAAACTTGCTCAGCTAAACTATACCACCATGGCATTGATTAAGTAGCTAAATGTGGATTTCAGAATTAAAATACCATTGTATTGAAAATACTGATAAATGGAAATTCTTTTTCATGAAGCAGTGTTTGTATGTGCTTACACAGACAAGAGCAGGGGTGTCAGATCAGGCAGAGAGGGGATGAGGAGCCCCGAGTAAATGAGATATAAGCATATCAGCGGGGAAGAGAGCGAGGTACTAATTATATTGCAAAACATAACCCTTCCACGGAGCTTTGATAAAACACAATGTACTGATCAGCAACCACAACTGCTAATGAAATCCAGTGTTTCTTCTAATCTTATTGACAAATATATATATAGTGAAATGCGACGTATTTGCAAAATACAGAGAGTGTTATATAATAGCCACTGAGTGTCCTCTCAAAAAAAGAAACCATTTTTTTCTGTCCCCTAAACCTGACCTTCACAGACGGCGACATACAGGGGCTCATCTCTGCCCTCAGATATGCAGATGCCATTTATTTAAGTGACAATAATGTCAGAAAAGTTTCTTCCTGCAAACACTTTAGGCATTTTTGCAGACAACTTTATTTTTATCCCGTACTTCTGCAGCTCTCCAAAACGTACCTTACTTTCAAACAGGGGGATCGCTTTGGCTCAGAAGGCTAGGAGGTGTGCTGCCAGCCAGCACCCCTGGCATGGGGACAGGGCTGTGACACCACGGGGATGGAGCTCACCCACAGCAGCCTCCCCTCTGCGTATCAATCCCAATTAATAAATTATCCCCTTCTGAGCAAAATGAACAGCACCAAGCAGCCGTGGTTCTTCATTCAGCCCGGTTCAGGCATCTGCTCGTGTCTCCTTTGCTTCCCAACCCCTTCCATTACTGCCCACCCGTTCTTGGTGCTTCACTATGTATTTTTAATTCCTAGCCCTCACGTTCCTCCTTCATGGCTCCTGCTGCCCATTTCCATAAAGCCAGGCTTGGAGCACAGAATGATTATGTGGCTTTTTGGAGCTATTTCTGCCTGGTCTTATCAAAGTTTTCAGGAGACAGGAACCAGGTAATATGTAGGCTAATATGGTCTTTCAGTATTAGGACTGACAGATGAAACGCTGTAATATGTTTGCAAAATTTAATGAAAGGAGAAAAGCAAATTCTCAGATAAGCAAGGAGAGCCACAGTCCAGGCTACCAGATGTGTGGCGTCCCCAGCAGAAACGTCTTGCACCGTCGGGCTGTATTTTTCCCCTGTATTTTACGTCTCAGTAAGGGTGCACGTTATACATGGGATTTATGTGCTGGCTTTTGTTTTCATTTTGATTTATTTATGATTAGGGTATGAACTGAGTTACTGCAAAATGTCTGCTATATGCCATATGGATATATCGCTTCTAGTATTTATTGTATTTTTGCTGAACCAGGATTACACACACTGATATAAAAAAATTGACGGGAAATCAATGTGGCTTAGTGTAAAATATCTTGACTATAAAGATTTTTTAGATATATCAAACATTCACTCGCTGTACAGTGTGTTTACTGTATCTTGAGGCTGTTCCCTTGACATGATGATTATACTAATTGTCCAAGTATTTGATTTAATTTGCAGTGGGAGCCAGAAAGGGGCATACAATTTCTACTTAAGGGATTTCAGTTTGAGTCCAGGGGAAGAAAACGCTATGTACATAGGCAACCGCAGGATATAATCCCTTCCATAAATTTGACAAGACCAATACAACCTCCCCAAGGCTGCTTTCCTCTCCTCCTCCCACGTTCCCCCATGCACACACGTGTTTGTGTGGCTGCCGCAGAACGTCATTCTTCTCATCGAGAAAACAGAAACCCAGAAACCCCGTTTCAAAGCCAGTTACCTGTCAGACAGTTCATGGGTGTTTTGTTCTTGGGCCAACGGTGTCCTTCAGCCTGTATAGCTCCTTTTCCTGGTGGTTGCTGCAGACTGTGTGGCCTCCCTGGGCTCTTGCCCATGCCCAGCTCTTCGTGCCTCCTTTTCCTCCACCACGGTCTGCTGGGCTGAGGTGACAACATCTCTTGAAGGCAATGCCTAGGCTGGAAGCGCCCCTGGGGAGCCACTTAGAATCTTGCTTGCTTTCCTTCATGGCTGTGTCAGGCTGGTGGCCCATGGTTACCTCGTGGTCACAACGTTGTTCCTTCATGCACCTTCTCACCTGGTTTACACAGAAGTCACAATGTGACATTCCCCTCCTCCTGGTGAAGGTCTTCCTACTGCTCCAGGGCAGTGAAAGTCTTCCTCCCAATGGAGGCTTCCATCTTCTGGTTTACCCAAGCTCTACTGTGGCATCACATCAAATTGAAGTGTGGGCTGATTGCACTTAACCCATTTTCCTTGATGGATAAACCACTTATCTCACCAAGAAAGGTATGTGTTAAGTGAGAGTGAACCCAACTCTTCCTGGTAAAACCAGGGCGCGTTTTACCTAATAACCATTTACTTAATTATTTTTCTTATCAAACAATGTCCAAAGACTTGCACAGCATGCAGGGTACAAGGATGGTCTGCAGTTGCCTATATTATTTCTTTTTCCTCTCTCTCTTCTTAGCAGTAGCTTATAAATTTTCTGTGCCATGACCATTTTGTATCACATCGAGGGTTTGCTGGAAATCCCTGCAATTCTCTGTGCTGGCTCTTTCCCCACACTGTGGGGAGGGTGGAAGATGATCTGCAGCCCCTTTCATGGCCCCAGGGAGGGACAGCAAAGACGCGGCACCTGGGAGCACTTCTACAAGTGCAAGTGCTAGGGACTGCTCTAAGGGGAAAAAAGAAATGGAGCAGTTTTACATATGGCAAAGAAAAAAAGTAATCAAGCTTAATTTCTGCGCTGCGCTATACAATAACCTCCAGGTGATGAGAAAGAGAGTTCACACAATGAAATTAAGGGCAAATAAATTTAAAGCAATCAAAGGACATATTTCTCCCACTTTTGAAATGCAGCAGAGTGCAAAAGCTGTGCCAGTAATTTCATATATACTAACACCACATGGCATAATCATTCAAAGCCTTTTCAAAGTGCTCAACTCCTCTAGTAAATACTAGGGGAGAACTGCAAGACCGTATCTAGTAAAACTTTCTCTTATTCCCATAGAAATTGTTTGTTTCTGCAGCAGAGTACAGTCTGCTGCTACTTTCCAGGAAGAGAAAGTACAACAGATGTCTTCTGAACTCAGGAACCGTGTGCATATAAAACTTGACTTTATTAGAAATATATGATGCCTTAGACATCTTTAGAGCCCCAGATAATGCCACAATATCGGTCCCTACCTAGATGTCTGTATGCGTGAGTGGCTACATGATACTCTTTTAGCCAGCAATTAATTGCATCTGCAACACAGACACGCACCTTTTAAATCTATCCCATAATGTTTGACTCCAGGAGGATGCAGTCAGGCTTTTTAATAAAGAACTGAATTCATAGTTCATAAATGGAAATACGTTTCACTGTTCAGTTCATTTTTGGAAGATCAATATTCCAGGTGTTAGGAAGATTTGAAATCTGGTTCATATGAGAGCAGTGGGCTGGAAACTAGGGGTTGGCACTGGGTTCGGCTGAGAGATGTCCTACCCTGGGTTGACAGGTGAGGATGGGAAGCTGAGGAGCAGCAGAACCCCCCTCCAGCCCCTTCCAGGGGTTGTCCTGGGGGCTGGGGTTCAGCTAACGTGTTCTGGGGGCTCAGCCCAATTAAACCTTCCTCTGACAGGCTGGAGCTCCCCAGGTTGCCCAGAGAAGCTGTGGCTGCCCCATCCCTGGAGGTGTTCAAGGCCAGGCTGGATGGGGCTTTAAGCAACCTGGTCTGGTGGGAGGTGTCCCTGCCCAGGGCAGGGTCCTTGGAACTTGATGATCTTTAACATCCCTTCCAACTCTAATCATTCTGTGATTCTGTGATTCTATCGCAACGAGTTGCATATGTATCACACATCCACACAGCAAAGCTATAAGCACCTATATATTTGGAGATGTGTGTGTGTGTGTGTGTATTCTGGGACAGCTTTTAAGGGGAGGTGGGAGCGTGAGACGCTGCTTTCCCAAGTGCATTGCTTGTTTAAACAGACCTTTGCAGCTCCGGCACCGCGTGTCCCGTTTCAATGGACACCGTGGCTTTGGAGCCCAGTTAATATGAGGTTAATTGTGAAAGCGATCGCGCCGTGATAAAAGAGCGATGCGTTTCCCCCCTCGGAGCAGCATCGGCTTCGCTGCTGACGCCTCACTCTCCTGTTTGGATAGAAATGAGCAGAACAATTCCAATATTTCAAACATCACTCAGGCGGCTGGCGGCCCCGCCGCTCTAATCGCTGCCTGCTAAACCTGCCTTTGGTCACTAATGCATTCAAACATTGTTAATGACACGGAGGTATGACAAGATAAGAAACGGGCTCGTAATGAATGACTCCACAAAAGCAAAGTGGCAAAAGTAATTATAGACTCGCCCGGGCGGCTGGCCCCGGATGGTCGCAGACATCAAATTTCATGTACCGCTAAAACACCACCCAGATAACCTTGTGTTCGGCGGGAGCCGGGGCTGTATCACCCGTGTAATTCAGCTGACATTTGCTGCTGTTAACATGAAACAATTTCCAGAAAAGAAATAACTTCCATTTCCCTCAATTAATTAGACAAATTAATTAAACCGCTCTTTGGTATTCGGAATCTATTCCCTATTCAAGAATGGGATGCTGCAGAGATTTTGTTAAATGGTTCAGAGAAGGCTTATTAACCCTGAAATGAATTCTATCAAACCTTATAAAGCAGCAACTTCAAGTACATTTGCGGAGAAGAAAGCTTTTCAAATCAGATAGGAAAGCTACAAAAGTGCTGAGTATTATCATAATCTGGCTAGTGTTTAATTTGACACTCTTATGTCGAGATATTAGAACAGAATGAGCAAATGGTCTGATAAATATGTACTTAAAGAATTACAATCCTTATAATCAGTTAATTTCTATTTATCTTATGATACCCTTTTCCACAGAAACTTGTATTAGAAAGTAAATGAGATTACTGGGTAATTCCAAGAGCTCTAAAAACATAAAACACTTTTCTTCCTTTAAATGCAGAACTCATGATTTATTGTACAACATTTTAATAGCAATATCATCCACGCCGTGACATTGGATTGTCTTCTGCAGTGACTGATAGCATCAGCTCCCTCACTATAGGCATCTTCTCCTTTCAGCCACACACCAGTGCCCAAGTATGGAGCCTGATCCTGACACCACCACCCTGGCACAACGAGCTTTGGACCACATCCCGGCATCATCCCCATCCCAGCTCCACTGCCAGGCACAGTGGGCACGGATGGGGATGTATCGGGTAGGTGATGGGATGAAGATGGGATGGGAACAGCAGTGGGATCAGGATTTTCATGGGGGTGCATCAGGGATGTTGGTGGGATGAGGATGGGACAGGGATGCACCAGGGGATGGACTGGGGACAAGACATGCCAGGATAAGGATAGGATGGGGACAGGGACAGGACAGGGATGAGCACCAGCAGTTACCACAGTGGGCTCCAGCCAAGGCAGGATCATGCAAGACCCAGAGTCATAACTGCATCTCTCCTGCTGCCCCTTGGGCTAGAGGGGTTTTTAGGGGCAGGAGCACCCATGGGAGAAGGGTCAGGGCTCAGAGCACTTGCTTTGCCCATCCCTGTGTCCCTCTGGCTTCTCACCCTGCGCCAGCTGAGTGTGGCTGAGGAGGCTCACCATGTCAAACCCTGCTGACTACCTTGTTGACCTTCTTGGGGATCTCAGTGTAAAGGCCAGAGGGAACTGTAAAAATTATTTAAAGCTTATTTGGATGCCAAAGGGGAACCCATATCACCAGAGCTGTTCCTCAGCCACAAGTCGGAGAATCAAGCTAGAGTCACTAGTGTCTATAAAAAGCTTTGGGAGAACTACTTGCTGTTAAAGTTGTGCAGCTTTTTGTAGAATATAGCGTATAAGTAGAAATATTATATGGCTCATTTAAGAAATTTAAATATTGAGCATTTCTTATGAACACAGCTTTTCTCCTGTAGACATACTTTGAAGATAGTGCAAAGAATAGTCTCCTTCCATCCAGAGAGATTAGATTAAACTAATTTATTAAGTCACACCTTGGTGCTTTCTTCTTAAAACCATGTTGCACTGAAGAACAGTGCCTGGATAAGGGAGGCAGAACTTGGTGGAGCTGGTTTGTGGCTCACAGCCTGTACTGTGGGGCAACAGCCATGCTTGGGCATGTGCCTGAGAGGGTTTTAAGGCAAAAATCCTAATCAGAGAGGCTAAACGCTAGTGGTGTTAAAGGTTGCAGGATATGACCCAGCATAGAAACAATAGCCAGACCAGAAGAAATGAGTTTATTATCTGGTCTAAAGGGATTTTATTGACTTGCTGAAAAAAGTCATATTTAATATTGAAGTATAACTTTTAAAAACAGAGAAGCTGACTCTATAAAAATGTGCTCTCGAGCTGAGACCTTGACTCCAAAGTGTAATCCAGAGTTTTTTTATAGCCGTGCTATAAATCATCAAAATTAAATGTTTGCATTAGCAGTGCCGGGAGAAGCCTATGCAGAGCGGTGGGGATGTGTCACCTGGCACAAAACACAGGAATTACAGACACCCTCAGATGGCGTCTGCTGGGAGGAAGGCGTGTAACCAGTGTATGCTCTGATTTGCACTGTTTGCTGCCATTTCTCTGGTTTTCTCCCACTGGGGCAGCCGAGACGTGGGAGAGCCCTCGGTTCCTGTGGGTCCCAGCACATCCTCCCCAAGGACCACATCCTGTGCTGCCAGGGATGGGTGCTGCGGGGTGACCCAGGCCCCATGGGTGGTGGAGCAGGACAGCAGGGGGTTACCCAGGCTGGGGGCTCAGCAGGACATTGGGGGTGAAAAGGGAAATGAAGCTTTTTTTACCACTTTGCGTTGCAGGTACCAGCAGGCTGGCTGCCACCAACCCTTGGCTCTGCCTTTCTCAGCCATTCATTGGCCACGGTCATTGGAGTAATATTGTCCTTTAATGAGTAAATAGCCAGATCCTCCTCACCAGCCTGGCCCGGGGGGGTTTGCAGCCCGGCCCTGGCCAGCAGAGGATTTTCAGCCCTGTCCTGCACGTGAACCCCTTCCCATGCGCCGCCGAAAATGCTCTCCGGAGTCCAGCCAGCCAACCTGTTAACATCCTCTCCTTCACACTCCTGCAACGAGCCAGCTGCTCTGCCTAGGAAAATACAGCTGGAGAGGTTTATAAATAGTAAATTAAGGCTTGCTCCAGCCACTCCAGCTGGGCAACGTTATAGGAGCGAGTAATTCATCACCGGGGTGTCATCCCTCCCTTGATGTACTGCCCACCAGCACCGCGCTGGCGCGCGAGCCGGGAAGTCCCCACTTCGCGCTGCTGGCCGTAACCGCTTCTAATTTCATGTTTAAGCCTTTTTTTTCAGAATTAATTTTGCAAAGAGAATCTAACTAGCTGGGGAAGTGTCGGTGACAGACCGCTCACGGAGAGGCAGGCAGCTCTGGGTAGACTTAAGCACACCCTGCCCAGGGAGAGGTGGGAGCTGCAGGGAACGTTATGGGGACAAATCGCCGTACTCCAGCGAGCTCTGTCTCTGCTGGGCAGGAGGGGATGGAGGATGTGAGAGATGAGTCTGAACTTCTGACACGTCCCCCTGCTATGGCTGTGCTTCAGGGAGAGGGGAGAGAGGGGCTTGGTCCCTCCATCTGGTGTGCATCAGCCTGGGGTCTCCTGGGTGCGTATCCATATCAAAACTCAATTAGAAAATGAGACCTGGATGTGAAGGACTATTGTATTTCAAGTATCTTTATAATTAAATCTGGGAAGGTGTAACAGGGTATTTATGAAGGGCCTTCGGAGAACATTACCTTGTGCACAGAGGAAGGGGGTAGAAGAGTTTATCTGAGACATGGTTATATCATTTTCAGAGAGCACAATAGAAAAAAGCTCAATTACGGTCAGGATCTCAAATGCATATCATAATAACCCTGCACTGCTGCTGGTTAATTGCATAATAGCCTGAAGTCACTAAACAGAGGTTTCACCCCAGAAGCTGGTGGGACGTGATGGGGACTCCCATCCCCATCTCAGCCCACATTCCCATGGGGCAGACCCCACAGGCACTGCTGGAGGGGTGGCACAGCACTTTCCCCTCAGAAACCATGGGGTTTGGGCTTTGTGCCGCTCCTCTTGAAGTCCTGTCCTCGGAAGAAAAGTTATTTCTTTTCCACGTCCCCGACTGAATTATTTCCTACTTGCAGAGCTGCTACCTACAGGATATAATCATGCAATGCAGTAAATCACTGCGCCGTGTCAAACTGCAAGTGGTTTTGGAGTTAGATCTGGAGTTTAAATCTACGTCTGACTGTGTATTTTATCTCAAATGTACTTTTTAATTTGTCCATCTGAAATTATCTAAATTTAAGGGGTACCCAGCAAGAAGAAGAAAACTTTTTCAAAGTTACTGTGGTTATTTTTCTGCCAAAATCTTTTTGCAAGAAATCTCGGTCCCAGCGCTAAAGCTGTAGGATCGGGCATCCTTCTGCAGGGACCAACTCTCACTTGCTTTGTCCGTGTTAAAACCTAGAGTAGAGACAGAGTTCTCATCTGCAAATTGCATTTCTGCTGCTTGCCACATATATATATATATATTTACTCTGCGTTATGGTTTAAATAGTTTTTATAAATTCAATTCCATTAAAAAGCCAGTGTGATGGCTATTGTTAATCACAGAATCACAGAATTATCTAGGCTGGAAGAAACCCTCGGGATCATCGAGTCCAGCCATCCACCCTACTCTAAAGTCCTCCCCTACACCATATCCCCCAACACCACATCTAAACGGTTCTTAAACACAGCCAGGGATGGTGACTCAACCCCCTCCCTGGGCAGCCTATTCCAATGCCCGACCACTCTCTCTGTGAAGAATTGTTTCCTAATGTCCAGTCTAAACCTACCCTGGCGCAACTTGAACCCATTAACCCTGTCCTATCATCTGTAACTTGGGAGAAGAGACCGACCCCCGCCTCTCTACACCCTCCTTTCAGGTACTTGTACAGAGCGATAAGGTCTCCCCTCAGTCTCCTCTTCCCCAGACTGACCAACCCCAGCTCCCTCAGCCTCTCCTCATAAGACTTACTCTCACCCCAAAGAGTGGGTGTTTTAATATTATTGAATAAAGAGCTGATGAATATTGGAGGTGCAAATGTGACCTCCTTTGGTGGTTGTGTGATGGAGACTTCACCCCGGTGCGGAGCAGAGGTGGGGAGGGTGGTGGCGAGGGGATGGGGAGGGACGAGGGACCCCGTCCTTGGGTCTCCCCTTGCTGAGCGGGGCGGCAGGCGGGGGATAAGGAGGGCTTAGCCAGCCTGCTGAGGGAACACAACAATTCAGTCCCCAAAACAAGACATCTTGGCGGTTTCTTGGCTGGGTGTCTGGAGCCTGGCTTGCGAGGCACAGCGGGGCTGGCTTTGCTATGATGGAGCTGCCAAGGCGAGGGCTTCGCGCGGGAGTTTCGCCGGAGTGACATTCATGCCTCGGAGTTTGCATTGTCTTCGGAAAATAATCTCCACTTCATAATTCCCCCCGTAGTTTTGGGTTTTTTTTTTTCAGACGTGGGTCTTTACCACAGAGCCATGGGATGGGGAAGGGCAGCGTGGCTCGCAGAAGCTCTGGGAGATGGCTGTGCTGTACGGCCAGCCCGGCTCTGCCGGCACCGAACCCCGGCGCCGGGGATTCGCCCCCCGCTTCCCGGCACTGGCACCCCCGGGCGAGGGAAACCACAGGTCATTATTTCTGAATTTGCACATTAAAAAATAACATGGAGTCAGAAGGGAATATCTTTAAACCACGAACGCCAGAAATAACAATTGTATTAAGCTGCATTCATGAATACATAATAAAGTTCAATTTGCCATTATTTATCATGTTACTTAAAATTAAATTGAATTTATAATGCAAAAGAAAAGATTTTTGTGCTTTTTTTAAAATAATGCAAAATCTTTCATGCCGTTCACAAAGCATTTGTATTAGCACCAGCGTATACAGATTAATTTATTTATTTTTGTTAAATTATCACTGCTTCCCATTGTTCCTTCATCCTCGGGGACAATCTTTTATGTATTTTTTAAGAGCTAAAGAGGCACATTCGCAAATAACGCATTGAAAAGTCGCAGGGGTTTGGGTCGCCTTCGTTTTTGGAGTGCTGGCAGAAGTTAAAGACCAAGAGCTGGAGGAGCCCCTCTGGTTGCTGTTGGTGTGCTGGGGCAGGGACCGGGAAAAAGGGAGGCATCAAGATAGAGCATCTCCCCACAGTGAGACCCCTCGGAGGAGGGAGAGGGGCAGCAAACCTTTGCCATAGTTCACGTCTGAAATACCAGAAATTAAAGTGTTTGAGCACAAGCTGCCTTTTGGCCACTCTGCACAAATATTCTGCATTTCTCAAACAGGAGCTGCGCACGGGGAGCACATCGCCCTGTGCAGAATCAAGAGCAAATGCCAGCAACAGCCTTCCTCCCCTCGCCTCTGCTGAATGTGCTCCTTATCACCGTGTTTTGTGCGCTGGCCTAAAATAATCATTTGTGAATAGAGCTCTAATTACATTATAGCTAATCCATTTTCCTCTCTGAAGCTGGTAGTCAACAGTTTATTCTCTCACCTCAAAGATGAAACCGAATGTCAATTTTCAAGATAACATTGACATGAACTTATGTATCAGGCAAGTAGACAAATACCATTATAATCATTTATAATCCTTTAAAGCTGTGACTGAGAAGTGGCATTTGGACTGGATTTAAACTTGGCGTTGTCCGTGCAGAAGATTAACCGCTACATAAGACTTTGATTTCTAAATATTGCCCATTAGAGAGTTTTTACATAGGAAATTGAAGTATTATATATAGTTTTAACGTGGTTAACAAAGTCTGACACAAACAATAACATTCCAACTTCAGTTAATTCTTTCACATCCCATTTACAGCAGGGAAAACTGTGTTGTCGTCCAAAAAGCACCCCAGTAGGACTTTGAAGATTATTCCTGCTTGATGGGAATTACACATCCCGAGTTAATTTCTGCAGTTGCCGATCGCTATCGCGCGCTCTCCAGGAGCTGCTCTGCATTAACCAACGCACTGTTTGTGCAAAGGCCAGGTCTCCAGGGGCGAACATCAGCCCAAGAAATGTGCATCTACCACTGGGGCCAAGACTGCCTCTCCTAGGAAAGGAGCTCGTCGTGGAGGCTGTTGGGGAGAAGTGTCACGGGAGGCTCCTGCTGTGGTGGGGGAGTGGGATGGGGTGAGATGGATCCTTCCCTGTGGGGTCCCTTTGCACCTTGGTGCCCCAAGACTTCAACAGACCTTCAGCAGGGACATTGGGATGGCTCCAGATGGGTTCCTGGGGGGTCACCCATGTAGCTACGAGGGAAGAGGTGGGACCTTATGGACATGGAGCCTGCTGGAAGGAGCAAAGAAACAGTCACTGTGCTCTGATGTTTAGAGTTCATCCTTCCAAAATGTTTTACAAAGGCTGATGTCAGAAACTGGCACTGACGGCTGATGAAGGTCTTATGTGATGACGTTGGATTTTCTTGTTGGCTTTTGTAATAAAACTACAAGTTACAAACCCTGCCCACGCAGAGGTAAGGAGCCAAAGGCCAGGAGTGAACGGTGCTGTGACCCTTGGAACGCAGGGCTGTATGCTCCTGCCCTGCATCTGCTCCAGGGAATATAATAAACACCAGGGTCACACTTACAGAGCTTCCAGTAGGAAATTAGTAATTAGGGTTTAACACTTTTTATTGCCGCTTGTTCCTGGACATCAGAAGGATATAAAGGAAATTAAAATGGTGGTGCTTGCTGGAGAAAGAGGAGGCAAAAAGGAAGCCTGGACTAGAGGTGCAAATGCTCATTAACTGTAAGTGTTTCAGACGGTCTCAAAGGCACAAGACCCAGATCACCTTTGACGTTCAATGTGGGCTGAGCACTGACCTGCCCTTTGAAGAGCTTAAGGCACTTTTCGTGTGTAATTCACACTGTTTTCAGGATTGTGCCCTTATTTGAAGCCTCTTCCTTTGCCTTAGGAAGGGACGTCAGTGACTACAGGCAGGTCCCACACGTGCAGAGCTGCCCAATAGAGTTCAGACAGGGCCATTTTGGGCATTGGAGGAGACAAGGGGTGTGTGTCCCACCTGGGCTGTGGGTGCCCCCACCCCACGATCCTCTCTGGGTCCCCAGCCTGGAGACTCGGGGTGTCTGCAGAGCCTGTTGGAGGCACATTCCAGCCCATACAAACAGCTTGCTATCATCTGGGTTCAATCTAATGATAAATGGGCTCCAGAAGTTTTTGAATATTTGTATAAGACCACAACGCTTCTTATCAAAACATTTCCCATTATTATTTTCCAGTCTTTCCTCTATCCCCAGCTACCTCCTCCTTCCCTTCTGTGCACTGCAATGCCCCAGCCATTAGCAGTGCTATCATTTTTTCTCTCCACATGGGAAATACAAGAAAGCTTTCCTCTAAAGAGGGTAGCCCAAATCCTCCTGGGGCTCTCAACCCATCCTCCATCTGTGGTTGCGCAAGTGTTTCCTCCCGGGCATTATCACTGGAAATAAAAGAATGTGAACAAGCCAGGCTCATTTGTTCTGTGTGCTTAATTTCTTCGTAGGTTTGTGTAAGTACTTATCGTCTTCTCCTTGGAAGATAATGAAAGACAAATGTGAGTGCGAGACGCAGGCTTAACAAATGGGGCTGCCTTCTGAAAATGTGGTCCACGAAATAAATAGGGACATAAGAGTATCACTGGTGCCTGTGAGAAGGGATGCTTCCAGGAAGCACAAAAAGTTATGAATACAGCTAAAATCAACACTACCCCATCATCAATATTCATATAGGCCAGACAAAACATTTTATATTGTAGCTGCTCATAAATCAGACAGAGAAGAAGGGGGAAAGGCGAAGAGAATGGAGAAGATATAAAGGAAGAAATAGCTGGGGGACGAAGGGATGGTGAGAGGGGACTCGGCTCATTCAGGCTAACATCTGCTCGGTCTGAAGTGGAACCACCTGTTAGTTTATTAAATTGTACAATTAATTTATGTGGAAGGAAGGCAAGACTATATCTCATCAAAAATCTTCCATTTTAACCCCATCCTCCGAAAGCGAGCTGGGCAAAGCCAGCCTTTCATGCCATGGATGCACGGCATCATCGTTTTCACATGAAATAATGGGAAGTCTCCAAAGTCTCCCTCCAAGGCTCCCGTCACCCCACCGGGCGCCGACAGACAGCATCTGCTCTAAATGGCATATTCTCTATCCACGGGGAAGTAATGAGAGGGCTCGCACGTGCGTACCATGGTGTAAAGCCAATTCAGCAGGAGCTCTTCAAAGCCCTCCTCCGCCTTGGCCCGGCGCTATGAAAAGTTTCCATCTTTAATTTCTCTGCCGCTGGCAAATGTCACGTGAGGCCAAGTTTTAATCAAAAAAGTGCATTAATTTGCATGGTGGTAACGATAAGTCAACTTCTCTACCCTCCCTGCTCCCACACTATCTCCTGCTGCCCACCAGCCATCAGCCTCTGGCTACGATCCCTCCAATTCCACGGTGAGAGAGGGTGGGGATGGCAGAGCATCTCTACAAGGGACCTCAGCATCCCAAGCACACAAACAGGGGCTGCAAACCACTGCCCAAGCGCATCCCTAAAGGTTGTCTCCAAAATGCTACTGGCCCCACAGCAGCAGGGAAAAGGCTTTTGCAGGAAGGGCTTCACACCGTCTGCTTGCAGCCCTGCTCTACGGCGCTTGCCCATGTCAAAATACTTGAATTTTTTCATTATAAAACAAACCAAACCCAAACATTTAAAATCATTTATTTCAGGTATCTATTTTGGAACACATCCTAACGGCTCCTTCCTGCAAGTCCCTACTAAAGGAGGGTCCAGAGCCCTCGCAGGGGACGTGTGCCTTCCAGGCATGCAGGATGGGGCTCCAATTAAATGCAATGCTCTCCAGATTTGGTTCCCATTATTGTCTTCCTTTGGCATGACCGGCTGGAGCACTTGAATTGGAAAGGTCCCAGAATCTTCAGTCTCCTAAAATATTTTCAATAACGTTGAGAGCAATTTTCCTTAGAGCATGTAAGGATTTCAGCGGAGGAGCCAACTTTCCCAGAGGAATGATCCAATTACGAGGACTGGATGCTCTTGTCAATCTCTCCCTCAGGGACGTGGAAAATCAAAATTATGATTTATTTTTTTTAATGTGACAGTGAGCGTAAAGACAGAAATCTAAACCATGCCGTTATCTCCCCAGGCACCCCCTGCTCCCTCTGCCCGATACTGTTAGCTAAAAATACCGACTCGTTTCAGGCAGAACCTCCTTAAATTCTGCTCTAATGACAGCGCCGGCAGGACCCAGCCCTCAGTGCAGTGCTGAATTATGACTTTTTAATGGTGACCTTTGCATGTAAAAATTGAGTCAAAATGACTCCGGCTTTCGCTAATGCAACAAGAGAAATGCGGTTCCAACCCAGGGGTTTGCATTTGGTGACAAAGGCAGGGAAAGGTATCAGCAGTCCCCCAAAAGCTAAAAATAGTCCCCACAGGGTGAGGGCAGTGGAGGAGGTGGTGGCAGAAGGGGGACAGGCGAGCGGGGAAGACGCCATGCCTTCCCACAGGATGCTGCAGGAGATGTCCCCAAGATGCTAGCCATGGTGCACACCCTCTAGGGCAGGACAGGACCCCGATGGGCTTGATTGCACCCCGACACCCTGCAGCCCTCCTCCTCCTGCCCACCCCATCCCTCAGTGAGCACCTTGTGGGGGTGCAGAGGGGTGCAGGGATGTGGTTTGCCGACCCCAGGCACATTGTGCGGGGAAGAAGGAGCCGCCATTGTGCGGTGGGGCAGCGGGGGGCCTTTGTCCCCGCAGGGCTGCCTGGCTCCTGCGGCCGGCACGCCGAGATCAAGGGGTGGGCAGTGGGATCTGCAGCAGCCACACGCCGCCCGCTCCCCCTTAGAAGTTGTTGTTGCTATGGGGTCTATTGTTGCCGGCTTTCCCCCGGCGCTTTACATCCTGCACCTTGCTTTTTCACAGGGCGAACAATAATGCAAACTCTTTTCGCTCCCCTAGTTGCCTTTTCACAGTTTTTTTCCCCCCTCCCTCCTTTCGCAATCTATTATGAGGGATAACTCTAAAGAACTGCACAATTCTTCAAGACATTTTCCACCGCCAGCTCGTACCGCGCTGCCTGCCAGGTTATTCTGCCCCAAAAGCCCAGGAAAATCTGCATATCTGGGGAACATTATTAATTACCTGATGTGACATCTCTAACTCTGCAAAGATTCATCTCTGGCTAATGAAGCTGTCAGGGGCAGGCACTGCGCCGATGCCACCCTGCCACGGGCTCTGGCCCACATCCAGCACGGCGCCTGCTATTCCTAGCCCAAGCCAGCCATCCCACGGGAGCAGAGGAGCAGGATCCATCCCTGGCATCTCCCGGCACCACCACCTCACGTCCATCTTCCAGCTCTTCTGCATCTCCTTGGCAGAAAACTGCCTGAAAAGCAAAACCCTTTGGCTACATCTAGTAATTCTTTGAGGTCGTAGCTGCAACTGGAGCAACCAAAGAGTGTTGGTCCTCCCTGGGTACGGCCCCATGCCCCTGCAGATGCCATATGTGCTTTTTCAGGGCTCTGGGGAAGATGATATGTATGGAGGCTGGAATAAATTTAATATTGTGCCAGCGATTGGAGCAGGTTCCTCACCAGAATACTGCAGCCTGCCAGGCTCTCCCCAGGGAAACCAGCCCGACCCATGGGCAGGAACCCCGGGACAGGGGCAGGTCCCTCCCCAGAGATGGGCAGCATCACCCCAGCAGTTATTTCCCATGGCCTTTGGACAGGTTTCACATCCAGTGCCTTTCCAGCCATGGGGAAACATTCTGAGGAGCTGGGTCATTTCTGCCAACAGCCCCCGCTCCTAGAAAGCCTCCTCCAGCAGCACCCAACCTCCCGCCCCAGCGCAGGATCCCCCCCGGGATCTGCCTTTCCCAAAATTCATTGTAAGAGATAAATGGGAGTGATTCCCCATGATGGAAGGTGATCCTTCCTGGTGATACAACTGGTCCCTCTCAGCTCAAAATCAAGTCTTATAATTGCTTAAATGGAAAGTGATATTCATATTTAAATAAATTGTTGTGTTGGTTAAAAAATTTCTAACGACGAAGAGCAAGGGGACTGTTGAATCGGGATGTCAGATCGTCTGGTTCGTAATGACATATGTTTTAATTAAAATAATTCTAATTAAATGGATGTCAAAAAAATGTTTCAGTTCTAAATGCACTTCACAACCTCACATCACATCCTATCAGGCGACGGACCACATGACAAAACAGAAAATAAACTGAGACCTTTAGGCAGATTCTCCTAAAAGATGCCGTGGCAATTCCCCGGCCACGTGTGACGTGCCGCCTGTGGTTGGTGGTGGCAGCGGGGCCAGCTGCCACCCACACCCAAATGAAAGGCACTATTAGGGCTTTAATAACAGCCAGCTAACGTGTATGTACAGCACTTCACCTCTCCTTGCTCCCTGCAAACATTAATGCATTTGCAACCCCCACGTGGTCTGGAGGAGATGGGAACCATCAGTCTCACCCAGCATTTGGGCTAAGGTTTGCTCTCCTCCTGCCTAAGCTGTCTTTAAAGATGGGGTTTGGATGCTTGAGAAGATATAGCTGGTACTGTCTTCCCTGGTTGTTGGTTCTGTTAAGGAAAAGAAATGTAAACAGACTGCACTCGTTTCTGCACCATGGATGGGTGGGTTTCCACTCTATATTTCTAAAGGGATCTTTTTCCTTTGAAACGTTGGTGTTGGGGTGACCGGTGACGCAGGAGAAACAGTTCATTGGTACACAGGAGCAAGCTGCAGCTGAATGTCCCCACACACCGGGCTGCTCAATGTGGCCAGAAATGCCACAGGAGGGAAAAGGGGGAATGAGACACATTAACAGCAACACCCCTGGGGCAGCTTTAAACTCCACTGTATGATCCAAAAGTAACGTAATAGGATTTGGGAGCAGTTATCACTTCCTCCATCCCACCCACTTCATTTAATGTTCCATGAGTACTTTCAGACTGGTCCATCCAGCCCTCGCAGGGCTGTAGGTGAGCATGGCCAGAACTATCCCATGGGCTCACCCATCCTCTATCCCGCATCCTGCATCCCGCATCCCGCATCCCACTTCCCTCCCTGCACCAGGCAATGACGCTCCACCAGCAGGGCCAAATATTGTAATTGGATCTTAATTACACAGCTCTCCGAGAGGTTATTTTTATTTCTTTGTTTGTTAATGCAATTATTTAGCTGCCCTATTTTAGCCTTGACCTTGCAGGAAGAGGGTATTTTCCAGTCAGCATAATGCTTTATCTTTGAAAGCTACAATCAATAAGGATAATTAATGATGCCTGCTGCAATGATAGCCTCAGCAATCATTATACCACATTAATCCCTGCAGTCAGACTGGGGTCAAGGCCATCTAAATCATTCACCTAGGGGTGGAGAAATTCAAATAATTTACCAATTTAAATCCGAGGAAACAAACCCGACTTTATTTTTCAAAGCCATTTAAACTGTTACATTTTTAAGAGGCCACAGCCCATTGCAGCCGTGTTTTTGTGGGAGCCCTGGATGTGAAGCAGCACAGCCCGTGATGCTCCTCACAGGAAACCAGGTCCACAGGACCACGGTCTCCCAGGACCGTGCCAAAATGCGTGTGCTGTATTTGAGGGTACCACAAAGCCTGAGGGAAACGTTGGGAACTTCTCCCAGCACTGCCCACCAGCATCTCCAGCCACCTTCAGGGTTGGTTCAGTGGATGCTGTGCCAGGCTTTTTTAACGTCCACTATCAAAGGGATGTAGCTTTTTGACATCTTTGTGTTAGGAGTGAAGATATCCTTCCATCTGCTCTGTGCAAAGATAATTTTTGGGATGTGGCCAGCACCAGGGTTGCATCCTGATGTCTCCCAACATGCTCAACTGGGGCTTTGAATCCCTGTTGCCCCAAGGGGAAGCCAATAGCACCCCAAGCCTCAGGGATGAAAGAGATCTCATCCTGCCCACCACTATCCCCCAGCCAAATGCCTGCCCAATGCACACTGGGCAGAAAGAGCCACCAAGGGCTTTGTCAGGATATTAAAAAAACCCACAAAGCCAAGAGCTGGTATTATTATAGCAAGGCTGCAAAATAATGCCCTTGGCCAAAAATTGTGTTTGTTGATAATCAATAAAGTTTTGCAGATCTAAATCTGTTCCTTGTGGCTCTTGCAGGGCTGGCTTTGCACATTTGGGACGTGCTGCCTGCTGCAATTCCCTCTGCAGGCTGGCTTTGCACATTTGGGACGTGCTGCCTTCTGCAATTCCCTCTGCAATGCCCACCACGATGCCCACCAAGATGTCCAACGTGAGGCCCACTGCAATGCCCACCATGATGTCCACCATGAGGCTCACCACAATGTCCACCGCAAAGTCTGCCATGATGTCCACCGTAACGTCAACCACATGAGAGGTACTGGCAGCAGCACTGACCAAGGGCTCCAGGCTCTGTGTTCCTCATGGGTTCTCAGCCCAATCTGGGGGCTCAGCAGTCCCCGGGGACAGATGAAGTTTGAGAGGTACCCAGAAATGTGTAACAGTGTTGAGTCCCTCCATCGAGACCAAGGGGAAATTTGGTTTAGTTTTGATTTATCACTTTATTATGAACAAGTTTGTGTTTTCACCAAAGTCATTCTCCTTGCCTGTACTGAATTAATTATATATTAACAGCAGCGTATAATTTATATGTGGACATATACAATAAATTATGGTCTAACTATATAATTCTACACATATAATTAATTACATTAAACATCTACATTTTAAGCCTACAATTAGATAACCCTGAGAGACAATCCTGTTAGCATTTTTAATAAATACTTGTGTTTGAAGCTGTTTAACAGAGCACCTGATAACTGATATAGCAGTGTTAACATCTGTTCCATTATTTCCAGAGGACGTTAGTTTAACGTAATGCTCCTCACATAAAATATGCATTTGTTCTTGACTGTCAAGTGCCTCTATTATTTTATTAAAAAGTCAAAAAAGAATATAATCAGACTTCATAATTTATGTGTGACATTTTCATTACAGAAAACTTTATGCAAAATTGAATTCTAAAATTTAATTTCCTGTGATGTTTAAATTACTTACTATCTGGCTCCTCTCCAAACATTGTGATCACTCCAGGCCCCATATGAATTCTATTAAGGATATGTTTAGCTGCTGCCAAAACGTACAGGGTATTTTTCTATGTAATTCCAAGAATATGCTCCTTAAATTTATTTTGTGCCAGTTTAAATAGTTTCCCTCATGCAGGAAAGAAACACAAGACATTTTTAACCACTGCCATGGCTTTTTTTGTTGTTTCCCTTGGTTTTTGGTGCCCATGCTGGCCCTGGCCCACAGCCCTTTAGCCCCCTTGGCCGGGAGGAGCAGTCCCAGCAGCCTGGGGAGACTCACCAGAAGCCAGGATGAAGATCTGGGCTTTCAGGGAGCGCTGCTCACCACGTCTGCTGTGTGTATTGGAAATTAGCACACACAAATTACGTGTAATGAGTGTGTGGCAGAAGGATATATGGGCCAAGATTATGGTTCATGCTGCTTCAGTTCACAAAGCCTGGGTCTTGTATTGCCTCTACTCCTCGTTATCTTCCTAGGAATGTCTTTAATGTCCATGTCAGGAAGAGAAAGCAAAGATCAGTCCCTGGAGAAGAGCAGGAATTTGGTAGTGAGAGGGGCTTAATGTAGCTCAAGGAGTAACAGACCTGAGGTAGTGAAGCAGCAGTGAGGGATGTGGGGTTGTGACATCCCAAGGAGGGGCAGGGAGATGCTCCAGCTCCACCAAGAATCCACAAGAAATGTGAAATCACCCTCTCCCCTCCTCAGAGGCTGCCCACGCCTGTGGTCCCATCGCCACCATGGATGCTGAGGCCACGCATCTCACCCAGGTCTCCCTGGGGAGCAGGGCTGCTCCACCTACATCAACGTTGTTGAGGACACCAGGGTTGAGGACAAATACTTGATGACTGAACCATAAGCCTCTGACATTTCTGCAGCTGTCCCAGCTCTTCCTGGCAGCTCTTTCTTAAATCAATCTGCATTTTGCATGCCTTCATCCAGCAGGAGCCAAGGCACTATCAAAGCTGAGGATCGATACATCCGTATGGACTATCGCTATTGGATTTGGTCATTTTCTGAGCAGCCAATGCCAGTAAAACTCAGCTTGCTTTGGTAAAATAGCTTGATCTCATGAATCTCCAGATAAATTAACAGAAAACCTTAAGGCATGTCTTTGGAAATAATTTAGCTTGCTGTTGCTGTGAAGTTCACAATGTTTCATGTACCGCGTTCGACAGTGATGTAAGAGTTTCCAAAATGAAGGCGCTCTGCCAAATTTCTGCTTCCCTCCCTTTGTCTGGTATCTGCGAGCAGCAGTCACGTCCTGCTGCCTATGCCTGCCAGTGGGGAACGTGAATAGCAATAAAGAGGTGGTGGGAAAGGTGGTGGCTTGGAGAGACCAGTGCCTGAGTCCTTTGCAGCTGCCCTTGGTGTGGATCTCGACCAAGGAGCTGAGCATGGTGGTGCATGTCCCAGCTCATGCCAGCATGTTCTAACATGTGCCAGCTCATCCCAGCACATGCCAGCATGTACTAGTTCATCCCAGTGCATCCCACTATGTGCCAGGATGTCTCAACTGATCCCAACACACCCCAGCATGTCTGAGCACATCCCAGTTCCCCCCAGCACATCCTCCAGCATGTCCTAGTTCATCCCAGCATGTTCTAGGATGTTCTAGCACATCCCAGCATGTCAAAACTCACCCTTGCTCATCCCAGCATGTGCCAGCTCATCCCAGCTCATCATGTCTTTAGGGGTGGGAGAGACAGGGCTGAGCTTCTTGACATCCAGGCAGCACGGCCATGCCAGCGCCATCCCCAGCACTCCCTATGTCCAGGGAGGATGGATGGAGAAGCCATCCATGCCAGATAAATAACACATCGGCAGCTCCAGGGGAGTATTTAGATGTGCCTGTGTTTTGAAGTGCTGCGGCACAGCAGGACTGCTCCACAGATGCCAAGGTGAATGGCCCAACCCACTTAGCATGGACACTTCCTCCAGGAGGATCATGGAAAAATCACACTAAATATAAAGGGCAATTAGGGAGAACCCCAGCACACTACCTAATGGTTATTAAATCTCTTTTTTAATAAAACCTGCCCTGAGATGGGATATACATCCAGGAGCTTTTCCTTGTGTAGGAGGTGGCCAGCTGGCCACTGGCGACCGCGGCTGAGGTGCAGTGATGCACTGAGCATTAAAACAGATGTCATTCAGGAACCTGATTTCCATCGACCCCAACTCGTACTGGTTGGGCTCCTGCTGGTCAGTTTGTGCAATTCATTTACTTGCTCAGGGTTTACAAGTTATTCCCCTAACGTTCACTCAGGAGGCAAATAACTGGCCCTGTTGGGAAGGGCTGGATTATTCCCAGGTTAGGACAGCAAACGTGCTACGTGTGTGTGTTATGGAGAAGGAGAGCAAATCCTGAGCAAACCCAGCTGCTTGTGGGAGTTTGTACATGCCAGGTGGTGTAAGCCCTTCCCCAGGGACATGGTTTGGCCACACATGGACCCCTGCACTGGGAATCCCTTAGGACCCACTCTCGGTGCCCTGGTGGGTGCTGGAGTGTCATCAAGGGAAGTCCCCCGGCAAGCAGGACAGAGCTGTCACCTCTGGGACAGGCTCACTCCCAGCCTCACATGGTCTTCCTTCCCTCCTGCACTGGTAAGACAATGTGGTGGATGGAAAACCTCGCAACTGCCGTTGGATTTTACTGTAAGTGGACGCTACCCATGGCCAGTTGTGAGCACAGAGCTAATAAAAGATGCAGCCAGGCCAATGCCGAAGGAAGCCCGGGCAGGAATAGGATGACAGAGCAATATTGCAGGAGGTAGGATCCTGCTGAGTCTGGAAGTACCTGATTTATTTATATTCGGCTAATCTGAAATATTCAGAAGGAGAAAATCTTCAAGCCATACTCTTTCAGTGCCTCCTTTCAGAGGAGGGAGGGATGTGCCAGGTAGCAATGCTCACCCCCATTCACTGCTCACCTCAGTCCTCGCCCAAAGCAGCCCTTTCCAGTGCCCATCCCCTATTAATTCAAGCAGCACAAACCCAGTATGAATTTTTTCTCTGATACACTGTGGTTCACAAATTGGATGATGACAAAACCAGATAATTTATTACCTGTATCTTAATTTATTTATTATTGAACACTTTATTAACCTATACACTTTGCTGCCTGCACATCGTTAATGGGTTTATAGTAGAATTATTCATTTATTCCTCTGTGTGAAATAGTACCTTCATAATTCACCTGTGGCATAGTAAGATATTAATTATAGCACCCAGCGTCTTCGCTTAACAGTGAAACACTAATTGTAAAGGTAAAACACATTCTCATTCTGGAGAGCTGCTTCTCTCAGGGTCCACTTGCCATTTCCAGGAGCGGTGACAGTTCAGACCTCCTTGCACATGAGTGAATTGGTGCATTTTTATCAAGTCCGGATTAACTGCATTCAAAGCTCATTTCGAATCCTTACTGGATCAAAATTGTTTAGCAAGACTGTAATATAGACGGAGAAGTGGGTAGGGAGGGTTTTTTACCATCCCTATATGCTATGGGTGGGTGATGGAGGGTTTGGGCTGCATGAGAACGTGCTCTCTTGCAGGAGAAGGATCCTATAGCTCTGACATGCCCTTTGCCACCACCCTGGCAGCCAGCATCATCTCCCCATGGGGCCGATGCCCAGTGGCAGGTGAGTTGTGGGGAGGACCCGGCAGCACTGCATCCCTGGGGCAGGATGGTTATTTACAGCTGGGTTACAACCAACCAATAAAAAAAAAAAAGGGGGGGGGGGGGTGGTGAGGAAAAAAGAAGGGAATGGCTTCAGGTTACAACAAGTAAGGAGTATATCAACTTTTCCAGACACAGATTGATTTCGCTGTGCCTCTCCCCATGAATATCCTTAGCTTCTATGAAAAAGCTATTGGAGGCACATACATGAAGCGTTTCATAAAAAAAAAAAAAGGGGGGGGGGGCATCTCACAGCACAGGCACCGAGGCCGTAAAAATAGTATTGCGGGGAGGGGGACTGTAAGAAGAAACACGTTGGGATGGAAATAACTTAATTCTGTCACAAACACCAGCTTAATGTATGCCCTTAAACGCGGAGCCGTATACGTTTCCCTGCAACATCCGCCCGTATCGGGAGGATCTGCTCCAGCTAGACACTCTGGTGCCTCGCGCCCTTCGGTTGCATCGCTCCGCAGCAGCCATCATCATGTTTTAATGAGCCATTTTGCTATTTATCTAATGTCGCCGCTTTCCCCAGCAGCGCTGTACCCGTCCTGTCCAGTAAAACCCATTATCTCTATTAGGCTGCCGATAGCGCATCGGCGGGATTGCTGGCTCCCTAATTGCTGGAGCACGCTCCTCCTCCCGCTGATAGATTACCCGGGGCTAACAGCCCCCGCACCTATTCCCCAGCGCCCCCGCTACCAGCCAATCCCCAGCAATTGGGTTCTGCTTTCAGTAATAAATCCTAACCTATCAATATATAATAGGCCTTAATAATCAACAGCTATAGACGCTGTCTGCTTCGGGAGGCCTCCGTAGAGCCGGGCGTTTTTTATCCGCCTATAATTAGCAGCAGTCAAATCCCGTTTGCGTGACGGGGGGCGATCGCCCGGGCTGTACAGGAACGATAACAGATTTTTACGTACCTTCAAAGTGATTTAATCGGCTGCTCTGACTATCTCGATAATGTGCCTGGGTGTAAAAAAAGGCCAGCTGGCCCGGGAAGGTGTGAGAAACATAAATATTGTGGGGGGCAGCTCCGGAGGGCAGCTTTGCCGCCGCCGCTGCGGAGGTGCCTTATTTTTGATAGGAAAGGAGCCATCGAGGGGTAAATGCTGTGTGAGCTCAGCCTGGGGGCTTGGCTAGAAGGGGCTTTGCAGCCCAAGAGAAGAGGATGCTGTTGGAAAAGGTCCCCAGGCAAATATTTTTTTGGTAAAGTAGCTGTGCTCAGCCCCACCAGCCACAGAAGGGGGAGGAAGAGAAGGTGCCCCAAAACAAGGCAGTAAAACTATAAAGTTAATGAGGAAACCGTGTACTTTTTTACAGTATAACCCTTTATAACCCCCTCCTCGGGAGCCAGGCTTTCAGGGTAATACAGTGAACGCTATAAAATGGATGTTTAATGTAGCTGGGGGCCAAGAAAAACATTGTATAATTGTAGTAAGCAGCTTGCTAAGTAAAATGATAGCTTTTAAAGGATGAAATATAGCGTAGGTTTTCAGGACTGCACAGCTCCAGCTTCATATTGCTTCAATAACAGTTTCTTCATTTCACTTACAAATGTATCTCTGAGGAGATTTGTTACAAACATTTCTCAGCTTGGAAATAAGACGCTAACTAGATCTGCCCACATTATTCACTGTGAATAAATGACCTGATGCGTTTGGTCCTTGCCCTGCTCCTCAGACACGCCTGCTCTCGCCAAATTTCTTTCTTTTCACCCATTTTATGGAAGCAGGGGTGCTGCCCCGCTGGCTCCCAGCATGGCCCATGGTGTACTAGAGTGGTGAGGGATGCTCACCTGGGATGATGGCTGCATCCACCCTTAGATTTGGCCGGGGGCTCTTGAGAGGACCCTGGCTCCCGTGGCGCCACCCAGCCCGGCCCATCTCAGTCCCACCGAGACCACAGCTCCACTGCTTCCCAGCCCTGTGTGATGTGGTTTGGGCTGGGTTTCTGAGGAAAAGGGGGCACAGGGAGAGGGGCTCGCTTGGGTTTGGGTTTTGCCGGTTGATGGAGTTCACGTCTTCCCCGTCTCCAAACACTCAGCGGCCGACGGTTGCTGTTGGGCTTCTGTAAATTCAAATAAGAGGGCGCCTATGGCTTAGCTGTGGTTTATAATATAGAGATTAATATACATTGCATATAATAGGCATCCTCTTGAGGCGGGAAGCAGAGGGCATTGCTGAGGGCAGGAGCAGGACTTGCTGTGCCTCA
Source organism: Calidris pugnax (assembly GCF_001431845.1). NCBI lineage: Eukaryota > Metazoa > Chordata > Aves > Charadriiformes > Scolopacidae > Calidris > Calidris pugnax. The sequence goes on along the minus strand of NW_015090872.1, from coordinate 1,970,771 downwards.
GCCAGGCTGTGCTGGCACCTCGGTAGCACTAATGACCGTGGGTGGGGTTTTGGGGCTCCTGTGCACAGGATCCCCCCACCAGGATCCTGACGGGAGAGTTCTAACACTTCTGCTAGAAAAACCATTCAGCTTTGATGGGATGTTCTGCTTTAAGATGTGGTGAGGATGCTTCTAGCAAGCTCTGTCAAGCAAAGTGCTGAGTCTTTCTGGTGACACCCAGGAGATGGTACCGCTGCAGAGAACAGCATCCTTTGCCATGCTCTTGTGACCGAAGTCTCATATTAGAGTCACAATATTCTCAAATTCTGTAGAAAAAGTGAGCTTCAAGCACAAAACCACCTCCCCTTGGCTCCCAGTGCTGGGGCTTTTTCAAACTGAAAAAAAAAGATGTGTACCTCTGCTCTCAGTATATGCACATAATATGAAATTTCATCAGCCACAATATTTTAGAAGACAGGAATCGTGAGATATATCACATGTAAATGGACATATCATCTGAGCAAGGCACCATTTATCAATATCACTTTGAAATGCAGTGGATGATCTGATGGGATTATGTAGATCTCAACTATCTATGGGTGAATGAAATTGGGTAACCTTAGCAACCCCAGGTACATTTGTGCAGCTATGAATCAAATGTCAGCGTGATGAGCTATGCACAAAATAAAGAAATAATTCTTTGAAATATTCATAACAGTCTGCAGTGTATTATTTTATAAGTCTCTGCCTATTGTGCATTTTGGAAGCCAGCTTCAAAAAAAAAAAAAAGCATCAGCATTTACATACCCCATGCCGGCATAAATGCTTACAAATAAAGCCAATACAAAACGCAACCAGCAACTGCAACAACCCCGGGTTCCTTTTCTTAGTGGTGGAAAGGGCACCTCCCACCAAGCAAATACTCTGGAAGCTGGAAGAACGGCACAGAGGATGGATTACTCACACAGATTTGAAACAGGACCTTCCATCATCAGTTTGGATAAAAACAAAAGTTAAGCGCTGTAGTTTCACTCCTCTTAAAATATATAAAATATATTCAGCTGAGTGTTTTAATACCAGAAAGGTAGGAAAAGCTGGAAGTCTCCCATAAAAATTGATGAAATCATGAAAATGTATGGTTTGGGGTTTTTTTGTTCAGTTATTTATCTAAGTATTTTGGATGACCATAAGATACTTTAAATATATACTGCATCGTACTTTAACAATAAATAATTACATATGTAGTTGCAGAGTCTTTCCATATGTGTGTGCATATAGGTCTGTATCTAGATACAGAAAGTGCTCGTACATGCTACATCTTTTGCTTCCTCCACACTGAAGCACTGAAGTTTTCAAAGTTTCCTGTTTTTTTCCACATGGAAAGCCATCCCTTTGTCCTGGCATTGGTTGGAGGCTACAGTTCTCAGTCTGCAAATTTATTTTTAATTCATTAATGGCCGCTGCAGGGTAGGGCTGGCAGGGTCTGGCAGGACTGCTCCCCAGGCAGGATGATTGGGCATCTCCGAGCTGCCTTCTCCACCTCAGCGCTGCCTGCAGATGTGCTAATGTTTATTTTGTGGTAGCCAAAGTTTTCCTTAAAGCCTGAACACTAGAAGTTACGTCAGTAATTGAGAATCTCAGTTTTCCTTAAAAATATTCCTGGTACTTGCGGTCAATGAAAAAACTCATACTTGCTTCTTGAGCTTCAGTTCCCTCTTGCTTTCCAGGTCCTGAATACTGAAGAAATAGGATTACAGCTCCACAGCCCTTCTCAGCATCACGTGCTGCAGGGTGGTCTCCGATTTTGGAGCTGGGAACCACCCATTTATTTATTTTATGATGCTTTAACCCACCCTCGTGCTTAGCTGGCTGGCAAGCTGTGTGTTTTTTTTTTTTTTTTTTTTTTCCAAACAGCTATTAAAGAATTAGTGTTTCCATAAATGCGTTTGACTCTCATTAAACATTTTCAGGTTGTGCTGGAAAGCTTAGCAGTTAAACCACCCTGAGAATTACAGCGGCAGATCTGAAGCAGGCAGCCCTGTTTATTCAAAATCGCCTTCTCCGATGGCTCTCCTGAACGAGCTGGATTAATTGTTCAGGACCTATAGCACATGCTTCAGTGAAAATAAATTACTTTATTTCTATTACACCACCGGTGGCTGTGTAACTTAATTTCATTAGCTCGAACCTGTTGAGAGCGTTCAGATTTCCATAGCAGGACGCACTTGAAATGAAAAGATGCTTTCGATTCTCAATTAACAGAATCGTTCCCTTTCAACTGAAATGAATGTTATTGAAACCAATTAGCATAGACTGGAAAATCTCTCATTAATGAGGGGAGTGTGGGTGAGTAAACAGCAATGAAAAGATGAAATTAGAGAAGAGCCTCTTCTTGTTGGCCTGAATAATTACATGCTTAGTTGCCTAATTGTCTGGTGAAAAGCCTTGCCGTGCTAGTAACAGATTGCCATGTTCATTAGGCTGCAAAAGGCCACCTGCTGCTGAGGCTCATTTTCCTGCAGTCTATATACATGTGTTGCTCCCGGGGGACTGATATTTGGACACAACACTAGCTGTGAAAAGCAAATGAGCTTGCCAATATGCTGCAATATTGTGTCCTTTATGCCAAGATACAGAAGCTTAATATGTCAAATATAATGAATAAAACCAACAGCGATAACGAAGTTTATGAGGAAAGTGACCTTCTAACACGTCCCGGTGCAGAAGTGCAGGGCGCGTGGATGCCGGCCCCTCAATACAGATGTTCCTTTCTGGCCCGGACTGCTCCAAATTACGTAGCACAAAAGATAAATTACAACCGCTACGGCCTGAGCGATTCCGTAGACAATGGCATAATGAAAGCACACAATGTTAACTGTTAAAATTGGAAACAAATGTGAAATACTGAATGCCGCGAAGCGTTCATGAAAACCAGCATTGTTCGTATTTGCTCCGCTGTGGCAATAAACATCAAAGGAGGGAGGCCTCTTTGCGCCAGCCCTTCCTCAGATCACTACGTGTCTTATAATTGCTATTTTTATGGGTCTTTTAAGCCAGGCTTTATTGTGTGATGCTGTTTGCAGACAGAGGGGATTGTCCGGCCCCGGTGGGGCTACTCTGCCATGCAGTCCCACCTGCGAAGGGCAGGATGGAGGGATGGATGGTGCTGGAGGTGCAGCCATGGGTTGATGTGCATTGATGGGATGGATACTGCAGTTGAGCTGCCACTGGAGGGACAAATGTGATCCAGCAAAACCAGGCTGTGAAGACCTGCCCTCTTGCAGCCCGGTGTTCCCCTTCCAGAGGTAGAAGTGACCTGCTTTCTGCACTGTGTGCTCATAAAATGCAACAAACTAAGCAGGAGAAAAGGAGACTGAATGCACTGGTGGATTTGGAAATGTTGACCATAGTTCAAGAAGGCTTGGGTGGTGCTTAAGCAAAGGATTCAGCTCGGCACATGCCTTCAGCCCTCTGGGTCACGGCGTGCAGATCTAACGTTTATAGCTGAAATCTCTTGCTAGCACTCTGGCAGAGTGAATGAAATCCCATCGTCTGGATGTAAGTGTGACTGGAAACAGGACCCTGCCCGATGTGCTCCATCCCAATCTCCTTGCTGCTGCTGTTGAGGTGAGGGACGGAATTACTGTCTAACCCAAAAGACAAAGACATTAAATAAAACAAGAAAGGGAGCTGTGAATAGTCTACTAACCTATGAGTTGCTGCAGCGCCCAAGCCCTAAATACTGCAAGCATAGTCTCCAACCATTTGTGTGTCCTCTCTCAAATGAAGTTTCACACAGTTTCTAAGTTCAACAAAAACCCAACTCAAACCAAAATAACCAGCAGAAAGCACTCCCACAGTGAGGTTTGCAGCTGGGACCAGCACCACGAGTGGCTCCAGCATCCCAGGGCTGAGCCCTCCACCCTGTTTTCTAAGCATCTCCAAATGCAAAGGTCTCTCTGGATTCTATTTTTCCTTTTTCACAGCACAGGAAGATGCGATGCATCAAGCAGGTAACTGAGCAAGAGGAATTGCCAGGGTATGGTAGGTTGGGCACCCGTGGCTTCTTGGTTCATAGTCACCAGCAAAGAAATCTGGGATGTATGGATATGGATGTGGATATTGATATGCACACTTAAGTGTATTATACTACTGTGACAATAATTTTTGCCCATATATATATCACCTAATTCATAATAATTGCATTGGGAGGGGGTTCACTGGTCTCCACAGATGATAAAGCCACGAAGGGTCATGTCCCCCCAGCAGCAGCCCTGGTCCCACATCGTGGGAGGAGCAGCCCACCTGCCGCATCTCCTGCAGCTCCACAGCTAAAAACTTCTCCCTCTAGCACAAGCTGCATCAATGGTAAAATATTCCACACAGACAGTTTAAGCCTCTCACAACGGTGGCACATACTCTTACATCAAACAAAACAGCACCCACTGTTGTTCCCACGGACCGCCCCTGCTGCAAGGGTTAATGTGACGCGGGTTAAACACAAAAGCTTCAGTCCCTATCAGTCACAGGTCTGGGGTGACAGCAGCAGGGAAACACAGGCCGCTGCCTCTTCTGCTTTGCCAGTTTTTTGATTGCTTTTTTTGGAGAGGAGAGCGTTGAACAAGGCCTTCATTAATTCGAAGAATGGGAAGACGCGATTAAGAAACGTTTTTTTTTCATTTTAAAAAACTATAATGCGCCTGGCGAGGAGCGAGAAACAGCCGCGTGCGGGTGCCCCATGCCTGTGCCAGCCATGCAGTGGGTCTGCCAACAGAGCATCAGGAATGTGGTTCCTGGTGGTGGGACCTCCACTTTGGTGGTGTGAGGCATCCTTGTGCCCCCCCTGCATCATGGCTGTGCACATCCTTGCACCTCCTCTCCCCTCTCCAAAGTTTGTCCCACCCATAGAACATTTTTAGTGTTTGTCACAGAAAACTCTTCCCCCCTGGCCCTAAGCATGACGTGTGTTATTTAACTTGATAAATCACAGTACACATATTTCATCTAAATTATACATGAAGTTGCCATTAGCCTGGTGAAATTTATAAGTGAACCATCAGAACCTGGTAGGGGGAGCAAGGGCATGGCTCTGTTTAGAGGAAGGAAACAAATGAGTCCTTCCCACCAGGACATGCACAATCCAATGATTTCTCTGGAAGCTGGATGCATAAACAGTATCATTAGCAGTTCTGTGTTTCGGAGCCCACAACCCTTTCAATAATCTTGACTTGGGAAATTCTTGTGAGTAAATGAGCCGTCTTCAAACTGAATTCAAGGCAAACCTTTGTAAGCTTCTATGAACCTTTCTGTTTATTTTGTATTTCTCCATTGCTGACCCCACATGCTGAATGCAGTTGGCCAGGCACAAGTCTCCTCTCTCTCCATTAAAAATACTTCACTGACGAAACAGGAGAGAAGATTGCAACCCATGTAGAGGTGCACACCACCAGCACACCACAGCTGGTGATGTGCGCTGCCCTTTCCTAGCAAAATTGCTCTTTCAGAAGGTGTGGGCTTGATTTTCACCATACTGGTCCACACAGTTGATCCTGTACCGGTCTTTGGACAGTCCTAACCACCAGAAACACAGATTCATGCACTGATGGCCATTTCCAGGGCATCTTTATTCCAGTGGTAGGGGCAAATCAAGGGAATTAATGAAGGCTCAAAAAGACCTTGCATGTTCCTTGCTATGGACCAGATCCTGAATTGCTGTTTGACTCCCTCAATGAACAAAACTCTTGTTGAATCCACCAGGCTCAACCCCCAGGAAAATCACCACTTTGCATCGGTCCTCCCTTGGCTGTGGGGGTTGAGGAGTGACACCAGTGACCCAACGCTCTGAGGCCAGTCCTGAGGTATGTCGGTGACACAGGGTCTCCCTTCACCCATGGATGGCCACCCCCATGAGCCACCTCCATCCTGTGGAGCTGGAAGCTGTCGTGGTTCAGCAAAGGTTTGCACCAGTCTCTCCCAACCAGTTACCACCACAAAAAACAATTTACAGCCATACCTGGGACTATCTGCCCATCTAAGCCACAGGTTTGCATAATATCAACCAACAAAATGGTAGTTTTATGTTGTTCTGTGTGATTTTTATGGCTTTCTCAGGTTTTATTCCATGAAATACCCAATGTGATTACATTATTCAGGCTACTTTCCAACTGGTTGAATACAATTGACTAAATTAATTACTAAAATCAGTTTTACAACAGATTAGGATAATTTATTGAGCAGTTTGTTGTTTTCCTAGTAGCCTCACCTGATTGATGGAGAGGGATGGCTATAAATGGGTTTTATGGCTGAGTAAGAGCAAATGCAAACTTAATCAGGTGTTCCGCTCTGGATTAAGTAAACCCCATGTAAGTTGGATAATATGGAGGTATAATTATTTGTAATGCCTGGGAAAATCTAAAGTGATTAAGGGGAAAAAACTCAAAGAGACATAATTGTGTAAAGCAGCTGGCTCGGGAGGCAGCACCACCTCACCTCTGCTGAGCTTTGGGGCAATGTGGATGTAGATAATGTCTGGACCTCAGGGGTCACACCAAGGAGCTTTGCAGTTCTTCTGTACTGTCCAGGTGTGGATAAACTGGCATCTTGGGTGACTCAGTCTCTATACTCGATACCTTTTGTGAGAAAAAATTTATTGTTAATGACAAATAAATAGTGGACAACTAAGAAATAATGACCCAAATTTAATTAAGAAGTTTAAAGAAAGAGAAAACACTTCCTGTCTCTGCAGTGATGGATTCAGGAATTACATCTACCATAAAGGTACCACCTGTGATGGGTGTGCAGCAAAGGATGCTAATTTGATTGTACCGATTCCTTTTAATGCAAAGAGTGAATTGTTTTCAGACTGCTGATGATTAATGTGGTTATTGATTAGTTGATCAATAAGGCCATGGTGTCTAATTATTGATAATCCTTCTCTAAATGAAAGATCGAGTGTAAGGAGTGCTAGTTACAGAGCTCAAAATATAAAGTGATTCAGTGTGAAGCCTGGTAATTGAAAGTCAAACTAATCCCATAAATTAAATCAGAGCAATCCATAACATTTACCTGATAAATCATTTTGAAAGCTTTATTTAACTTTCAGTGCTCATTGAGAAAGCTGGGGATGCACCCAGAAAGGTGCCCCATTTTGCGATAAAAGTCTGGGTTTGGGGGTGCCTTTTATTAATACAAAAGTATCATTTGATATAATTGTGTATAAGGATGTACACTGGTTCAAAACATCTAATCCCACAGCTCTTTTGCTATATCTGAATATATTTTGGAAATGTAAAGAAACTGGTATCAGTCACATGTTTATCACCTACACACCAGCTTGTTTTCCAAACTCTCCCTCCAAGCTCTTTCACTGAAAACTCTATAGTGGAGGGAAAGCAGCCTGTTTGCCTTTTCCAGGGACTCCTGACAGTCCCTGCAACACTTTTTAGGTACTTGGAGGAACTTAAATAAAACCTGGAAGAGTTCATCACATATTCTAGTAAGTAAGCTCTTTAGACCAATTAAAAGTGTCCCCTGATTGATCACCTACTGTTTAGGTAGCTAATTCATACCAGCACCATCCTCTGTGGCCATAACGTTCAGTAATCTAATTAGAGTAATTTTAAGTAAATGGTTCTAATCAGATAATCCTAAAAATATTCCATTCCCCGGTCTCTGGAAATGTCCAGGATTAGGACAGCCAGATTGCCGGGCAGTTGACACAGCAGTGTGAATTCTCCACTGTTTCAGCCTAGCGATGGCAGGCAATAATTTTGCATGACTCAAAACCTCTCAGCACACACGTCTCCTGCTCCGACACGGGGCAGCAACGGCTGGGGCCGTGCCGGCAATTCATAAGTTTTCATTTTGCTGCTTGTCACGCTACCCCTCTCAAACAAGCTTCAATTTGCTGTTTGTTTCTAATCTGATGTTATGGTTTTGCAAAAATTGCATTTAAGACACTTAAATAAAAGAAGGCTCCAGCCAACTGAGAGTCAGAGCGGAGGATTTATGAATTCAGGTTAACGGTTCCCCCAGACCACTAAACAAACACATGCAAATTTTCATAACACCTGAAATATGTCTCTGTGCCATATTAAGAAATCTGTGTGTCAGACAAATCAAATTGGACAACAACAAACATTTCCCTTAATACATGGTGTCACCTTCCCCCAGTGCTCCACCGAGTTTTCTTTCACCTCAATGAGAACCGCCGCCGGCAGTTTCATATTTTTTCTCCTATTTAATCTTCCTTTTAAAGTTTCCACCAGCCCACCTCCACACACCTCTCTTCTTTGGGACAGTCCCTGTGATTTTTCCCAGTTCCATCCACATGGCAGTGACAGCATCCCTCTGCCTGGTGCCTCTTACGAGTAGATTCAACGTGCTGAAAGTTTAAGTCCGTCTCAAAGTTTTAGGGCTGAGCTAAAGCACTTAAAAGAGCTTTTCCACTGCCCAGGAGAGCTGTTTTTCTGAATGTTTAATTGATGATGGAAGAGCCGAATGGATCTGCAGGATCTTTCTCCAGTTTCTAAGTAAGAGGAAGGGAGCTTAAGCTTATCTATCTGTATTTTATCCTCTCTCTTCTTATCACTAATGGTAGTGAGCAATTCATAACTACCATGCTAATGACCAATACAGCTATAAACAGTTCTTCGAGCTGTGTGGTCGGGGTGAGGTGCCTGGCAGCGAGTCCGTGGTGGCCTCTGGCCACAGGGGTACAGAGGAGGTGATGGAGCAGCCCCATCCTGGAGTCCCTCACAGCTCTGGCCCCCGCTTCCATACACACGCTTTGGGGGGGGTCTGGGGGCTGCACCCGCTCCCTGCTACTGCAGCGGTGGGCAGAGGAGAAAGCTGGTGCACACAGGGACTTGGGTAAGAATATAAAGATGCCATTTTTCCCAGGACCTATTTCCCAGGCTGTCCTGGGGCGGCCATGCCCCCCAAATTCTGTGCATCCAAGTCCTGAACAGCCGGTCGTAAAAACACTGAGAAAAAATATACATTGGACCCAGAAGATTGCTCGGTGTTTACGGAGAAGCAGGAACACGGGGAGCATGTTTCAGAGTGCCAGCACCCGAGGCTCATCCTTGCTTACATGCTGGGCAGTGCAGGGAGGCAATGAGCACCTGGCGGGGCAGGCGTAGATGCCCACCCTAGCAGAGGACACGTTTCATGCTAAGCAAGGATGAATTTGTGTATATTTACGTTGCTCTGCTAGGTCTCAGACTGCATCTCTGGCAAGCTGAGTTATGGAAACCAAAACTGCCCATTTGGCTCCTCTAATTTCTTTTTCTCCCAGTGGAAAGGAAGGAAAAGAAGACAAAACAAACAAAATAATATTTTTTAAAGAAAAGGATTTCTGTTTTAAAAGCCACCAATAGACTGTGCATTGGAAAGACATTTTGAAAAATACATTCATTACGAATTTGTGTTAAATACAATGTAATGGTCCTGAAATTACAGCAGTGATTTGGTTCTAAAAATTGCCCCATATTTAATAACAGTATAAATCATGTGTAAAAGATTCTTCACACCAAGTGATACTGCTTTACATACATAAACCTCATAATTTGTTTTTATTGAAAAGATTCAGACAGTTGAATGTTATTTATGTTTTTAATTTGTCCGCACTACTAAATAACTCCTTACTCAGCGTGCAGCCCCGGGGGGAAGCCCTCGACAGGCAGACCAAGACCCTGGGGCTCTGTCCCCAACATCTGCTGGCTTCTCTGGGGGTTTTGTCCACAGCTCCAGCCTCTGGTGTCCCAAGTGCCAGTGATGCCCAGGCAGGAGCACACTGAGAGAGCCGGCAGGAACAATGAAGCTGCATGTACCAAACATCTCTGCTCCTCTATGCCATCTCATACTTGACATACTGATTTTTTAATGCTGAAACATGCCATAAGCCGTTGGGCAGGATACCACCGGTGTTGGGTGTTGGTGGGGCTGCTGCTGCGGGGGTCCCCAAGGGCCATCACAGCAAAGCATCGCCCAAAGAAGGCAACCCAACCCTACGCCTTCAACCAGAGCTTGGCAAACTTACAAAGGGCTTGAACTGCGGGTGAGCAGCGAGCCTGCAGAGAGGGGCTCTCCTTGTGAAAGCAAGGAAAGGCCCACAAGCGCCTCCAACACAGCCATTGCAGGGGACAAAAGATCAATCTACCCTTTTAATAAGTGGAGGTTTGACATAGCGCATGATAAACCATCAGCTCTGATGAGCAGCTCTTCGTCACGAATGTCACTTCAGTGGAGCCAGAGCCACTTATGGGCATGGCAGCCCCAGCTGGTTATCCTGCTCATGGAGACTGGGGCACAAATGCACCAGCTTTTCATGGAGCCAAAATGCTCAGAGAGCGTCCCAAGTCCCAGAAGCCTGCTGGCCTCGAGTGCCTCCAGCACTGGCTCAGCTCCCCAGCCAGGGCTGCTCCAGTTCACAGAGTCACAGTCAGCACTGGTCCCAGTGTCTTGCTGTGGAGCCATCACTAGCAGTAGCCCTTCCCATGGATGGACCTTCTGGAAGGGATTTCTGTGGGCACTGGCTCTGTTTGGGATGAACTCATCACAGAAAACCCATTTTGCCCTGAACCAAAGGCAGACCTGCCAAAACCCCACTGTTGCCTGGGATACCCCTGGAGCCAAGTGGCAGCCGTTGGGAGTGCAATTTAGCCCTCATGGTTGTGGAAACATGTAATAAAGTGTTTGCAGTCCACACTAAAGCACCACCTTCAAGCCTATTCTAAGCCCTCTAGCACCGTGTTATTACACCTAGAGCACAGCTAAAAATAGAGCCACTGGGGGAGCTGCATGAAGAAGGAGCCAAAAAAAAAAAAAAGAAAAAAATAAAAGAGGGTTGGGTTTGTTCAGCCCCTTCCAGTCCCTAAAGGGGCTACAGGAAAGATGGGGGGGGGAAATCTTGATCAGGCACTGTAGCAATAGGATGAGGGGGAATGGTTTTGAACTGAAAGAGGGGAGATTTGGATTAGAAATTACAAAGAAACTCTTTACTGTGAGGGCAGTGAGACACTGGCCCAGGTTGCCCAGAGAAGCTGGGGATGCCCCATCCCTGGAGGTGTTCAAGGCCAGGCTGGATGGGGCTTTGAGCAACCTGGTCTGGTGGGAGGTGTCCCTGCCCATGGCAGGGGGTGGGAACTTCAAGGTCCCTTCCAACCCAAATCACTCTGTAATTCCATAAAATATCAGCTGTGAAGTTGTCCAGAAACACTATGATCTGTCCTTGGAGAGGTGGAGTGTGGTGCCTGGGCTTGGCATGTCCTGTTGGGTGCCAGACTGGGAGAAGTTTACAATCCTTTCTTTGGCTGGTCCCACCAATGTCTGGGGAATCTTGAAGCATCCTTTGTGTTGTGCTCAGCCTGGGTCTGCAAGGCGAAGGCACGATGGCAGAGTTATTGCCTGGGACCCACTCAGCTGAGACCTGAGACGTGCTGGGGCATCTCTGCTGCTGGGGCATCTGGGGCAGAATCACACAGAATCACAGGATGGAGGGGGATGGAAGGGACCTCTGGAGCTCATCTAGTCGAACCCCCCTGCCAAAGCAGGTTCACCTAGAGCAGGTTGGATAGGAACACATCCAGGCAGGTTTTGCATATCTCCAGAGAAGGAGACCCCACAACCTCTCTGAGCAGCTTGTTCCAGTGCTCTGCCACCCTCAAAGTAAAGGAGTTTTTCCTCATGTTGAGATGGAACTTCCCATGTTCCAGCTTGTGCCCATTGCCTCTGTGACTGGGCAGGGACCTGCAGGATGTGAAAGTGCTGGAGTTGTTCATGCTTTTTCCTTCTTCACTCAAGAGCAGTGCTAAAAGTAAAAGCACTTTCACTGACGGTGGGAAATGTTTGGTCAAACTCTCCTTTCCCGGGTGGCAGTGCCCTCTCTGAGCACACACGTGAGAATTGGCAGGGCACGGGCAACCCACGCTCCCAACTAGCCATGCCTTGCTGCTGCCTAATCATATTAGGGGTCGGGGGGAGCCTGGCAATCAGATTTGCCCGGGAGAGCCCGGTGCAGGCTCGGCCACAGAGTGACACCATCCTCTCCCGGCGCGATCCCCCGCTCCTCGCACGAGCCGCGGCATTGTCAGCTGTGACAGCCTGATTTAATCTGCAGGAGGCTGAATGCCTCTGACCACTGCGCCGAGTCATTAACCTTGACTCGCGTAATTGAATTCAAGGTTGATTGCCTGTGACCCTCCTCGCCGAGGTCCTCAAAATGTACATATTCATTACGAGCCGCATGGCTAAATGGATTGCACAGTGAAAGCTGTAGCAATCAGCCTGCTTGGTATGCGGAGGGCGAGGAGGGCACTAATTGCATGTTAGAGCTGAGGATTAGATTATGAAAAGAGTGAGAAAATGAAGATAGATCCCTCTGACACTGTCAGATTAAGGGCAGCGACGTACAGGAATATGACATTGAAATTTACGGTGCTGTTAGGGGAAGGGAGATTTGAAAAGGGGTGTTGGATTTAATTTTTTTTTTTTTTAATTCCCGTATATTTACTCAGTTACGGACTATTTAATACCAAAAGCTGATAAACGTATTTTTTAAAACCCTAACACGGGTGTAATAAATTAATGCTGGAACATTTTTTATGTCTCCGAATGGTTGCTGTAAGAAAAGTGTGCCAGCCCCCACGGCACCCGCCTGTTGTTTAATACTACAAGTTGTCCAGCCAGGGTCCTCCCCCTGGTGCAAAGGGTCCGGGATGCTCCTGGTGGAACCCTGCAGGGATTGTGCCAAAGCCCACCTTGGGCAGGGGGTTAATGGCTGAGCCCCTCCAAAGCCTTGCTTCGGCTTGATCACTGCCAGCAGAACTGTCCCCAAAAGGGGTTCCCGCAGCCGAGCCCCCCGCAATGGCTCCTGCCCAACCCCAGAAGGAAGGGGACAAGGGAAGGTGGCCACGAGGCATCTGTGGGTTCACGTCGCTGCTGTTGTGATAGCTGGGCACGATTTTCCCATGTTTTGCTGCAACTCCAACCAGATGTGATTTTTTTGAATTAAATGAAAGTTAAGTACAAAAACATTTTGCCCACGGGGAATTCAGATTCTCAATGTGCTTTTAATAACTGTTTGTAAAACATTTAGGAAAATCTATGGCAACACATTTAGGGAAAAAAAAATCAAATTATTCTTGCCTTAAGATGTTATTCTGGTATCTAAACTTTATGAATCATCCTGTGTGGCCCAATTTCTAGTTAGTAATACCGTAAACCAAAATGGAAGAATGCAGTGTCTGAATGTAATCCATGCAATGTTTTTAAATAAAGATGCTAATCATAGCCATTGGCTTAAAATCTATTAAGAACTTTATACTAATTTATCTGTCCAATTCCATGTAGCCTACACAGCTAACCCAGCCCAGTACAAATTGATGTTCTTGTTAGAACTGATTGCGATACATAGTTCCCCAGTCTGTACTAGCTCTTTAAGGCTACTGCTCATGTTAAAATCAGGCTTAAAATCCACCATAAAAATAATGTTGGGATGGAAGCATTTCTGGAGGTGGAAGCTGAACATCTGCATCCCAACCCAAATGCTTTCGAAACATTGCAAGGGCTGAGGTCAGCAGTCAGATAGTAAAGTTCAGGCTGCAAACGGGGTAAAAGCTCGTGCGGGTTTTTATCTCAGCCCCAGGGAGGGGAAGCTCTCACTAAGCTTTTCCCTTCTTATTCCCCGTTATCAACATTTCATAGGCCGGGGGAGGCCGTGAGAACTTGTCGGTGGAAAGTCCAGGCAGAAGGTGCCTACATGCCCAGATGCAACCTGCAGATGATGGGACTTGCTGTAAAACTGGACGTTTTACGTGCAGCAATCTTACCTTTTATGCAAAAAAGCACCCCCTTTTGCATCACAAACAAGCCCTGGAAAATGGCAAATAACATGCCAACAGAATTGTTGGGATCTCTCTGCTTCCCTTCGCCGAGGAGCAGAGCTGTCAGCCGGGCTGCAGGTTGCTCCCTGCTAATGGCACATGCCCCTCAGCTGCTGCTCCAGAACAGAACTGCCATTCATTTGATTAAATTCCCAATCTCCCTATCTTGTGGTACAGTAAAAACAACGGGATCACAGGTGGCAACACATCCAAAAACCCTAAACTGCACGAATTGCTGAAGTTTGGGGTTTTTTGATACGTTGCGGACGTAATTAACGGGAATACCTTTGCGGTTTCAATCTGAGAGGGCTCTGTCCTGAAAGGAGGGTTTATAACTAAATGATATGTCAGGACCATCGCTGGATGAGTATGACCAGAATTTTTATCTCCCGCTCATTAAATTACCACCATGTATGACTTTATAAGCACTGAAAGTCAAGGAAAATCGTTGCTGACTGACAATTCGGGATTGCTGGAGAGTGCGGGTTACCAACAGCTGACTCAAGTTGAATAAGACTGACAAATTAGTCCTCCTGCTCCCTGGACAAGCCTATAATAAAATTACTGTGCAACGTGTGGGTTTCTCCCCTGTTGGAGGATGGTGGCACCCACAGAAAGAAAAAAAAAATAGTTAGTTCTTCACAGAGGAAAAAAACCCTGAGTTTATAAAGTGTTCTGATATAACAGCAGCACGTTACTCCACGGAGTTACATACATGCAATAAGACAGCTAAAATCCATTTGTCTCCAAAAATTGCTTTGATTTGTTTCAATTTATGAATGAGCTGCAGAGAGTAAAGGAAATGCCCAAGGAATGTAAATGAAGTGGCTGCGCCATGGTCTATGAAAAAGGCCTCTAGACATCTGATGAAGAAAATTTTCTGCGAGGAAATCCATTTGTTGGCATTTTGTAAATCCTAAAAATAACCAAAGACAAATAGTCTAACTCACTACTGCTGAAATTTCATTTACTTACCAACCACACTAATGAGGCACTGCAGAGGGACTTCTAATTAGATCCACTTTATTCCTGTCACTGAAATTAATTTATTTGCTTCAGCTTCTAGAACTAGTTTGATATTTTCCTGATTTTTAAGCTAGAGACTACAAAGGCTAAAAAAGCTGGAACTGGCTCTGATTACCCCTGGTTGGAAGAGGAAGGTCTGGTGCAGGTTTTGTCCAAAGCCAGAAGATCTTTATCAGCGTTTTTGGAGCTACACTGTGATGACCATGAGGACAGGGGATGGTGCAGCCCCCAGGCTTGGTGTCCCCAGAGCCCCCCTTTAGGACTGGGCTCTAGGTAAGCAATAACACAGCCATATTTTGCCACTTTGCAAGTTCCTGCCTCATGCATATTCAAAGAAGGAAGAGGCTGTATGCATAATTCATTATCCATTACAATTGCATTATACTATTTATACTATTACTTCAGTAGCTGTTTAAATTAAGGGTTACAAATAGCTCGTTTGTTTTCTGCTGCTCTGGCTTCAGCTCCTCAAAGAGATGCTCTTCCAAAGCGTGGGGTGGGCTTTGGCCAGGGTGAGGGGTCTCCAGTGAGGGGAAGCATGGTCCTTAAAGCTTCCAAACCTAATGTCCTGTCCAATGCCCAGCTGAGGTCCGACGAGCTGCCCTGGCCCTGCTGGTCCTGCTGCTGGGGCTTTGCTGGGCATCAGCTTTCCTCCCAATTCACCTGCCACCAGTTTCTTACCCACATGCAATTAATGGAGCCCTCAATTTTCCAATACTCAGGGCAAAAGCTGAGCCCCATCACCTGAGGGGCCACTGAAGAAGCGTGCTTTGGCCACTCACAGTGCTGAATACATCAGAGTCATGTCAGCCATGTGGCTTGAAACCAGCCTCTTCACACCCTAATAAATTTCAGAGAAACGTGGGAAGTCCTCAACTGGTAACTAATTGTCAACTAACTGCTAAAACCCAGGTCTTGATACACATATTAGGACACTTGGTGCCTTTCCAAACATTATTTTATTAATATGAATAATATATTAACCATTGAACAGTCTGGACTTCATCCAAACCACTCTGTTGTAAGTGCTTTGCTATGACTTACCAAGGATATTTACTTGTCTAAACAACAGATAACATTTGTATCGGTTTCGGTTTTATTATCATTTTACTAAATAGTTATGAGAGCACCAAGAGAGGGATCT
Organism: Calidris pugnax; assembly: GCF_001431845.1. Lineage (NCBI taxonomy): Eukaryota > Metazoa > Chordata > Aves > Charadriiformes > Scolopacidae > Calidris > Calidris pugnax. Next base: position 1,954,736 of record NW_015090872.1, on the reverse strand, counting down.
GAAGATTTTCAAAATTATTTGAAAGATAGTCCATAAAGCGCTTTACATCTTCGGGAGTTTAAAAAGCGAATTACTGTTCTTTAATAATTTAAAGAAAACCTCCAGAATGCATTTTTAAACATATTTCCATCTAAACACAGGTTTCTGTCCTCTGCTCTCATCGCCAGGGGATCACGTCAGGATGAATCATGCCGAGGGAGCCACAGCCGTGGCTGTGTAATCTAAAACAAAGCTGCCAAGGGAAGATCTGCTCCCTGAGGGAGACCCAGCAGGTACCGCTGGCTGCTGTTTGTTCATTACCATGGACCCGGGTCACAGACCAGTGATGTATCTGATTTAGATATGACTTAAAATTCAATTTCTCAAAGTTGACTTAAAATTACTCGGACTCACAAATGCTTTTATACAGGGCTGTGGCATTAACAGCTGTGAACTCTCCAGAGCTGCACAACTCAGGGAGCACACAGCAAGAGGAGAGGGCTTCATTGAAAATGAAACAGGCTATGGTAGGAACCCTCTCTGAGTCTGCAGTCAGGAGGTGCCCATGCCCTTCCCACAGCATTTTCCAGCCAACGTTGATAATGGGTGCGAGGAGCCCACAGGTCTGCTCAAACATCCCAGAGAGCTGTTCTCTGTTGCCTCCTGCTGCTCCATCCGTCCTGGCTGACACGTCGTGCTCCCGCTGTTATAACTCTTTCTGTACAGCTGCTCCCACGCTTACTGCGACCTCCACCTGCTAGGGAAAGCAAATGTACGAGCCACGCATGCCAGCACCCCGTGAGAGTCATAGATTACGTGGAGGACCATAAACAGTATCTCAAAACAGCATTTGTGGCACGTTGGCAGTGCACTTAGCTGGACTCGGGGAGAAAGGCAGGTTAGCACTCAAGCTGGCTACGAGTCCCCAGCTGTACCTCCCGTCCTCGATTACTTCTCAGGTTATTTTACCCCATGACTACCCAGCGCAGCCGTGGCTTGTTGGGCCACCTCAGGAGAGACTCTTTGGAAAGCGGCTTGGCATCACGGAGCTTCAGCTTACGTTCATGTCCTCTCTGTGGTTGTAGATAATTATCTTTCACGCCTAAAAGTAAATGCTCTGAATTTTTCTAAAGCTCAGCCAAGCCAAGACCAGCTGGGACTGTGTGTCCCGTCTTGTTCCACATAATGAGGAGTCCATCCACCAGACCAGGCAATGCATCAAGCTCAGACAAGGGGCTGCAAGTCAGGGCTAGCACCATAAGCAAATGTGGTTTTTAATTCAAACAAGGACCCTGCCTTGGTCGCCCACAGCTGTTGTCCAAGTTTGGTGAAATCAGAGTAAATCAGGTGGGGGTATTTACGTTCAGGCTGCGTTAATGGGGAGGTTAGGCTGGGGAGAGCCAGCCCTTGCCAAGAGAGATGGTGCCACCCTGCAGGCAGCTTTGCAAAGCATGGCTGGGGCTGGAGGGGTGGTGGTGTCCACATCACCTCCTCTTTACTGCAGAAGCAACTTTGCTGCCCTGTTTGTTCCAATTTTGCTGACCACCCATGAATGAGGCAGCCCAAAGTCATTTTGATGTGAGTGTGGACAGTTACGAACATCCATCAGGATGACACTGCTATCTCTGCTCTCTGGGCTCCACCAAACTCACCATGTCCATGGATGTTTCAGACCATGGATACAAGAAGAATTTAACCCTCACTGGGCTAAACGACATAAAAGCCACCAGCAGATGACTCTCCTTTATAAACTCTCAAAATCATATCAGAGTTTCATTAACACTTCCCTAAATGTGTTTCTTGCCCAACAGCCCTTCAGGAAGCAGCAATTTGCCTTCCACCTCCAGTGTCTCTGTTTCTACATTTTTCTGCCTTGCTTGCTGGTGGGTACACACTGTTTCACCCCTTCCCCCATCCCGGGGGCTTGGCCAGCAACACTCACTGGGATGGGGATGGTCCCACCGCGACGGGGTTAACGCAGCACAGCCAGAGCGAGCTGCCTGCTCAGGTAGGAGCATCCTCTTCCAGACAGCCCATCATCCGCTAATGGGACTTAAAACAGTTGCTGCCTCATCGGCAGGAGCGTAATGATCGCTGGGCAGCGGAGAGACCCATTATCCATCATCCATACTTCTCTTCTGTCTGATGATAATGATTTCTTAGTTCAACAGTAGTGCAGAGGGACCTCACTGCTTTGTGCACGATTGTAGTTTAATATCCTGATCAAGACAAATACAGATTGCATATGGGCTGCAGGGCCGCGTACCCGCCGCCGCTGCAGGACGAAGCCGTGGAGGGTTTCCCTTGAAAACTTGGAGGCTGTGCAAGGTCTTAAGAAAAACTGAGACATTCCAATGTTTTGTGCAGCAGAAGACAGTGTGTCCCCCCTCCTGCCCCAGTACCTAACTCTATTGAGGTGTGGATTTGCTCTGTAAAGAATCAAATCAATAGGGAAAGAAAATAAAAGAAATAAAAGCTGTTGAAAATGTATTCATACTTGCCATTTCATTTTTCTCCAACTATTATTCTCCAATGCAAACTATTCTATGATTCTGTGATTATTGATTTAATATCACCATTTCAATATGTATAAAAGTAATCTGATTTGGTTTAAAATACTTCAGGGTTTGTTTCGATGAGTTAATTGAGGAGTTGCAGAGCTTGGTGCTAGGCAAGCTTTGCTTTGTATTAAATTAATTTACAACATTTGGAAAAAATGGATTCCTCTTCACTTGAGCTGAGGCTGGGGCTGCTGGGAATGGCACAACTATGAGTTTTCCTTCAATGGGTGTTCTTGTGACAAACCTGCTTCCCACGTGGGCAATGTGGCCACCGTGCTGGTGATTGGTCCCACCACTGAGGGGATGTCTACTTGTCCCAAGACCTGCATTTATTCCCCACCACAGGAGCTGCCTTCTCTGCTGGTGGAGAGAGGAGGAAGGCACCTCGCCGCACCCTCACCGACACTATCAGGAACTTCAAATCCAATAACTGATGCTCAAAAGAAACACAATAGCGAGAGCAGAGCCGCTGCTGAAAATGAAATCCCAAAGACAAGTATTTATTCTTCTCGGACCTCCTCGAGGAAAACAGGCACACCGGCAGCATGCTAAACAGAGCGGAGGTTCGGGGAGACAAATGTCCAGGCAGCTTTTCTGTAATATCCATTTGAAAGAAGCTTAGTGCCACGAGGCTTTCATCTCAATATTCCTGAGGCCGGATTTGAAAGTGCTTAAGGTTAAATATTACTCACTCTTGGAAAGAACATCTCCATCTGTCTCATAAAAAAAGCTTTCAGTCTTGGAGGTACTCAGGGAAACTTACCCATAAACACGGTCATCAGAGACTTCAGAGGAAAAAAAATCCTGTAGGCTCTGCCCGAGAAGTAATTAGCCTTTCAAATTCAGCAATGTTTAATCCCACAAAGCCTTATATACAAAATATAATCCGTTTTTTTTTTCTGTGGAGCTGAGCCGGCGAGTGAGCATGACCCTGCCTGACCGGGTGCTGCACAGCTGGGTCCTGCTTACTCACATCTGGGCATCCCAAAGAATGGGGCAAGGAGGAAAGTTTGAGCAACCCCAAGTCCCCCCAAAAGGACCCCAGAAGGATGCTCCTGATGTGATCCACGGCCTTGGGATGAAGCCTCCTGGTGCTCCTGGCTGGCTGGAGAACTGCTGCAGCACGTCTCAGAGATGCCAAAAGACTCTTGGGCTGCTAAATGCCCAATTCACTTTTGAAAACCGGATTTAAGCAGCTGGTTTTGAACATTTGCGGAAAAAGAGAGACCCGAAATAGCATTGTGTGATTTGGGGTGAAGTGCCCCGAGGCCTGGTGATAATAATTGTAGCACTCTTTAAAAAGAAAAATGACATTTTTTTCAAGGCAGTGAAAGCAGCTGACAACATCCCTGGGGACCTCCCGAAGCTTTCGAGAGGAGAAATTACATCTTTTCAGAGGCTGAAAAATGACAGTGCTTGGCAGCCTGCAACGCGTCTCATGGAGTCCCGGATCAAACGCAGCGTGACGGTGCTGATGCCATGGGCTCGTGACCGCCATGCGGTGTCACCAACCAGAGGGACCAGCAAGCGATGAGAAACCCATCCGTCAGCTCAAAACACCATCATTTATGTCTAACGGTGTGATGGTCCGGAGGAAGCTGGCAGGAAGCACTGCTTTAGCAACCGCTCCTTGTTCATCCTCGTGGAAAGAAATGAGGTGGGTCCTGCTAACCAGGTGAGAAACATGGCTTGCTTCTCCTCACCCCATCCTAAGGGTGTCCCAAGGTGAGGAGATGAGGCCTGGTGTATCCCAGTCCTACTGCTGACTGGTCTGTTAGAATAAAACTAATCTCAAGACTAAGATGCATTTAAATGGCTCCTCATTCTCTGTCCTTGAGTGGACTCTAAAAAGGACATTATTCTGCAAGATCTCCTTCAGTTTGTGACCTCCTCCAGCGCTGCCATCCTCATTCCCACTGGCCTTCCCTGCCGCACTCAGCCTCGACGGGCCTCAAGGTGACATGGGGTGACTTCTTTAAAGCCCACAAAATTCCAGCTTTACAAGATGGAATCAGAAGACGATGCTGCACTGATCACTATGTGTTCACTGCTGATGGCTGCACAGAGAAGCTAATAAGAAAATCTGGCTTTTAATGTATTGATCGTAGCTATTTGATTACACTAGGAAAAAGGTCGGACAGAAAATGCCAATAACGGTGCAAAACTTGAAAGCAAATTAATGCTTTTCCATCATCGTGGTTCTGCCTCCCACCAGCATGGGACAGTAATGGGAAGCAGAACATCACCCAGAGATATTGTGGACATGTCTTCTCCTTCCTACTGTTTCTTCCTACCGCATGTGAAGCAGGGAATGGTGTGTTATCCCTACCATGTTGACTTGTCTTGTTTAAATATTTACAAGCTGTGCTCTGCTCTGACATGCCCAAAGGTCAGAGCACTGAAATGTGGGTGCTAGGACAGTCAATGGGTCTCCTCAATTGCATGCACAGGAAAAATGATGCCAGGAACCCAAAACCGGGATTCATTTTCAAAACACTAAGTCTGAAATAATGGCTATGACATTCTGGTTTTAAGTGAATCGGGAAGTTCAGAAAATAAAAATACCACAAAAGTCAGAGACACATAGGCCATGGATAACCTTTGACAGAAAGATTACTATTGAGATTTGGACATTCATCTGGACCTGGTTGTCAACCAGCACTCACTGATATGGGCTTTGTAGCTTGGGTGAAAAATAAATGCAGTGAGGAAGACCAATAAGAGATCTCATAGAAACATACAAAAGGAAGCAAATCAATACCAATAAACTGCTTCAGATGGTGATTAATTAATAGCAATTAATTTTGAAAAGAAGAGGATATTGACTTAAATTGACAGAGGGGCTAACCTTTGAGCAATTCAGAGAAAATGTCTTTAAAACAGAGTGATTAAGTTGTAGAAAGTAATAAAAAGGCTACACTGCCTCCAGGATGAGCTGAACCCAGCTTGGGAATGATGTCAGGAGAGCCTCTAATTAGACGCTGGAGCTTGATAAGGTAAATTGATTAGCTTGGCTCTGCCAGATGGGAGTTAAACAGTCATCTTACTTCTAAATGTGTCCTTGGAATCAGGGTAGCCAGATTCCTGCAGATCTTAAAAAAAAAACCAAACACTAAAAGCTTTGCAATCCTGAGAGGCTACACCAAGGAAGGCTCCGTACCTCACCTCTCCTGAGGTCACGGGTGTTTCAAAAATCCCTTATTCATCAGAAAGCGAGTATCCAAATTTTACCATCTCATCTGGGCCCTGCTGTTGCGATATGGACTTAGGCTTTACTGAAAGCTGTCCCTGCAGGTTCCCTCACTACGAAGAACCTCGAGACATTTCAGCAAGCCTTTCCTTCTGGCCCTGGCTCACAGGTTGTCTTCTTCAAGCAAGAAATGCTCCGAGGCCAGCCTACAGCAGAGTCAAGTCTGGATTAGGTTGTGAGTGAATTGTGAACTGGTATTACAGACATAAGGACTAAACTCCACTCTGCTGACTTGCTGATAATTAATTATGATTAGCTGGTCATTGTAGAGCTGAGCGCGGCAATGGGTCTGGGCAGGCTGGCACAGCCCATGGCCACACCAGGCATGAGTCAATCTCAGTCTTTTGACTTCTCATTTTCATGAGAATGTAAATTAATGAAACACTTCTGAAAACGAACGAGCGGCATCTGGTAGCCCTTTGTGGTGGGGGCAGGGACACACAACAGCACAGCAGGCCAAAATTATATTTTGAAGATCTAAATTTCTTATCCCCTTTCTTCCTCCGCGTTTTGAAGTCCTGGCAGATCATTTGAAGGAAGGCATAACCGTAATCAAACAAAACTAATTTTCCAATCTTCATAAAATACATCCCACATCATGACCCTCCGTCACAACAGGATGCTTGGAAATTCCTGAAATCTCTTCCTGCTGGGAGCTCCCCCCCGGCAGGACAGCCCGGCTGCTCGTTTTCCAAGGAAGAGGCTATTTCTTTTTTCGATAGCTTTGCTCTGCATTCATTCTAGAGCAAAACCACGATTCAGAAGTTAGAGGAAATGGTTAATCACAGACATATTGTCTGAGATGCAGCATGCAGGCTTGAACGTTATCTGATCGCTCTGTGGTTTTGGAAAAATAATATTGTTTCCCAAAATGTGCGACGTGCAGAGCAGTTTTATAGCTGGTTTTCACAGGTCCAGCGAGTGCACAGCCCCCAAAACAGGCACAGGCGTTGTGCAAATCTCTGAAATGAAGCTGTTTACTAACAATATTTCCTAACAGACAATTAAAAGCTGATTTATATAAAACTTTAAAAATAAAGGAATTCTAGAAACGCTCTCGGCTCATTTTGAAATAGCTCGGTTAAATGTCAGCGGATGAAAATATCATCCAGCAACAGGGAGCTGAGTCTTGTTTTGAAAAACAAATAGCAGTGATTGGATTCAGCTGTGCAACAATGGGAACTCTGGAAAAGCCAGGCCAGGGCTTCACCCCGAAGGAAGAGCACGTTCCCTCCCACCGGCTCCCGGGCTGCCACCCCACGTCCAGCAGGACACAGTGCCCAAGAGGTGCCAGAGCCTTGTGGAGTCACCCCAGCCCGCCAGCATCCTTATTCTGGGAGAAATAAAGACATCTTGGTTTGCAAAGATTTAGGAAGGATCCCATGGCACGATCCGATTTCTCCCTCCAAGCTGAGAGGCTGAAGACAGCTCTGTCTACAATGGCTCGCGGAGCAAATTATTATTGAAACTGAAGACCTAAAATGACCCTGTAGAAAGAAAAAATTGTTATGGGAAGGGAAAAAAAACCCACCCCAAATGGGTCTATTGTTAATAGCTGGCACCATTATAAAGTTCGCAATTGGTAACTTATTTAAAGATTATTTTTCTTCAGATTTTTTTGCTTTGTGCAAATCTTACTTGAAAGGAATGCCATTCTTTCAGACCTCTACCAACATTTATGTTTGCAGTCATGAACAGCCCCTAAACTTTTATTTAAGCAATAAAGACAATTGCAGAAAGCAGTTCCAAATTCTGATAGGACCTTTTAAAAAACAAATAAACATCCCCCGGCGGGATTTGCAGCCCATGGCTGGGGGGCTGTGCTGATGAGTGGGAGCTGGAAAAGCGCGTTTCTCTGGGCACACCGAGGTGCAGAAGTGAACCAAACCAGTTCTTGGCTGTTCAAGCAGAGAATGAGAAAAGCAAACAAAGTGTGCGGCTCCGAAAATTAGATGAGGTTTTTAAATTTCTCTTGGTATTATTAATCTACAATACTGCCTTTTAGCACTGTTAACCAACATTGTGGTTCTTTTAAACACAGTTTAACCTGGCACTGCTCCTGAGGGTTCGGGAACACTGACTTTTTCCCCAACTCCTATCGCAAGCTGGTTTGGTGTTGTTATTTCAACACATTAACGGGTGAGGATGTACTGCATCTCACTGGAACCAGCCAGGAGGCTTCCTCTCGTTGCTTGCAAGTGCTGGCATAACAACTGCATGCCCACAGCCACAGGGTCCCCACAGGTCATGATCCAGCATCAGACCCACCACAAGCAACTTCCAACGTGGTAGAGCCTCAGCCCATGAGAAATGAAAAAAAAAACCCCAAAACCAGCAAAAAAAAGAATAAAAATTAAACAACAGAGCAAGGGACTATTTCAAATGTCAGTTTATCTCGTTTTTAAATATCAGTCCAATTCAGTTTTAAATGTCAAGGCCTGATTCTCCTCCAACTACCATTAAAATGGTGTCAGCCCTTCCTCCCACCGAGGTGCCTGCCAGGCTGCAGAGCCCCGGGACACTCAGCCCTGCACCAGCCTCAGGAGAGCCCCAGCCCACAAAGCCAGCCAGCACCAGCCTGGCCTCCCCCAGGTCAGGGAGGAAGAGGAGGTGTGCAGGCATCTAGTGCAAGCGGATGGAGCTCATTGATGGGACATCCCCATTGACACCGGCTGAAGACGTGGCCGTGCAAGGACAAAGTTGCAGCTCAACGCGTTGCTCCTGCGCACCCTGACTGCTTGGTCATTCACACCAGGTGAACTCTACTGACTCCCATGAACTTCCAGGAACATATGTTTGATAGCAAACGCTGTATTTTTTGGTCAAGATTTGCAGCAAAGGGAGTTTTATAATAATATTTTACTAGCTGTAGCATGCATGTTATTATACGGTTAAGAACAAGATAGGAAACATATGTGTAGATATTATTTGCTGCAGAAGTTAAATTCCATCAATGACCACAGATATATTTATGTTTATAGTTTGTAATGAGAAACTAAATTATAATTATGGAGTTGCAGAAGTGCGAGTACAATAGCATCACAGCATTTGCAAAAAAATTCTAATTCCCAATACTCAAGCCCCCAGTCAATGTGCATCTTGACAATACAGGGACACCTCACTTCATAAAGCTTATACAACATGTCCAGAATCCCTTTTTTTATGACCTAACTCATGCAAAAAATTTAATAAAATTGTATTTACTTTTCCAAAGGCATGTGAGTGCACACATGTGAAAGGAGATAGAGAATGTCTCAGAAAGGGATAAAGATGTTAGACTTCATCACAGAGAGGAGTGAGATGGGAACACATCTACCAAGCAAAGACTGCAGCATGAAGTCCTTGGACTAGAAACATCAACAGAGATCAACGTGATCCTTTGACTTCTTGAAAGATGACATCTTCTCCTGCTGAGGAACCAGTAAAGGGGCTTGTTGGGAAACATGGTGGCAGAGGACACAGCAGATAAATCTGTAGAGGCCAAGGCTGGTCTTTCAGGAGACCAAGGCAGTGACAAGGCATGTCTCAATGGTGTCGCACCACAGCGACCATGCTTATCTCATGGTCGGTGTCCTGTCCCCTTGCTGGGGACACTGGCAGGGGACACCATGCTGCCAGGCCACCAAAAACCCTCACAGAGCTCATCGCCCCCTGCACCAGAGTTTCTCCAAAAAGCAATGTGTCTTTGTTTTATTCATATTTGTCACATTTTTAATCTGTTACCGAATGAGCGAATGTGATCCTGGTTTGACTTCTGGTCATTTACATCCTGTCAGAATTGAGTGTCGGGCCAGGAATTTTTCACATTTTGTCTTCTAAAAGTCCTGTAGAGCCAAATCTTGCTTCTGCAAGAAGTCCTGACCTCTCCAAAGCCCTCAAAGTCAAGAGTTCAGAAAGCAGCTCCGATCACTCCAGCTGCCACGCAAGAAGCTAATGTTTTACAAGATAATTTTTGTCCTTCAGAGCAACATTTTAAATACACTTACCGACAGAGATATTCGCTGTAGATCTAGCAGGTGGTTTGATGGCCAGAGGAGTTAACAAGCTCTAATTCTCCATGGCTTTTGTCCCATTAGTCCTTTCTCCACTGCTAGGAAGGTGCAAAGCCCCTCTGGGATTACCCATGGGGTCGAGGTGTTGGCAACGCCTCTCCTGTTGCCCAACAGATGACCCCAAAGCTGTTTCAGAAAAATCCAGGTGCCCAGCATGGGTTCTTCTCAGAGGCCATGGGAGGCCTCACACCAGCAGACCGCAGCACTGCCCACACTTGCACAGCAGTGCTGATCGAGCGAGGATGCCCAAACTCTACATTTGATGGCCCAGATGCTCTTAGAAAGTTTTTCCAAAATGCTGCTTTAATGAAGAGAGTTGTTTTTTCAATGCTTGGTCTAAGGGATGGCAGCAAAAGTAAGAATAACTAAAGTAAACTAACGTCTGAGCTCTACTAATGAGCAAAAAAATACTTCGGTATGGCTGGGTGATGACTTTTTATTGATTAGGTTGAACGGGATTGCTCTCTAATTATGTGAGCCACTGATGTTCTAAAAATGTTAGAGAAAACTTGCAGTTGGAGCTACATGGGAGGTTATTATACAAGCTTTTTAGCACTGGAGGCCAGGATTTCCCTTTTAATCAATCATAATAATTTGGTTTAAAGGACTAATTGCGCAGACTTCATTTTGCACACCATTTTGCTGTAGTTTGGGTGGCAGAGGAGCCTGGCATGGAATGACACGGCTCTGCAGACCACCATGGCTGCTCTGTGAATAATAAGGGGCTAAATTTCTAATGCCTTGGCCACCTTCTTGAGTGGTGTTATCCTATACACATTAGGGAAGAGCATTTTAATAATAAGAACCTTAAAAATTATATATATGTATAGGCAGAATAAGCTGTCACACCTTCAGTGAAGATAACAGATATGTACATGTACCTAAAATATTCATGCAGACTTTGGAATTTAAGCTTATAGCATAATAGCATTTGCACAATAATTCAATCTAATTGTGTAGGCAAGCTGTAAAACTGCTATATCTCTGATGGTTTACTGTGTGGAAAAAAAAAAAGGATGCTGTTAAACCTTCTTCGCTGACATCTAATGTTTCAGGTTTTTAAAAATATTGTATAAAGACTGAGATTTATTTCCTAAGATGTTTCATTAATGGTTGTGGCAGGCAGCTGGCCTGAGGTTTGACACACAATAAAATTCATGTCAAGAATATTAAAGATAGTGCAAAAGATAACTATGAATTTACATTCAAACAGGCTTTTGACAAAGCCATTGCAACAGGCTCCTAATCAGGTCTTGAGACCTAGCCTGCCCTCTCTTTAAACCCGTGATCTTGAAAAGGAGCTTTAAATTGGAAATTATTACACATTAAAACCTCAACATGGGCCAGATCGAAGCGGATCGATATCTTGCCGAGCACAATAAATCAGCCTGCTGCTCTGCGGTTACTGTTTGCTGAACATATTTAAATTTTCTTGTAACAAATTAATTCCAACATTTTCTCTTGATTGAATTAGGGCAAGTGTTGGAGCTGTCACAAGTATTTCACTGCTTCAGGGAGACAAATTGCTCGTCTGGACATGGGTAACAAGCCAAAGTGTTGAGTCCCTGATAATCTTTCCACTAATTCTCCATTACAGCAAAATGAAGCCATAAATCACCGTGACAGCTGATCGATGCAAACATTGTTTCCGCCATGATTGCCAGCGCTCCCCGCGGACTCACTGTCCGCTTACAATTCGCCGAAATTACTCCCCGGGCAGCCTCCCCGGGAGCTCGGCAAGACTCGCACCAAAGGCGCTCCGCTCGCAAAAGTAACCATCTCATTTCGGGTCTCAGCCCGCTCGCCAAATAGCAAATATTAATCAAAACGCCCTATTTAGCTACCGGCCAGGTAATCTTTTAAAGCTAAGAAGCGTTCCTCCGGCAATCATTCTTTCAGCAAAAAAAAAAAAAAATAATTTTAAAACTCCTGTTTTATAAAATATATTTGCAGGAATGTAACCACATCGGGCTCCAGCCCTGTCGCTTTCTCTTAACTAACTAGTGGCAACTTGGATGAAATTACTTGACCCTTTATCGAGTTCTGCTAATGTCTTCTAAAAAAAGAAATTAAACCACCCCACGGCTTGCCCTATGGCAGCTCTCCGTGCACATTTAATTCCAGGAAAGATGTATTAAGTAGTTCTGCGCAGAACTAATTCACACGCCGCGCCGGCTGCGCCCGCCATCCCCCTGCATAATGCCACGGTGTTCCCAGCTCCCACCAGTGCCCAGCCCACCGAGACACTGGTCAACAAACAGCAAAGCCTGGAAAACTGTCTCCATGGGTTAGAATCCCTGATCCAGATGGGGGAATCCTAATTGAGACAGGAGCTGATGCTGCGCTCCAAGGGAGGGAAGGCTCTTTGGGTACCGTCGCATCGCCGACCGGGGATGCAGCGAGGAGGAAAGATGGAGTAGGAGCTCATGGGATAACCCCTATTCCCATGCAACGAGCTGTTTGAATAGCTGAGATAATGTAATAAAAAGGATAAAAATAATGTGGTTGCAGGAAAGCTGTATGTTTACTGCTCTGACTGCTCTCCCCATGAGCACAGGGCACAGATCTGCACACCAGGGAAGGCGAAGTGTGGCAGGGACCAGTGTGGGGACATCCAGGGCCACTCAACGTGGGGCGATGCCACGTACCCCCCCCAGCATGGCTGTGCCTCTCCACCACGCCAGGTTGGATGTCACAAACTGAAATTGTCACAACCCAAAATTTTCACAACCAGCATGGCAACCTCATCGCTCCACAAAAGCAGGGATTTCCCCAAACCCCACTTGGGGGGCAGCCCCTCCCCGAGGAGGCTGTGAGAGGACGAGTGGTGCTGGGAGCCCAGGGATTTGAACAAAGTACAGCAAATGTGTCTCAGATGTCACTAACGAGATGTCCCCCTACCCACCACAGCCGGCTGAGGGGGTGACAAAAAGCGTGCTGCAGTGTGAATGCATCCAACAAGATCCCTGCCAGTGAATGACAAAATATTTCCAAATATTAAGGCTCTGGAGCTGAATTGGTTTAGATACGCAACTCTGCTGTGCTATCAGCTCTAAAAGCCCATTGTCACAAGCAGAAAAAGCATAGGTTTCCACTTGCAAACTATGGATTTGTTTATCCATAAGTAAAAAAGTGAAAAAACAGAAACTCTATTTCCTCATATAAAATATGAAGTGCTTCATCATGTCAACATTGTGGTCTCTCTGTTCCACATCAGCACGCAAAAAAACCCCCAACATATAAACTAGGTGGAGGTGGTTTGCAATCACCTATAGACAAACAGATGTTCCTCCATATGCTCCCCCAGAGCCAGATTTCATCCCCCAAATGCCTACAATGGCCACAGCCCCCTGCTCTCCCCCCCACGCAACCCTGCCACGGACCTGGGGAGTTCATCGCAGTATTGGATGCGAAGGGTAAAATGGTTAAAATGCATCCATCACTGTCCCCCTCCCAGTAGTTCCCAACCGATCACAAGTTTAGATCAATGAGTGATCGTTAGGGAGGAGGGAGAGATGCTGGAGGTGACTGGAGACAGAGAAAAGAATAACAAACCCCTATCCTGGCTTCCATATGATGGATCATATAATTTAAGGACAGCTTTAAAAAAAATGCCACTTCTGCATCACTCCCTTCTTTGAGACTTTTATATGCTACAAGTTCCACTTTGGAAACACTGATCATAATTGAAATACACTTAATTGAGATACACTTAATTGAGACTAATTGAAATTCCACTGCCACTACCATAGCAGTAAATAAAAAGGAGGGAGAAAGATCAGAAAGGATGTTTTTTCGACATTGCTAAACTTCAGCTTGTTTTGCTGTTACAAACAGGAGCTCTGGTAATAAAAATTCTTGTGCTTCTGCAATAATTATGTGTTTTCATATATTGTTTCTAAGAGAATTTATTATTTACAGAGAAATAATGTTAAAAAAAAATGCCAGTCAAAGCCATTAAGATGTTTTCACTGATGCACCACACGTAAATCTGATTTATGTTGGTTTAAACACTTAAGAAATCCCTGAAATAACTTCATTTATTATTTTATTGCCTGATTAATGGTTCAGAGTAACTGATTTGTAGCTGAAGTTTTACCGAATGCAAAATTAAAATAATAGCCTTTTGTAAAAATGTTCGGTATTTGTTCAATTATGTGTTTAAAACTGAAACACATATAAAAACTTCAATAGATATATTTTGTTCCAAGGAATGACATACTGTGGGTTTTCTGTTATTGTTGGGTTTGATGTTTTTGCCTCTAAGGAGGTCAGCAATATGGAAACATAAAGGCCAATTTAATTTGTGCATCTGTGGCTGCCAAGTATTTTAATTCCGACAGCTGTGACTGAAGAGTTAATATTTTACTTGTCAAAATCCAAAAGAAGGCCAGTGAATCACTCTAATTCTCATTAAGAGGCTTCCCCCCAGTAGCACCCTAATTCAAAATAATGAAAGTAGAGACTGAGTGCGATTCTAATACCAGTTGAGACCTATCTTTTAATATTTCTCTAGTGATGGATTAGGGATCGGGGAAATTCATCTCAGATCATAGAGCCTAATTTAATAAGGGATCATTCCAAGAGTATTGCATTTTATAATAATGTCATTTAATGTGTCGTCTTCCATTTTTACTGTCCCATATGTATGCTTACATGATGGTGCCATAGGGATAAACTTTTAAAGAACCAGTATCATTTTTTGTCCTAGGTTCTTCTTAACGAGGAAGTTTATCAATGATATAGTCTATTAGCGAGCTATTATAATTGCGGAGTAGTTAAAAGAAACAGTAGAAGCCAAGAGAATGGAAAAACAAATGACAGTTTCAAACCCTGGAGTGAAGGGAAAGGAAGAACATTTAAAAGTAGGTTAAAATCTGATTTTAGTGTCTAATACAATAGTGCCATAACATGAAACATGTTGTAACATAGTTGGTCAAAATGCATGAAAATAATTTTTCCCTTTAACAACAATTACATACAATGTTTTCCACTTCCTTGTGGTGTAGTCCTGTGATTATTTAGGTAGATCTAATTGCTTGTTTGGGCTTTTTATGACTATTTTCCAATGTTCTTTTCCCCAAAAGTACAGTGATTTGCTACTCTGTGAGGGCAGCAAATTATCGACAACCTATGTAACGGATTATTAAATGGAGTTTACTATTGTGTATTAATCTTTGGACTGTATTTAATTGGTTATATTATTTCTATTTCTTGGTATTGCACTGAAGATGAAATTCTTGGTGATTCCTACGCCATCACCTAAGCTACTCAAGGTCAAGAAATAACCCAACTACCTAAACGTCAATATATTGTTATTGGCTCTGAGTTCTATAGCTGAGCCTGAGCTTTGCGTAATCACACTTCTACCACACAAGACCTTTAAGAAAAATGGTGTTATAATGAGAATTTTTGTTCCAAATACATTCACGTGATTAAGTCCTTATTTTCAGGTAACAACTCAACAGCTTCACTGTAAGGTTTGACAGAATTAGATCAAACACAGACAGCCTAAGTAGGAACCAGTTGAGTAATAACCTGCTGTAAACAATAATCTAATTACAGGAGCTTTTCCAGCATTGAAATGTGTCATTTGAAGGGGAACACAATTAATACAAAATGAGGTTTTTCATATTTTCTCTTTTCTCCTGTGTATTTTCACAGTTTTGTTTTCTTTAGAGTATTGTAACTCGTGGTATTTCTTGCACTTTCTCTCATAGAACTCAATTTATTATTCTTGTCTTGTCAAAAATATTCTTTCTTGATATTTCTTTTGATGTTCTTTAATTCTTTGCATTTTAAGTCCCCATTCGTCTGCTGACTGGTTTTATCCTCTTCCATTTCCTCTTCCTTCCATTTTATTGTCTTCTCCTCAAGTCAGTTATTTCATACTTTTTCAGTTTAATTTCTGAGTCTTACCACTGGTTGGTTTATAAAACCTTCTTTACAAGTTGGAAAAGTTTCATCTAGCTTTTATAGCATAGAATTTTTTTTCTCACCATGTTATCTTTTCATGTGTTTTTGTATTGTTTGTTAAACTTGTTTCTTTTGATTAAATATCAAAAGTTATTCCTCCAGTAGGAATGTTACATATGTACGTCTGGCATCTGGAACCGCTTTAGGGACTCATTCAGCTTGTGAAGAGAAAATTATAACTGTTTTGAATCAGAAAAAAAAAAAAGAAGTGTCTGGTTGTATCTAAAATAATTAGAAATGACTCATTTATATTAAAAAAATTAGAAACAAAAAAAAAAGTTAAATAAACAGGCTTTGAGGACTATTTTTTAAATGTTGCCTGTGTGAGTTACCTTTTCCAATTTCCACCACTTGTTTTTCCCATGTCGCCTTCATTACAAATAAGGTAAAGAAAAAAGAGGGGGTGACAAACATTGGCAGTTAATAGAGGCTGTGTCCAGGATCGGGTGTGCTCTCAATGTTTTCCTGGCTTTAATGTGTAATTGATCCTTGTTCCTTTCCTTATTGGTATGTTTCTTTGCTTAAATAACTCACATAACTGTAGTGGTGTGGTGCAGTGATTATAGGGTGCAGGTACCAACTTCATATGAACTTGCACCCCTGCCCCAGCACCCCAAAGTGGGTCCCATGCCTGAAAGCAGTTTTTGGGGCTCACCTCTGGACATGAGCCAGCCAAGGCGGCAGGGTCCTCCTTGGGAAGTCCTCAGACACTTTTAAATGTTGTTATTCACTGCTAGGAAAATTAAACTAGTATCAACCCCGTTGCGTCTTTAACTGGTTAACTTGGTCCGAGTCCAGCTTGCTAAACTGCCGATTACAAACCCAACCAAAACGTGGTATAAATAGCGCTATCTCAGTGGGAAAAATTGGCAATAGTTAGGAAATGGCTCCCAGTCAGACAGATACAAGGAGAAAGTATCATCAGAAAGTTAACTGTCTGCCAAAGAATATAAATAAAGGAATGTTTCCAAACTTAGTCATTTCTTGCTTCTCATTTGTTCCCTCATTTCCCCCTCGTCTCTCTCTTTTTCCCATCCACAAGTCCATCCACAAGCGCCCGTCCCTCCCACCACCTTCTCCTATTATATTATGCTATTATATTTGGCATATCTGCTTCTCATCACTGAGCTTAGCCACGGAGGCTAGCTGAACTCCTAATTATAGACTTGTAGACCGTTTTGTAGTAGAAATATCTTCAAAAAGACAATTTAGGAAGAAGCTTTCCATGATGTTATCACTGTAGGCTTTCCCTCTTGCTTTATCAGACCCTGAAAATACCTGCCAGGGCTCCACCACAGACCAGAGCTATGTGTACAGGTGCAAGCCTGCATCCACACCAGGCCATTCTCTTCCAGTTTGTCACGTAGTGGCACAGCCCATGGTTTTCCTTTTGTTTCTTTGTTACTTTAAATTAATCAGAATTCAGTTTTAATCTAGAAATTCGCAGTCAGTTCACTATAATGATTTGATAGTCAATACTTAGGATAATACAATTGTGCATTTAAGTCTTAAGGCATTTTTCTTTAGCTGTCTGGACAGGTATAAATCAGTCTCAGAAAAAAAACAACCCCAAACCAGGCTGCCACAGCAAATATTCTTTATTACAATACAAAACTGATTTTCAACAAATAAAATATGCTGTTGTGGTCAGTATTCCCACAGATATCTCTCTCTGCTAAAGGATTTGCAGACAGCAGGCGCAGGAAAAGACAAACACCCGGCGAAGTACATGTTTTAAAGATCAACCCAATATTACACAGAACCTGTCAATAATTTGCTCTATTCTCATTGGAGCGCAAAAAGAATATCAGCTAAAATCTACCATGTAACAGCCCTCCTTAAGAAGGTAGGGGTTGGGATTTTTTTTCTGGCAGCCCAGTTTTTTTGAATATAAATAATAAATCCTACTAACAGTGTTGATAAAAGTGATTATAGAAATGTAACCAGATTAGTCATCCTTTTCTCTCTGCTATTGAACTAATATTTTTCACTCTGAAGATACATTATTAAATATCCTTAACTTTACATCAAATATGCCAAGTAGCCAACCAGCAGGAAGTATCTTAAGATCATGAGATAATTTTGATTCAGCTGGAAAACAGCCTGCTCCTGCAGCCATTGAACACACTGAATTCCAGCACCGCCAGGATTTACATACACAACTTCTATTAACTTTTTTTTATTAACTTTTATTGATTAAGTTTTATCAAGGTTTTTCTGGGTTTTAATGAACTTTTATTTCCTTATGAACCTCACAGCTCTTTCCCAAGCAATGGGTCGGCAAAACTGCTGCGGGAGGTGAGCGGGTGTAGGTAGAGATCCCATCGGAGGCAAGGAATCTCTCTGCTCCCTTCTGGAAGAGGAAGAGGAGCGGGAGCGAGGGATGCAGGCTGGGATGTGTGCTGCTCAGCCAGCTCTGCCCACCCTCCCCTCGCCCCCCAGGAAGAACCCGCTCCAGTGCCAGGCTCAAGATCACAACACATCATCTCAGCTGGAAACCCTCTTTAAATCCATTTTAATAGAGTCTGTCTCGTTGCCCTACACTTTGAGTATAAAATAAAGACATTGAGAAATGACTAATTCAAGAATGTTTTCCCCTCTGAAAACCCAATTTCAGCCTACAAAGGCAGTGCGGGCTGCGAGGGCCCGGGAGCCAAGGGCACTCTGTGATTATTTGGCTGCGGAGCCGCATGCAAAGACACACTATTTAAATACCCAGGGAGGCAGTTTTCACAGCTCTCCGCTTATGGCCAGATTGAGTTTCACATGTAAACTGGAATTCAACTTCTTTCCTTACAAAGAAACGTATACGGTTTCGTATACAAAGAAATTTTAAAATAACAGTTTATTTTGGGTACTGAATTACTTTTCTGAGAACTTAGACGTAAGTCATTACTTAGATTTAAATTTTCTTTAAAATGGATCTCAAAAAAAAAAGTCCTACTTTGTGAAGCTACATGTGTGCCAACTGATCTTAGCCACAGAGGGTACTGGCTCATGAGACTTTCCGTTTAGTCACAACCCATTGAAATATTACCCATGTGTTGCAAACGAGGGAAGACAGTTATAATTGAATGATATTTTGCATTAATTGTATTAAAAGGATAGCGGTTTGGTGATAGCCAGGACGATGTTGGCTACTCACACACAATTTGCACAAAATCTGGTGGAGAGAAAACATATTACATAAAGCTTAGTAGTCTTCTGTTCTCCTCATCATCACTGGACATGCCCTTTCCAGCAAGGTAGCCCATCAGCCTTGTACCAGGAATCACCCTGTTCCCAGCGGGGATGAGGCCAGAAGGGAATTTAGTGAGGAGGGGGACGATGTCCATGTCCTTCACCCAGTGGTGCTCCCTTCTGCCTCCCAGCCACCACGAGAGCCTCCAGCTCCCCTGAAGGCGTTTTGGTTTCCCTGCCACTGGGAATTATGACGACAGTGGCCATTAATGGATGATGGATTAATGGATATCAGAAAATTTAATTTCCTGGTTATACTCTATGATTCTGGTCTTTCTGTAGGGACATAAATGCGCACGAGATAATGATATTTCAAGGGCCAAACTGTGGATATTCCCTTCCACCCTTTTCCTTCTGAATTCACACAGTGACAGGAGATCCGGCTAGAGGGAAAGTGCTGCTAGCCTGTGTGTCATGAAGTTACTCTCCAGGCTCTTTTTTCCACCCTTTTCCTTCTGAATTCACACAGTCGTGACAGGAGATCCGGCTAGAGGGAGAGTGCTGTTAGCCTGTGTGTCACGAAGTTACTCTCCAGGCTCTTTCGGGTTGTTTAATTTAGGAAAATAAATTGATGAGTGGGTAAAGTATCCCACGAGTACTTCAGTGTTTATTTACAACCAATGCACCGATTCTCCTCTCCCTGACCAGGAAACACTCTTTTCATCCACGGCTCCCACCCTCTCTCAGAAGTCACGATAAACAAACCGTGCTTCTCCCGGGTGTCCTATTCTGCCCCGGGGTGCTTCGCCTCCTCTCCCTGCTCCTCTCTGTGTCTCTCCCGTTCTCCCCACACCACTGTCACACACACAGATGTGGTGTCCAGCTCTCTCCTCCGTGCCTGTCGTCACGCCACGAGGACGCTCTCCACCCACACGCTCCTCATCTGTGACTCATCTCGGTTTCTGCCGGCATTTAGGGAATGGCTTCTACTCTTCTGGCCATCTTGTCACACAGGGAAGCCCAATTTTTACCTATGCCCACCCGCAGCGAAGCTTGGTTATTGCATTCACTACCTTCAATATCACCGGACTTGAGATGCTATTACTGCCCAGCACACACGCGGGTTCCTACATATAAGATTGCTTTATAGAATTAACTAATTTTGCTCTTGCCTGGAAGTTGTAATTCAGGGGTCAATGGCAGTTTGCTTCAAAGAGGTGTTTTCAGTTTATTTATTTGTCTGACCTAGTCTAGTTTTATGGAGATTCAATACTTTTCACATTAGTACTTGTGACCTCTTGAAAATAAGCAGATTTACAAGTGTGTTGCTTCTCCGCAGGAGCTGTAGCTGTATTTAGTAATTTTATACATTTTTAATATGAGCCTGTTCTAAAGCCTGTCCGCATGCCTGCCTTGGTGTCTCAGGGCAAAGTGACAGTAGTATTGAGCAAGAGAGTTGCGATGCACATTTGGTCTTAAATTGTTCCCCAGGACTCCAATGATAAGAGCAACACTCAGACACAAGCCAAGAGCCCTCGGCTATAATTTTCTTAGATCTTTTAAGCTAAACAAGGTTGTGCTTACTCAATAGCTGTACAGCAGGAATCAAGGAAAAATGCAATTTGTGGACAATGTGTTTCTTCTGTGCACAAACCTGATTTTTTTTTTCATTTACATTTTGTAACACCTTTTATGGAAAGCCTGGGTTGTGGCCTTCTTTTCGGCATCCTCCAGGAGACACAGCTGTGTGCTCCTCTCTGGCAGCATAAACTGCAAAGCCCTGCTTCAGAGGGCTGCATTCGCCCCAGAGATCTACTACAACTCCCATTGCAAACAGCAAGACTGTAAGTAAGTGAGCTTGGACCTCAGGAGTGGGGTGGCTGGAGCTCCCTTGACCTCCAGCTGCCAGGGAGGTCCATTCCTGCCAGGCTCTGACCTTATGTCCTGAGACCACTACATTCTGGCTGGACAAACTTAATTTACAAACATACCATCTTGCTGTGTTTTCCCAGCGTTATTGACCATCCTGGGATGCTTGTGAGCATGCGGGATTTTGCCTCCTAAGGACACAGAGGGAACAGGTGTTTTTCCCAGGTCTCTGAGTGCCCCCAGGGAGCTCTCACATCCTCCCAGGAAAATGATGCTGTGAGCAGCAAACCCAGCAGTGGAGGAGAGCAGGAAAGCAGCGTCTGCTGCAGGCAGCAGCTTAAGATCTGAGACAGAAGAGCGCTCGCCACGGCACCCACCCTCTGTGAAGACATGGGTTCGCTGGAAAACCTACTGTGATTCTCACTGCATCTTAGCTCCTTTTCTAGCAAGGGAGAGAATGAGACCCGTAAGGGAGGGGAAGATGATGGGGGAGCGGTAATGGGGAGGGATGGATGGAGAGGGGAGTCACACCTGGGCTTCCCACTTCCCCTGCAGCCCTACCTTGACCTCCCCAGCAGCAGCTCCTGGTTTCCCCCACCAGTCTGGGTACCCCTCCTGCCTTCTCTGTCAGCCTCTGCCGAGATGAAGCAGCTGAGGCTGCTGTCCCTCCTGTGCACGGGTTGTCAAGGTGCCCGCTCCTGCTTGAAGCGAGAGCCTGTCTCCTTCCATCAGCGGCGAGGCTGCCTTCTGCTGTCTCCTGCCACTTGCCAGGCAGTCAGGAGCAGGAGCAAGGCTCCCAGTCGAAGAGGAGAAAGAAAAAGGATATCCAAGGGTCTCAGCCCTTGGGTTTTCAAGAGAAGACCTGATGCAGCATGCAGACCTCCCTTGCAAGCCCTGCTGCCGGGCTCTGTACCCCTCCATCCTGTGGTGCTCTCCTTGAGCCACCAAAGGTGCATGGAAGGGAACATTTTCCCTCACAGGGTCTGACAGGAGTGTAACCTCAGGGTTCCCCTGCAACTGCCAGGCATCCAAACTGTGCTGCTCATCAGCACAAAACTCCTTCACACCACCCCGGCAGAGGCACTGCCCGTACAGACACCCGAGGCAAGAAGAAGCCAGTGCAGATTTGAGGACATCTTTCAGCATTTCTTTATGTTTTCATTAAGTTTTTTTGGTAATTTTTTGATTTAAATTATGACTATCCCAATTTTATAGCTGTTAAAATACAAAAGGGCAAGCATTTTTAAACATAAATGGTATTTTTGATCACCATCGGCAAAACTAAAATTCTTCTTTCTGCTGCAGTTATTATCCTGGAATGCCTGAGCCCCTAACATTAATCTGCGTATCTGCAAGCTATTGCTTCAAGTTTTCTGAAATTAGACAAGACCAAATTTACCGTTTCCTTATTGACAACACTGAACCGCCACATGTTTCCCTGCGGTAAGGAACAATGAGCATGTGAGCACACAGGAAATAGTTAAAAACAAATGCAATTCCTGGCTAACGTTAATTTTTATTTTTCCGAAAACTAAGTGGGACACTTATAAAACTTGTGCAAAAGCTTGAAAAAATTTTAAATGCATTCACACTTTAAATAGCCATAAAGATAAATTACTCATAGGAATACATCATACATAACTTAGCCTGACCTTGGACATATCTTGGCTAATAACAATTGTTTTGAAGTATATATGTTCCATTTATAACAGAAGGCTTAATTCCTCTTTCTCCAGGAACAGAACAGCGAGCTGACACTCTGTAAATCCTGCCTTTCCATTGTTTAACTGAGAAGTCTCAGTGCAGATGTTATGAAAGAAAGCTTGGAGAAAAAATTCACAGGCGTTTCCCCGGCCCATGAATAAGTTCTTGATTACAAGCAAAATGAGTCCATTAGAAATTAATCTAAACTAATTGCATCTGAACATAAAATAATTTATGAATTGCAAATGTTTATCTTTCCTGGAGCGATACTACTACAGTTAAATTACTTTTGAAATTCATACAAAATCCTTTACCTAGGTAGGAAAATATTGTAAACTATTTCTGTAATTAAGCTGATTACATATGTAAAAATTTTCAGCTGCTTCCTATTATAAAGCTGTTTGTCAGCTGCATGAAACAAGGACAAAACCCACTAAAGGTCAGATCTTTTCCTGATGCAACGAGCGTAAGACAGAGCTACCACTGTCTACACCAGGTAAGGATCCGGCCTTCAAAGCCCTCTCCATCCACCAACACACCCTGTCGGGGAACCCTCTCCCGCAGCCTTGAAGTTGCAGCAGCGTAAGGATAACCAAAATCCCACCTGCAGGTACTGGAGAAGGAGAAAAACTACCTAAAAAATTGCCAGAAACCATTCGGGTTAGTTAGCCTCTTTTTCCCTTGTAAAGATTAACGTTGTAGCAATGGTATTTCTTTACATTAATGGCTGTTCAAGTAATTATGATAATTCTAACGAGATATTTAAAGTGTATCAAATCCACTTAATTCATTAGCCTATTGTTTTCTTTTCCTTATAGGTTCTGTAGTGTGGTCCTCACCCCAGCAGAATTTCTGCTGCAGTCAACAAAGTCACTGCAAATACACACGAGTGTTCCCGCACAGGGACAGCAGGGGCACTTACATGTGGTTTCCATTGTCCCGCATTTAACCTCTCAAAGATATTTTGGGGGAATACTTTATTTACATTTTCTTTTAAAAAGAATATGTTTACCTTCTTCCTAAAGATTACCACATGTCAAAACACTTCCAAATCTAAATATTTCATAGAAGAGAATCTGCATAATAAATAATGTATACACGTTAAGTAAAGGAATGGCGTAAAAGATCTTCTGAGTATTCACAGTTATTTTCTAACGGGCTACAGGCAGTACCTTAATTTTCAGCAGATTATCTATCCTGGTAAGTGCTAGCCAAGTTTCCGCTGCTTAAATATTTACCCAAAGAACAACTAAGAGGTTTGTAAGTGTGTTGTTGTTAATGCTAACAGTTTGCACACTGCTGTCTTCGCCGAGGTGTGGTGCAAGGTCTAAGGGCTAACTCGCCCTCCACCATCCTCTGGCACACTGGGACAGGTCATCACTTGGTGCCAGCTCTCACCTGAAGAATTTTTTTAGTCCCTACACTAAAATGCCCTCCAAGAAAAGTCATTGTGTCTCTTTCTGGTTGCAGCCAAAATTCAGATGCTTTCTAATAACATGGCCAATTCTTATGTTTCAAACCCTCCTTCTAGCGTGAAATGTTCAAACACGGGTTAACTCCACCATCTTGTCTAAGCTGCATCTGGTCTTCTCATCATCGGTGACCGGCGGGACGTGTTCTCCTCCTGGAAGGAAAAGAAAATAGTAGGTCTAAATTGTTCTTAGGGAATAGGAAGGCGGCGGTGGCCGCCTAACATTGGAGTGACGAAATGTTTCCCCCTGTTTCAGAGTGTGTGGAGCATGTTAACATCTTGCTGGAGCGTGTGACTGCAGCAGTGAAGGTGCTAGTCAAAGGCAGATGACTGGAGAATTAAAATAGTTGCGTTTCACAGAGTTCAGGAACTGTGAAGTCAGTATGACCCCACAGCCGTTAAGGTCTGGGCAAAATCGCCAGCATTTACCATTTCCCAGTGATACGAGATCACTTTATACAAACCCAGGAAACCAAAAAAGCTTGAGTGATGATATAGGTGCAGGGGACACTGCTGAAGCATTGCATTCAAAATACTGAAGGCTGGACATAAACAACAGGTGACCAGCTTGTCAACCAGACAGGAGTGACTGCTGACTAGCTTGTATCTGCTCACTGCCTTTTCCAGCAGATGGAGAGTCGAGGGTGACATTTTCAAAGAGCAGAACACCGGGGCACCAGTGCCAGCAGAGACAGGAGGAATCACAGGCACCTGCTGATGGACCCTACAGCCACCCGCTCCACAAACCCCTATGGACCTGCAGATCACCCCCAGGATCCCAGTGGGAAACCCGAGTGAGGAGCACCGATGTGGACATCAGTCTGTAACACATGGAATGTCAGCCTGAACGGTGATGCAGCTGCATTCCTAAAGCCATTGCCTTTCTTCTCTAAATTAACTTGAGGCAGATGTTCCTAAAAGATCACACCGCTCTGGCAGTTCTGTGCTTTACCAACCACGGGTTTACATCCTCGGTGGTTCCAGGATGGTGATAAGGACAAACCGCCCCTTGTCCAGAGCACTGGCACGCAAGGGGTGCATTTTACACCTCCCCATTTCAGAATTCTCTCAGAATTTGTCCCTGGGTGTTTTTTACGGAGACTGCTGATGTCACATCAGTGTTTAATGAACTGATGTGCAAAGGCTGTAAAACCTTTGTTAGGAAGGAAAACGTTCTCAAATGTCTTTCATAGCTGCAGTAATAAAAAGTTGAACTCAGAAAGAAGGAGGGGTAAGTAGATAGGCTTGAAAACATGGTGCTAATCTCCTCTGCATATGTATTTTGTTCCATTACCTTACAGAAAGAGCTAGGAAGTTGGGGACAGGGTGACAGAAGAAGGGACAGCAGAGTCCAAATTACGTACTTTCTGAGACCAGGGAAGAAGGCAGGTTATGCAGCATCAGCCACTGGAGCAAAGCAGTTTTTCCCGTTTGATTCTTTTAGCTCACCCTCCCTCTCTTGAAAAAAAATTAAGGCTCTGACGTGAGCGCAGAAGATTATTGCTGAGACAGAGGCTGCAGCACCAACCGAGAGCCGTGTGTCGGCACCGCACGGGTGGCACCACACACCGTTGGTACAGCACATCCCTACAAATCCCCCCAGCCAGGAGCATCCTTGGGCTCACAGCCATTCCCTCCTGGCACGCAGGGTGCCAGCCACCGGGCAAAACCACCCGTGGGAGAGGCCTTTGCAGGCACCTGCCCAGGAAAAGCGAGAATCAGCCTCAAATCGGGGAGGGGCTGCATCTGCATTGCTTGTTGCTTTTCTTTGCCAAAAGACAGAGGCATGCTGTTATCATGCCACCAAGGAAGATGCTCAACTTTGAGGGCTCTGCTGCTTTTTCCATTAGAAATTTAGCTTTTGCCCGGTCGGTAAAATCGGTAATAACTGGTAATACAGCGTAAAGGCGTCCTAAAAGCCCTACGCTGCAACCGGAATCGCAGGGATTCATGGTGTAGAAAATTCAGAGAATTTTCTTCATTCACACTAACTTAATTGCCTTAAGAACATCTGGAGAGAAGACTGGGCCACTCACATAAAGCGCGAGTCGTGACAACTCACATTTCTGAGAACACTTATTAGACCCTCCATCAAAACCAGGGGCAGTTGCAGCTTAAATATAGGAAAGGTTCAAAATGAGCACAATTTTTTCCAGTTCCTTTCAGAACTTTGTTGCCCATCTCAAAAACATAAAAGCGATACAGATCTGCTTCTTTTATTTTTTTAAATATATGTAACAGATGACCTTTAAGGTGCACTTTCACCTGCTGGCACTTCACAGTGAACAGGCTCAGAACTTGTGGGAAACTGAAAAATTCAGGGGAACGGCCACAAAATGGGACAAGTATCAGTATTTACTGGGCAGGAGTTAGCACGGTGTGTACTGTTACATGAAACACATCATTTATTCCTCGAGTCCTCGGCCGCAGCTCACTGGAAGGACCGCTGTACTTGTAAGGGCAAGCTGCTCTTCCGATGCTGCTTCTCTGAAAGGCAAGTTTAAGTGCACTGATTAAAAGCTTTGCCCGGACTAAATCTGAGCTGCTAATGAAAAATTCGAGACATTATCAAATTTATACACAGCATTTAGCACATTTTCATGCACTTCCACGCGCTGGGCAAAACCAGTGTTTTCTTCCTTTCTCCTTTCAAGCGTCCTCATGTGGAGACGTGAAACCCATGGTAGGAGTTAGCGCGGTGGTGTTGGGAGTTTTCTGCAGGACATCTGGCTGCCATCGCACTTCGCTGCTCACCTGACATCGCGTTGCTGTAGAGAGAGAAGAAAATGTGGAAACTGCTACTTCACCCAGCAAGAATCTGCGTAAGTTCCCGCTGCGAACATGCCATCGGCTCTACGAGGACAGAAACAGGTGTTTACTCCTTCCTACGTGATTTATTTGATCCCTTCCCTAAATCCCCTTCTCAGGCCAGTACATCTCCATGTAAATCCCATGCTAAAATTTTATCTACAGCAAGCATATATTGTACGTGCGCCGGCTGGCTCGTGAAACAGCCGTAATTAAATTTCATGAAACCTACGGGTTTTTCTATAGATTCAGACACTCTACGAAATAAAATAGAAACAGAAGAGTTCTGGCCAACTTCTGTCGCTATAGACTTATTAGGTATTCCAATCCAAGGAAACCAGGAATGTAAGTATTCCTGTCCAAAAATATCCCGTTAAGACTATTTTATTTTAATCACAGCTGCGCTAAAAAATACCCAGTCCTCTTACACCATCCAATCATCTTTCCCTGTTACGATGAAAGTACATTTTTCATGTTTTTTATTACAATCATCTTGAAGACAGGCACGCCGATATCGGAGCATATTGTAAAGATTTGAAATTCACATTGTGTGTATCCATCACGGGTTACGTTACACACATCAATAACCTGCACAAGGCTGTTAGGCAACTATATTTAAACTAGTTGTATTTTAAAGGGAGCAGGTACGAGGTGACAAGTTTATTTGGAGAACGTTCGAGGCTGTGCTGGGGATGGGAACTGCGGGGCCACAGCGACCGGGCTACAATATTAGCTGCCCGCGCACATATTAATTAACTTCTTTATTCGGGGAATCAATCGGCACCGCCGTTAGTTTTATTGACTTTATAATTAGCAGTATCTTACTTTTGCTTGCATAAAGCTGGTTGACCTAACATAAAATCTATCATTTTCCACCCGTCATTAGCATATAAACGTCCGAGATGGTTTTGTTCTTGCAGCCCTCGCCGGGAGGGCTCCCTTCACGGGTGGGAGAGGGGGGACACCACTGCTGGCCCTGTCCCCGTCCCTGCCCGCCCCGCGGGGACACCTCGGGCCCGTTCCCTCCGGCCTCCACCGACCGACGGCGGCCGCTCGG
>NW_015090872.1:1919583-1926819 GCF_001431845.1 Calidris pugnax | reverse complement strand
AGGCGCGCCCCGGGGGGCTGCGCCTCACCCGCCTCCGCGGCCCCCGGGCAGCCCCCGGCTTCTTCCTCCCGCCGCGCCGGGGCGGGCCACGGGCCTGCAGGGGGTGCCCGGCCTCCGGCGGCTGGGCGCAGCGGGGAGACACCGCGGCGGGCGCGTCCCTTCACAGAGACCCCGTAGCGGGCGCCTTCCCCTCACAGGCACCCTCACAGCGGGCGCCTTCCCCTCACAGGGAACACCAGGGCGGGTGCCTGCCCCTCACTGGGAGCCCCATGGCAGGCGCCTTCCCCTCACAAGAACCGCTGTGGCGGGCGCCTGTCCCTCACGAGATCCCCCCATAGCGGGCGCCTGCCCCTCACAGGAACACCGGGACGGGCGCCTTCGTCTCACGGGGACCTCCATGGCGGGCGCCTTCGCCTCACAAGGACCCCCATGGCGGGCGCCCGTCCCTCACAAAAACCGCTGTGGAGGACGTCAGCCCCTCATAAGAACCCCTATTCCGGGCGCCTTTCCCTCGTAAGAACCCCCCCAGCAGGCGCCTTCCCCTCACAGGGACCCCCGTCGCGGGCGCCTTCCCCTCACAAGAACCACTATGGCGGGCGCGTCCCCTCACAGGGACCCCCACAGCGGGCGTCTTCCCCCTCACAACGGCCGCCTCCGCCTCACCGGCCCCCGGGGCGGGCGCCTTCTCCTCACGGAGCCCTCGGAGGGACGGCGGCGTCCCGGCGGGCAGGGCGCGGAGCAGCGGGCGCCGTGCGGGGCCCCGGTAGCGGGCATGGCGGGCGGTGGCGGCGGGGGGGGGGCGCCCCTTTTACACAAAACACCCCCTGATTCTTCCCTTGGAAAATATTCCGAGCCATTACACTTTCCTCGCTTTTATTACCTGAGGGAACTTGACAGAACTTAGAAAGACACAATTGCTATAGAACTTCCACCGGTCTATTTTTTCTTTTTTTTTCTTCTTTTTTTTTTTCCTCAACAGAAAGCCAAATCAAATCGCCGCGACAAGTTTTGTGAAGCCGAAACTGAGGAAAAACCGACACGGAGCGGTAAGAAAAGCTGGGCGGAGGTGCGAGCGGTGCTCCCTGGCGGCTGTCGGGGTCTGTCGGGGCCTGTCGCGATACCTGCGGGGCGGAAAGAAACGTGCGAGCTCGACAGGAGGCGTGAGCAACGGGGAAGAAAGAATAAATGTCACCCGTGGTTTGATATCAACAGTACCAGGGGTGACGTGAAACCGTCCGCGGAAACGTTACCCTTCTCGGTCTACTCGGTCGCAAAGTGTCTTAAATTCATTACTTGGCACTTACTGAAATTCGTGACGTCGAAAATGGATATAAAAAAAAAAGGTGAAGCAAACCTGAGTGAAACAAAATATATTGTACCGACAACAAATGTAATGAAATAACAGCATCTTTTTTTTTTCCCCCTCCTTTTTTTTTTTTTTCCTTTTTTAAATAACTTAAAATACACTAGAAAAAATATGGTCAATATAAATAATTTCGTTTTCATGGAGAACAAATAGATACAAAGCCCGTCCGTACCAAAGTTCGCATAGAAGAGCTTTCCCTCTCTCTTGGCAATAAGCATGAGGGTCTGATGGCAAACTGGGATAACAATCACCGACTGCAAGGTACCCCAGGTTAAATAGCTATACGTCTTTCAAATAATAATAATAATAAAAAAAAAAATCACAAGATTACGTGAATAGATACACCTTTATGAGATAAAATGTAAATGTTTGACAGTCAACTATCAATTCACAAGTTATAGCCAAAATAAACTTTGTTCGTGTGTATCAACATATTTTACATGTACCCAGTACCTCTTATTGGAGTTTGCCGTTGTGTAAAGTGGTGGTTGGGAATTAAATACTCTTTTTTTTTTTTTTTTTTCCTTTTTCTTTTGTTTTTGCCCTCAGGACAAGAGAGACCCAGCCAAGGGAGGCACACTCCGCTTTCCTGACGCTTTCCGCTCCCTTTTATTTCAGAAGCGGGACAGCAAACGACCAAGAAAGATTTAAGAGTGGAAAAGGTGGTGCTTGATCTCCCTCTCTCTTTCCGCTTCCCTCCAAGATTAAAAGAGAAAGAACCCAGCCACGTTTGTTTGTTTTGTTTTGTGGTTTTGTTTTTTTTTTCTACTAAAGATGAGGGTGAAGTGCAAGTGAATCAAAGGACTCCATCAATGAAATACAAATACATGCAACCCGGAATGCTGCTGGAGGAAGTATCCCGGACAGTTTCCCATTAGAAATTCGCAGAGAAATCATTGTCTTTTTTTTTTTTTTTCCTTTTTTCTTTTTTTTTTCTCTTCGTCGTCGTCTTTCTCTCTTCTTTTTGTCGCCATTCCAGACGTGGTTGTTAAACTCAAGTATCTGATGCAACGTGAAAGGAGGCCCGCCTCTCTTATCAAATTTCTTGTATTAAAGTGAACTTCGCAGAAAAAGGTCAGTTTCAAAACCTGTGAACTTCCCAGCTGCGCGTCTAGTTCCTCTAATTCTTTAAATAAGTATATATCTCCCGTCAGTTTCTCCTCTCCCTCGTCTCTCTTTTTTTTTTTTTTTAATTTTTTTTTTCTCTTTTATTTTTCTTCCCCCCTTTTTTATTTTTTAAAAAAAAGAAAAAAATAAAAGGGCGGGAGCGCGGTCACAGCCCCAGGGCGGCGGCGTGTTTCTTGGCCTTCAGGCGGAGGTCGGCGATGCTGGAGTTCTTGCTGGTGGTCTTGGCGGCGGCGGCGGCGGCCACCACGGAGGCGGCGGAGGCGGACTCGGCCAGGGTGGCCAGCGGTAGCCCGAAGGGGGGTGCGGGGAACATCATGTAGGGTGCGTGGGCCAGGTGCGGGTGGAGGTGGTGGTGCGCGTGGGCCACGGCGCTGTCCAGCTGCAGCTGCGCCTGAACCTGCGGGGAAAAGAAGGGCACGGCGGAGGGGAGGGGGGGGGAATGTGTGTGTCACGCGTGTCCGTGTCCCCACGCACCCACCCACCCGCGGGTCCTCCACTTGCCTGCTGGAAGGGCATCCGCAGCGCGCCCACGTTCACGTAGGGGGCCACCCGGCAGGCTTCGAACTGGCTGGCGGCGCCGATCAGCACCCCTGCGGGGAGGCAGGGGGTCAGCGTGGCTGGGGGTGACACCCTCCTCCCACGCGTGGCTGACCCACCCGCATCACACACACTCCCAATCCCCCCCCCTTTCCATGTCCCTGGTACCTTTATGGAGTTGGTTTTCTTGCTTTCGGCATTTGGCTCTTCGGTTTTGGAACCAGACCTGTGGGGGGCAAGGGAGGGGGGAGAAGAAGGGGGAAGGGACACGGGTGTCACATTCGCGCTGCCACCGCCGTGGGGACAGCACGAAGCGCAAAAAAAAAAAAAAAAAAAAAAAACACCAAAAAAACACATTTGTAGCTGCATAATATGATTTACCAGCTCTAGGGCTCCAGGGTCTACACTTCCATAAATACAAGTGACAAATTATCAATAAATCATTCCCTGGTCTACCATATTGCATAATGTTTATTGTAAAAAGAAAAAAAAAAAAAAAAAAAAATCAACCCAAACCAACCATAAACCCAAGGAGAATAATAAAAATAAGCCGGCAGACAAAGAAACCCGGCTGCTGGGCTGGGCTCCCTCCTCCCGGGCAGCCCCCGCTCATGAGCTCCGAAACGCCACGGGAGAAGGGAAAAAAAAAAAAAAAAAAAGAAGGAAAAAAAAAATTAAAAGAGTCAAAATATAAAGAAAATAGGCGCTCGTTGCAGAGAAATTACTTTCTGAGCCCCGGTTTCGCCTTTCCACATCAGGGTCCCATAAGGCATAAATCGCCCCCTGATATCTAATACCAACGGGCGATAATGGGTTTGGATGTTTGCACCATCAGGCCGGAGAAGCTCGTGCTCCTTAATAAATAAATTAATTAGCTTCATCTTCAAGAAAAACTAAACACCAGAGAGTTGAATGACTCACTTTCTTTTTCTTTTTCTTTTTTTTTTTTTTTTTGGGAGGGGGGTAATTACTGTCATAAAAGCTTCCCTACAAAGAAGTTTAGGATTTCTCTGCTCCTCTGTGCAGTGGAGTGTAGCGCAGAAGGGGAATAAATGTCTCATTATCATGATAATCTAATTTGCCTCCACAGAAAAGGCAGCGCGTTGGGCAAGGGCATACTTTTAAATAGTGGAAGTGGAATCGTTGAAATAAATTTCCAGAATAAAGTTCTGCTTTCTTGGAGAAGAGAGGGGAGGGAGGGAGGGAAGAGAGGAGGGAGAGCGCGTCTTAAAACATTCTTGGTTAAAGACAGAGCTCTGCGCCGCATCTCAGAAGCCACATCCACCAAGCAATCCTTTCCCCACCGCCAAAGAAAAAAAAAAAATATATAAAAAATATATTTCTTTTTTGAGGTCTCGCTTGAAGAGACAAATATAAACGTGAATTTCCCCCGCCCTGTCATTTACTTCAGCCAAGTGAAATCTGCCCAACAGCCACGTTCGCCCTCAGCCTCCCCGTGGAAACGCACATTCCGCGATTTACAAATTAGCCCAGACGCCAGCCAAAAAAATATTATTACGACGCGTTTTCCGGAACGATTTTATAAGGCGAATGGGTTTAATCTATGTAAATCTCCCCAAAGTTATTATGCAGCCGGCCATTTGGCATCACGGGAGCGCGGATTCCGCGCCGCCGCCGCGCTCTTTGTGGAGCCCGCAGAAGGAAGCGCCTCCCTTTCACATTTTTCATAGCCAAGTTGAAGCCCTGCAACTTTGTTTTCTTGCCCTTTTCTTTTTTTTTGGAAATTTGCTGGGCGGTAGAAAAACGGGGGAGCGGGAAAACGCGAAAACGAAGGGTCTTTTTACCCCCTTTTTTTTTTTTTCGGTGACAAAAGCTGTTTATCATGACTTTGCGGGTTGGAGGTGCCCGCTCTGTTTCTCTCCTTGCCCTGTGACAAGCTGCAGGGGAAACCCCACAAGGGTTGTGAGCATAGTTGGGTGCAGATGGTGGCCTACGAGCACAGAGATTGAGGGGGAGTATCTGTTACAGCAATACTTTCTAACAGCTGCAGATGTTCGGGGCCTAAAACTACTCCATGTGTTCAAACAAATAAATGACCATCATTTTCTCTTCTTTTATTATTTGAACGGAAATACACCGGAGCAGCTACATTTGTTCTCGTTTTGAGGAGTCACCTTCCTCCCCCCCAGCCCAGCCCGGCAAAGCCCGGACACTTCCACACTCTTCATCTCATCCCGACAAAAATCGCAGAAACCAGCCCAGGAACCGATTTTTTGGAAAACTTTTTGGGAGGGCAGCCCCGAGGTTAAACGCGCAGGTTAAATCAAAGGAAGCTGTGGCTTCTCGGTACGGGAGAACACTTAAAATAGCCTGGTTTTATCCCAGACTTTTTGTATTCCATAAATCCGAACAAAGCCGGTCTGTGCCCTTCGCTCGGTTTCCCTGCCGCTTCCCTCAAGATTTAAGAACTACGAAGGGAAACAGACTGTAATTATTTTTTTCTTTGCCTTTTTTTCTTTTTTTTGGCACTTAGCGGTTCCTAATTTAGTTTATGGTCCCTGCATCTATAAAGTTAATTGGTACGTCAGCCCGGTGAGCAGCCCGCCGTAGCCCTCACCGAGGCAGAGATAAAATAAACGCAGCAAAAAAAAAGCAGCAAAGCGAGGGGACCCGCCGGGAGTCACATCCCCGGAAAGCCCGGGGGAGGCGATTTTAGAGATTTGCCGGGTAGGATTCGGCGCTGGGACCCCCTCACCCCCCTCCCCATCCTCCTCTCTCTGACAGCTTGTGTCGGGAGCGGCGGGGCCCCCCGCCACCCACACCCACGCACCCGGGCACCCACGCACGGCTTGGCTACCTGCACCCTGGCCTCGGAGAGCCCCAGCCTCTGGCTCAGCTCTTCCCGCATGAAGGCGTCCGGGTAGTGGGTCTCGTCGAAAAGCCTTTCCAGTTCGTTCAGCTGCTCCAGGGTGAAATTCGTCCGGCTCCTCCTCTGCTTGATTTTCGTCTGCCCTTCGTCTTCCATCGCTTTCGCATCCTCCTTGCGCTCCTTCAGCTCTGGGGACACTGGGCACGACACAGGCGGTCAGACCGGGGACGGGGGAACCGCGGGGTGCCCGGGCTGCCAGCGAGGAAACCGGGGGAGGGGGGGGGAACCGGGGAGGACCCCCCCCCTTCCTACCCCCGGGGGCTGTGGCAGCGCTAGGCCCGCCTCGGCCGCTGCCTTTCCGGGCCCCGCCGCTCGGCTTTGGTAACCGGAGGAGGCCGGGCCGCCTCCCGCAGCCCGGAGGGTCCACACCGAGCCCACCGCGGCGGGGGGAAGGGGGGGTGTCCGTAGCCCCGCTGCCCGCCCCCGGGGAGGGGGAAGCGCAGCAACAGGTCCCCGGTGCGCTCCGCAGGTCGCCGCGGCCCCTCCGCGCCCCAGCGCGCTCTCTCCCGGGGCTTTGCTCTCCGTTGTTTAATTTTCTACCCCGGCTGCCGGCTTGCCCCCCACGCCCCGCTTATTAGCAAAAAAAATTTGTTAATTAGCCCTTTTCCGGGGATGCTCCCGGCCGCACCGCGCTCCGCCAAAAAAACGCTTATCCGAACAAAACGCGCAGCAGCGATCCGCGGGTCCCCGCGCAGCGACGGGGACGGGGTCCCTGCCCCACCGGTGGGCGCGCAAACCCCCGCGCTGCCGCTCCGCCGGGCGCGGAGCTGCCGGTAGCGGCGCCGCCAACGTAGCCCCGCCGCAGAAAACCCGCGGAATAACCGCGGGGGATGGCTGAGGATAAAGCCGCCCGGCGATCCGCGGAACCGGGGACGAGCGGCGGCGAGGCGGCCCCGGCCCCACGCGTGTCCGCGCAGCCGAGACCCGCGGGAGAACGGACGGTCCCGCGCGTGCGGGTTTTCGTTGGCTTCCCGCGGGATGCTAACCGGGAACAGACTGCGCTGCGAGCAACTTAAACGCTTGTCTAAATATTTTAATCTAAACTTCGAGGCCGGCCGCATATTTCCCATAATTGGGAAAAGATGGAAAGCCGCTCATTAACGCCTAGAGCTGCCGAGCCCTTTCCACCCGCGACCGCGGGTCCGTTTCTCCCGGTGCGCGGCCATCGCCCGCTCCCTCCGACGGGGGGGGGGTTAGGGGGAAAAGCAAAGAGTGGGGACCCCCCCCCCCACCCCTCCTCCCGGTGCCGCCGTTACCGTCGCTGAGCTTGGGGGTGGCCGCCTCGGCGGTTCTCTCCGCGGCGGCGGCGTCGGGC
>NW_015090872.1:1917643-1919558 GCF_001431845.1 Calidris pugnax | reverse complement strand
CCTCCATGGCCGCGGCGGGGGCTTCAGGGGCGCCTTGCCCCAGTTCCCCGGGTGGGCATCCACGGGCCGGGCCGGGACCGTACCGAGCCGTGCTGTGCCGCCCGACGTGCAGGGCTCCCGGGGTCTGATAGCGACGCCGCGATTGAAGTGCCACTATTTATACTTTGCAAAGCCTGCCCCTTGTTCCCGGAGAATTACCTCCCCTCGGAGCTCTGAATGGAACCCCCGTTCTCCGCCGCCCCGGTCCGCGCCGCCCTGCCGCGGGGCAATGCGGCCGGGGCACCGCCGGTCCGCCTGCCCGCCCGCCGCACTAATTAATTTAATTAGGCGCGGGCCCGTTGCGCCAGGTCCCGGGCGAGCGCGGCCGGAGCTGCGGGGGAGTGGCCAAAGCCGGGGGGGTGGGGGGCGCGCAAGCTCCGCGCCCGCGTACCGCCCCCGCCGGGGAGGAGGGGGGGGCCCGCACCCCGCCGCCGGACGGTGGGGTGCGGGGGGTGCGGGGCCGCCCCCGCGCAACCGTGGCATCAGATTAGAGCGAATTATGCTATTTGTCGTTTGGGTTTTTTTTTTTTTTCCCTTTGTTGCTTAAATCCCATTAAGAGAGTACTTTTGTTGACAGAACTCGTCTCTTTTACACCTTCGCTAGAATTCTAATAAATTATTCAAAATTGTTTAACTCTTGCTTATGTATTGATTTTTTTTTTCTTTATTTTTTTTTTAATTTGACCTTTGGAAAAGATGACTTTACATAAAAGAGCGTTTATTTACTCGAGCAGGTACGGCGTGGAGGGGGGAATTAGCATTTCTTCAGATCTAATTACACGCGCGATGGGCAGCGATTGACTGTTTCGCTCCGTTCCAGGGAGCAGAGCGCGTCCCCGCCGCCCGCGAACCGGTCCCTGGTGGCATTTTCGGTACCGGGGACGGGGGGGATCGGACACCGGGATCCCAACGGGAACAGACCGGCTGCCGAACGGGAAAGATGACCGTCAGCGGCACTTCTATCCTTAGATTTCGTTTGTCCTCAGGCAATTCCCGCGGCGGGGAGCTCGGAAATTCGCCTTAAACTGACCAAATTCGTCAAAAAGACACAATTACGTTTAGGGATGAAATAATTTCGTTGCGTTTCTCGCCCGGGACGTGCTCACCCCTCTCCCTTCCCCGGGGCACGCACAGCCCGGTCCCGGTGCGGTGCCCACGCCGCGTGGGGAGCGCTGCCCTTTCGCCCACGGGCTGCGTTGTCAGTGCCAGGAAATAAGGAAATACAGACCCTCTTTAATCACTTTTAGGCTGAAACGAAAAAAAAAAAAAAAAAGCTCCGTGCCGCTCCCCCCCCTCCGCGCCGCCGTCGCGGAGCCCGTCACCCGTGGGGGAGGCGGATAGCGGCGTGCCACGGCAACGTGCTAGCAAACCGTTCGGCTGTGATGCCCGCCGCAGAGAGGGCTCCGTGAGCGGCTGCAGCCCGCCGTGGGCAACGAGGCCCCGACCCCTCGCAGCCCGTCACGCGTGGCGGGGACAGAACGCTCTCCCTGCCGGGGCGGCTAGCGCGCCGCATCGATTTCTCGGCGCTCGGCGGGCGCTGCCTGGCCGCCTGGATGAACTCGGGGCTGGCTTGGTGCTGCCTGCCTGCCGCCCAGGAAGGCGCTGAGCTCAAACCGGCACCCGCGGCCCAGCGGCGCCTTCGCTCCCTCGGCCCGGTCTGGCCCAGCTGCTCAGGTAACGTGGTGGGGGCTGCCGGCCAGCCCGCCCCCGGCAGGGACAAGGCAGGGTGCCCGCGGGCCGCCACCGCCGCGGGGGGGGCCGGGCGAGCCCTGCGGCCTGCTGCCGCTCCCCAGGGCCGCGGCGGGCCCTGGCTGGGGGAGGTGGCGTGGGGCCGGGCTGGGCCGGCCCGCTGTTGCCATGGCGACGCTGGGGGGCG
>NW_015090872.1:1849489-1908265 GCF_001431845.1 Calidris pugnax | reverse complement strand
CCGCTCCCCAGGGCCGCGGCGGGCCCTGGCTGGGGGAGGTGGCGTGGGGCCGGGCTGGGCCTGCCCGCTGTTGCCATGGCGACGCTGGGGGGCTCCCCCGCGGCCTGGCCGCCTCGGGCGGTGGTGGGGCTGCAGGACGGCTCCCCTCTGCCCCGGGCTTCGGGTCGTTTCTCCTTCCGGGAGGAGCGTCTTGTGCGGGGCAGGGCAGGGCAGAGCGGCGCAGAGCAGCCGGGAGGGGAGCGGGGCCGAGCCCGGGGCGCGTTTCTGCCCAGAGAAGCTGTGGCTGCCCCGTCCCTGGGGGTGGTTCAAGGCCAGGCTGGATGGGGCTTTGAGCAACCTGGTGTGGTGGGAGGTGTCCCTGCCCATGGCAGGGGGGTTGGAACTAGATGGTCTTTAAGGTACTGTCCAACTCTAACCATTCTAGGGTTCTCCTGACTGTGGTTGAATTTCTTGGTGGAAATTGACATGGAACACTGGGAACTGTTCTCTTCCTAGTCACTTTCAAGTCTCTTTCTCCTCCTGCAATGTACTAGCAGAGCCCAGCTGATGTGAGCACGTAGTGTCCGTGATGGATGTTACTGTCCCTGCTAACAGTGCTTGGAATCCTCTTTATATTTTGATTCATAAGATGATAAGAGGAGATTATATGTGTAGAATCGTACTTTACAGCTCTTGTTTGTGAAAGCATGGATACAGAACGTATGCGATTGGGTTTTTTCTCTATTCGATGTGCTGTTTCTGGCAGCAATCATTTTTAGGTATTTTCATTTTATATTTTAGCTAGATACACTTCTGAGTGCTACTTTTTCAGACAGGAATTAAACTGTTTTTGAACAGTTTATCTGTTCCAATGATCTGAGCCAAATTTTAAACATCTTAAATTAAGTGGCTTAGCGTGATCCTATAAGCTGTGGGCGAGGAAGGTGTTCAGAACTTGATTTAAAAGAAATACCAAAAGCTGTATTATATAGTTCACATCAGCTTAGTTTATCTACAGGCTTCTTTTGCAAGTTGATTACTTTTAAGAAAAGCTGATTAACTAATTCTGTTCATGAACTTACTTGAGTTAATCTAAAATAGGCATGTTTGTAGCTCTCATTGCCTTCAAGTATGGAAAATGTGGTTATGTAGTGGAAGGCCAGTTTGTAGAACTAGGAATTATTGAGCAAAAGGTGGTTTTGTGGAGGCCAGCTCATAGTAGATGAGCACCATACTAGCATTTGGTTCAAATCTCTACTTTGCTGTTGATGTCCTGGATGACCGTGGGCATGTGATGTCTCCTTGAGTCTACCTTCTCCCACATTTAACTTTGAAATCTAAAGATTTGAAGCTGAGTTAAGGAATACTGTTATTATAAATTGTACATTCATGATTTTGAATTGTGGTAAACTTTCTTCAAGTTCAAAGTTAATGATTTTGAAAAAATATTGTTGGTGTAATTATCAAAGAGGACATCCTTTAAGTAAGACGGCAGTGTTCTGATATGTTTGGTCTCTGTGGATTCTTGTTCCTGTGGGAGGGATTGAATTGCTGTGGTTCTTTGATCTCTAGACTTTCTTCTGAGGTGACCAGTTATAGTAGCTATCTTGGTAGATGCAATTCAGGTGTTCCTCCTGCAGTGATCTGGAAACTTGGCGAAGGGAAAGAGGCACTGCTGGATAAGTATGTAAAATTAGCAACAATAATTCAGGTTGCTGCCCTTGTACAAATAGCGACAGTTAGGTTTTCTAATCAAATCTCTTGCTCTACTGAGAGCAGTTTTTCTGAACTGTAGAGCAGAGAGAGTTTCCACATAACTACAAGCTTGGTGGAGGTAAATACAAAGGCAGTGTCTGATCTTTACACACACAGAAGTTGTCTGAGAGCAACTTACACCCTCTGGTTGTTTGTGGTTTCCCTTTTTTGGGGAGCAGCGTTGCCATTAGTAACACTTTGACTCCTACTTATTAGCTAGTGAGCGTATTTGTTGAGGGCTTAGAATAAATTTTGCTTCAGGTAGCCTTGTTTCTTGTCTGAAGCTCGAGGAGCATTTTATCCTGAGTTGTTGATTCTCTCCTGTAGATGGACTCACACAGTTCAGCAGGAAAAAAGGGGATGCTGAGATGGTTGCAGTATATTTTCCATCAACGCCCTTTTAATCAATTATAATTTCTTAAAGGACCTTGTTTGTAGAGATGACATGTAAACAGCACAGGTGGTTAGTGATTATTGCAAGTCAGTAATAATCAAAGTTTCTTAGTTACCAACAAACATGAACTGTTTGGATTTGATGCTGAACAAATGTGGAGGTTATTTTGTCTTCACTTCTGGCTGATTATGGTAACTAAAGATTGCATTATTTAATTGGATGCTGTGCTCAAGATATAGTCTGCTGCAGTAAATGTTTACTGTGTAACAGCCTCCAATTGAAAGCAACCAAATGTTATCATTTTCTTAAAATCTACAGTAAATATAATGGTAATTTGATACTAGTGTTTGAAAATATTTAACACTTGAAATAATTATAAAATCTATGAAACAAGATTGAACGAGGTCAGATCAATGAATGTACTTCTTCCTACATTTTAAAGTGTGCCTTACTCTGGATAGTTTTTTGGGGTTTTTTTTTGAGAAGTCTGTTAAAGTGTGCCTTACTCTGGATAGTTTTTTGGCGGTTTTTTTTGAGAAGTCTGTTTTCTGTGTCACCTATGCTTTACTTACATTTTAAATGCAGGGGTGGAGATTACTTAGCTGTTTGCAGGTAAGCTTGGTAGCACTGTTTATAACTTTGCCAAGTGTAAATAGTTGGTTTGAAATTTTTAATGTTGGTGTTTCTCTTGGCAAAACATGCGTATGAGAGTATGCACTTTGTTTTTGTTTCAACCAAAATGTTGCAGCATCAGTTTTCAGAAACAAGACTTAATAAATTAACTGTTAAAACAAAGGCTTGGAGAGCTGTCCTTTTGGATGCTTCAGAGCAGGGACTTGAAATTTACCAGGTCCAGCTGTCAGTTATCCTATTGAAAAGCTGCTCAGTTTCAGACAAATTGCAACCCCTCATAACGTTGAAGTTCATAGAAGTCCGCTGGAGCCTTCAAAAATACTTAAATAGCTGATTAATTTGATGGTATTATGTTCCAGCTCAGGCTTCAATGAGTTACCATGTAGGTGCTGTGAGTCCTCCTGTCTTGAGACAGCATCTTCTGAATCTTCAGAGTTCCTTTGCTGTTTGAGATCTTAATTCAGAAGTGTGTGAGGGAATATGTGAAGAGTGGATGGGAACCATGCAGAGGTGAAGGTTGGGGCTGGGTGATGGAAAAGAATGAGCTTCACTGATGTGATGGTCAGAAGACTGTCTCCCCATGAACGTCTGGGATGTAACCCAGGTCCCGGGTTCATCTGACACCACTCATTTGATGTTGGTGCTTGTTAATACACCATTCCCTCCTCCACCTAGTATTGCTCCATAGTGTGGATAAAAGCCTCCTGTGTCTTGCCAGGCATTGAGAGCTGTATCTTCCACAGTGCCCACACATAAAGAGGGGTTGGCAGGAGCATATCTCCTATTGCAAACACACATGGCTTAACGCTTCTGCCTAAGAAATAAGAGTAAGGAGCCTTAAAATGGTGTTCCCCATAGCTATAAGGGTGAACACTGTTAATTCTATGGTATGAGTCTTTGTGGTGGATCTACAGACTTTTCCATGCTACTTGTGGAAATGGACAGGTAGGAAAACCCCATGGGATTCAGCATAAGATGCCATGTAATGAGTTTTAATTTTTTCTGTTTGCCTTTTCTTCTCCCCCTCATTATTTTACTAATTAAGATTCCCTGGGTGGTCTTAGTTCTCCTCTGCAATCTCTAGGTGCTGTCACAGGGTCCTGTTTGTGGAAATGGTATATGGACCACTGCTTACCCATCAGAATGACTCTTCCATCCATCAGGCTTCAGCTGGTGTGATCAATCAATACTGACAATCCCTTATCCCAGGTCTGTTCAGGAGCATGGAGGGAGTAGGCAGTAGTTATGGAGAAAACTAACCTGTTATAGGTCTTGATAATTGACTGCTCTCAAGTGCTACGTTTGTAAAAAAACATCTTTGCAGGGAAATGTGTCATGTGCTGAAGGGCTGGTCTAAAGACTCCAGTGAAACATAGCGCTTGTCAGACAAGTTTGTTTGTTGCCTGTGTATGTTCAAGATATCCCTGAAGGAGGCAGCTACTAGGACTCAACTGTGCAAGTTGTTCCAGGATCAGCACTTGGCTTCTGGTAACCTCTTTGTCACTGGAAAGTCTAGAACGTGCAGGGCATCAGACACC
Organism: Calidris pugnax; assembly: GCF_001431845.1. Taxonomy (NCBI): domain Eukaryota; kingdom Metazoa; phylum Chordata; class Aves; order Charadriiformes; family Scolopacidae; genus Calidris; species Calidris pugnax. Next base: position 1,903,966 of record NW_015090872.1, on the reverse strand, counting down.
TGTGTGCCTTTGTCCTGTAGCTTGTCCACAGTAAACCTGGTGCTCCTGGAGCTCCTAAGGCTTAAATATGTGCACATAATGCTGTAGGGTTTTTCCTGTGATAGGGAAGGGCCGTGGCATGTAGTTCTTCTTTGGCCCTGAAGACACAAAATTGAGATTTACATAATACATTTCACTAGTTTTATATGCTGCTTAATCCAGTTATATGTTCAAATGGGGGAAAAAAGCTGATGGCAAAAAAAGGAAGTTAAACAACAGACGATATATATGTTGAAGTGTAATGTTCTGGCTCATAATGATATCCACATCAAGTGGCGAATATCTCGGCAGAAATGTCTTTTGTACTCTTTGTTTCTCCGATCTCTTTCATTAATCTTGCTGTCATGAGCTCTGGTCTGTGAGCTTTTAACTTAAAATCTGTGCCTTGTAGTTTCATCTTTATGAGCAGTTCCACTTATTTTAAGTTTGAGATTCAGGTTCATGTTCATTTGAAGATTGTTCTATCAGTATATATTTGAAGAGCTTTATTTTACTGTTCAATAACTGTTAGTACCTCGGAGCTCTGTAAATCTTTTACTACAAGGGGAAAAAAATAAAATTACTTCATAAGATGGTCTGTTGATATAAATTGGCATTCCTCTACAGAATTGTAAATTAAAGTCATAGTTCCTTAAGTGAGATGAAATAGCCTGCAAAGTATTGCCTCTGTCTCTTTCAAAATCTGTGCGGAATAACTTTAATAAGACAGTAGAAATAACTTCGTTTAAAAAAGAAATTCTCATGCATAGGAGTTTATCCTCCTAGAATTCTGCTGGTTTAGGTGCATGTAGATTTTTTGCTTTGAGCTGAATATTTCAAAAGTGCTTTCTTTAGGTTGTTAGCTGAAGGACCGGTTCTAAAGGGTTGAAAGCAAGGTATTGAGAAGTGAAGTGCATATACAGAGGGGTTGACTGCAGCAAAGCTTAGTAGCTACTGATTTGTAGGTGCTCCTGGCTGCAGGAGTGGAGATGATGGCTCCAAGTTTCATGCTGAAGAGCCATCCGTGGTCCATGGAGACTTGGCTACATAGGAATGAATTTACGTAGCAGGAAGTAGATTTTGGCAGTAAGGGAACTCTAGTGATCATCAAAGAAAATCCAGATACTTAAGTGACTGTTTTGTATTTGGTGTTAAACAATTGTTGGGTAAAATATGGAAACTCTCTTTGAAGTAGATGGTGGGTCTGGAACTTGGCACTTTCCAGGAGGATGTCCCTTTGGCTTTTGACCTGTGCTTGTTGTAGCTCCTCACCCTGGCTCCAGGGGTCTCAGAGTCTTTGGGACCAGCCTCAGGAGTGTGTCTCAATCTGACAAGCAAACTCGCATCTCTGGCACAATCTTCAAATTCTGTCAAACACAGCATTATCTGTCCATTTATTGTACTTTGAATGCAGCTGCCTGAAAGGTTCCCTTGGGAAACGTGGTCACAGTGCATTGACTTAGCAAATCCCGTGCCTGGTTGGGTGTTTAGGTATATCAGTGTAGGACTGCAGCAAGTATGACTGTGGGCAAACCAGTTTTAGATGTCTGGGGAAACTTGAGGGTGAAAATGTAAGTTTCAGAGACTTTGGCTGTGCAACTAAACACGTGGGGATTTTTTGCTCAATCATGCATTTTGACTGAAAGGCCTCACATAATCAAGACTTATATTTGCACGTAAACCCTTTGTGAATTTAAACATAAACATACTTAATGGTGAATTTTTCTTTGGCCTGTTTTCAGTCTCTACCAGAGACATTAGGGTCTGCTGCCTCAATGGTAAAAGGTGTGAGGAAGGGCAAAAACTGAAAATGAAACAAGTTCAACCTGTTTATGCTAAAAATATGAGGACCTGTAATATTTCAATGTTGTTTAAAGACAGGTGATATTGTGGCATAATATATCTGTGATCTAGCTGTTGATATGTTAAAGAATTCTGAGTTCCTGTTTTCTCAGCGCAGAAGTAGCTGGGAAGCCTTGAAATACCTGTTTGTTCTTGGGAAGAAGGGGTGTCATTAACTGCCATTAACTGAAGTGTATGTGAAGAGGGGTCTTCAAGGCTTGGGTGGACAGGGCTGATACTTCTGATGCAGAAAAGTAGGTTTAAAGTGTTATGTGCTTTTTGCAGCCTGAAAAATCAAGAAATATAACAGTTCTTTAATTCTGAAGCAATGAAACCAATCTCCTAAGAGTTCTAAATCAAGATCATAGTCTTTGCAACAATTAAATGAATGGCAGGCTTCCCTACCACCCATTTTTTTCAAATCTGATATCAAAGTCTGTAAACTTTGTCCAAGTAAAGACATTGGCAATCAAGAAACATCTCTGAAGTTTAGTATTTGTAGGTCTGATTTTGGAGTAAAGGAATTTAAAATGGAGTGGATGTAAACTAACAAGCAACCTAACTCTACTTTAATTTAAAAATAACTTTCTAAAATTTTTTCTCAATACGTATTTTAATTATAGCAAGTAGGGCAAAAACATACAGTAATTTAATTGCATAATCTAAAAACACACAAAGTGGTCACATCAGTAGCTGAAATCAATAGACTGTGTTCTGTTGATTGTATAAGTATTATGAATCTTCACATAAACTAAGTGAAACATTAAAGATACTGTACTACTGACTGCAGCATAGTGTCTTAAAGTGAACTATCAAAAGTGTCTTCTACATTACTCCCCACATTTGTGAAAAATAGATATCTAAAGCAAAAATGTAAAAATAAGTTAAAATATGTTCTGATAGGTAAATGATGTTATCAGTACATTTATTTGTGTTTAAATGGTTGTGAAATATCTTTTGTGAAAGTTTAGAACAATAATTTAATCCCATAATAAATGAATTCAACTTTGTTGACACTGTAAGTTGCAATATGAATCTGTTGACATCTTATATTTAAATTTCGATTTTTTTTTTTTATTTTCACATACAAACCAAACTTTCTACTTGCACGATAACTTTTAAAAAAGGTATAATCATATGGCTTTTTATATATGCACAGACATTATATATACTTATAACAACCTAATGCAGGCACAAGACTTTGTTACAGTTTAGATTTTTTGTTTTTATGTAGTTTAAAAATGGGTCGTCGCTCCTCGGACACAGAAGAAGAGAACAGAAGCAGAAGGAAAAAGAAACACCGCAGACGTTCATCTTCCAGTAGTTCCTCAGACAGCAGAACATACAGCCGTAAAAAATCTGGAAGGAAATCAAGGTCAAGGTCGCGGTCTCGAGATCTCCAGTCTCGTTCTCATTCTTATGAGAAAAGGTGCATTTACAGTAATTTATTGTCTGTTGCAGTTGTTTACAAAGTGATCTCTTTCGTATTATGGTACAAAGCCAGAGGTGTTTGAATCCAATGTGTAGTCAGTTCTAGCTTGGAATTTTAAAGCAAAGTGTACTCTGAATCTTGGAAGATATGGCAGTATTTCCACTTGCATTTGAAGAAAAAAACCCAAAACCACCACCAAAAAACCCAGAACGCTTTCCCCCCTGCAAGAATGCAAACCCAGCATATATGCAGATCCAAAGATAATTTCCTTATTAAAACAAACAAAACCCAACAAACTAAACCAACTTTTCATTTCCCCTCCTTCTAATAATGAATTTCTAATATCCTTTTGGAAATATACTACTTCATATATTGATGCCAGTTGGAAAAGTAGTTTTATTCAACTGGTTGGAGACTATTCTGTGGTACTTTTTTCTGTTATAATAAAACAAGCAGGTCTTTCCAGACAAGGTGGGCTTTCTCAATATATAAGACATAGGTGGTTTTACAGTAGGTCTATAAATTTGCTGCAGTGATTGTTCTAGCTATTTTTTATGTGTAGAGAATACAGTAGTCAACCAGGTGTTTAGAACACTGATCATGTTGCTAAATCTACTAAATTTTTCTTGACCTAACATCATATTTCCTTCATCAGAGGCCCCTTTCAGTACCTGGCCTTTTTAGACATCCTGGTTGTTTCTCAGTCTGACCGTGGTGATCCTGGGGTCGAACAGGTAGTGGTCAATTTGTTAATTGAGCTGAAAAATGCTCCTTGTGTCTAGCTGCACTGTAAATATACCTGTCCTGGTTTGAGGTAAAACAGAACCAACTTTCTCTTCAGTAATTTTGCATCTTAGCAAGGCCTCTTCTAACTGTCTGAGATGAACAGTGTATTGTAGGGAAACATCAAAGGTGGAAAGCTGCTCTATGGAGTCCTACACAACAAGTACATATTAGAAAGTGCTCCTAAAAAAACCTTTCTTTGGCTGGCAGAGGAGTGTGTCAATGAGGGGCAAGTTGGCTGGTTGTGGGGAGTTTCTTATTTATTTCCATCCTCCCTTTCTTCTGTTTCTGCTTAGCATCTACATACAGCCCTTAGGGGACACAGTGAGATGACATGGGCTGCGATGCCAACAATATGCTGATGACATGCAGCTTTATGAATCTCTTTAGTCCAGTGCAGGCATGGCTATCTCGCAGATAAAAACAGAGCTTGAAGGGAGATTAGAGTCTGGACGAAGACCAGTTGACTTAAATTGAATCCAGAAAAGACGGAAGTGTCTGCTGTTAGGATCTGGCTGGCACCTTTGCTTTGCCCTTAGTTTAGGGCATTTGCTTCTGGCAGTTAAGTCACTATTACACGCTGGGGTCCTTCTGGATTTATCCCTGACCCTTAAGAATCAAAAGCAGCAGTCTCCCAGATTGCTGTTCTTCATCTTCATTTAGCAGGAACATTGCTTTTCTTTCTCAGATGAAGACCTGCTCTTTAGTAGTTTACATGTATATCCTTTCCAGTCTGGACTGCTGCAGCATTGCTTGTAGGTAATACAGCACCTTTTCCCTTGTGCTAGATAAGCACATATCACATCGACTGCATCCTGGGTTACAGAAATGTTTCTATGTGGTGTTACGTTTTAATATTAATCAAACATAATAAAGGCCAAAAATATGGAGGTTTTCATAAAGATTGTAATTGTTATTTCGTTAGCTGTTTGGGAGATGGAGAGGGAATTTTACAGAAGATTAAGACTTGGAAGGTATCCCTCCCACCAGTTTTTGGATTAGTGGGTTTAATTTATGTATTTACTATGCATTCTTTCACTTTTCTCCTATGTGTATAAGAATTTGTTTTTTGAATAAATGAAATGGGGAGGCTAAGGGGAAGGGAAGTACCATTCTGGCTCCTGACTGAACTCAAACGGAATAAATTAATACTGATTATTTGATTGCTAATATACTTAAAAAAAAAAAGGGAGGATCTGTCTACATCAGAGCAGAACAAAGATTGCATGTTGTGAGTTTATATAGAGAAAGATACAGAAAATATTTTTAGGTTTACATAATTTGAAATACATTTTTACATTTCATGTTCATACATACTGTGGCTGGAAATAATTGTATAGAGTGGCAATGCAGAAGTTAACATTTTATGAATTTCATTTTTAGCACTGGAGTTGTAATCCTTATCCCATATGGTGTATTTAGGTGTAAATCCTGCTGAGAATGTAGGTCTAAATGTTTCTTCAACCAAAGAACAATAATCTTAGATTTGGCAGTGAGTTCCAATGAGCTGGTCATGGGACTAAAAACTGTGGACAGCTGGGTTGTGTTCCTGGCTTTGTCCTTGAGGTATTGCATAATTTGGGGCAAATCATTTAACTTCTGTTTCTCCTTCTACCCTTTTTCTGTTTTCAGATGTATATTTTGGAATGTAAGCTCTTTAAGACAGGCATTGCCCAGGTGTGTGTGAATTACTTATTAGAATGTAATTGTAGTATTTGAGGCTTCTACGATATGTTGTAATACAAAACCCGCAGGTCTGTATGTCTCTTAATTAAACTGTTAAATTTTTTGTTCCTGCTTGGGTGGGTTGTTTGTTTGTTTGTTTGTTTTTAGAAGCAGTAGCATGCTAATAGCATGGTTTTGTTTTAGACGCAGACACAGATCGAGCAGTAGCTCTTCATATGGTTCTAGAAGAAAACGCAGTCGTAGCCGATCACGGGGCAGAGGCAAATCCTACAGGTCTCAAAGATCAAGATCAAAAAGTAGAACAAGAAGGTAAGAGTCTTTTCTAGGGAAAATAATTATTATTTCTACTGTAAAAACAATTTAAGATCTTCATATAATTACTGAGTTTGGAATATACTAGAAATTATGGTTGCAAGTGATCATCTAAACTACACATCAATTGAAACTCTTCCTAATTTGGAATCTCTATGCTGTGCTTTTGCTCTTCCTAATTTGGAATCTCTATGCTGTGCCTCAAAAGGTTCTAGATCCTTAAATTACACTGGTGGACCAGTTGGCTTTGAAGATAAGTTAGATATTTTGCATTTGACCAAGTGCAAATAGCATTAATAAAGTCACTTTGGTTCAACTGTAATAATCTGAAAGCTTGTTGTTGATTTTTTTGATAACCGATTTCCATAACTCCCATGGCCCCCTGAAGATCAGACTAAACTTATTTTTCTCATCTGTGTTTTTCTTGGAAAGAGATGAGTATTTAGTTATGCAAGTTTTTTTTAATGGTGATTTCTTAATGATTTTCATAATAATGAAATCTTTCATGAATTGTTTTGTGACAAATGAATGTCTTCAGTAATAAATGTAATTTAAATATTTAAATCTTAATCAGATGTTACAAGTTGTATTATAAAATCTGCTTCATACTTTTGTAATTAAAAGCAGCTCAGTTTTTGTGTATGTGTATTTTTCAATTAAAAAGTTGAAATAAAGTTTTTCCCTGGATATCAGAATTACTGTTAGCATCTTCTATTGAATCTAAATTAATTATTGAACGTACGAGGAAGATCGAAGCTTTTTTGGTGTGTGTTTACAGTTCTTCAGCCAGGTGATTTTGTGTACCTGCAGTAAGAATTTAGTAAAACATAGTCTTTTCATATACCAAATCAGTAGAGCTGTTGCCCCTAAAAGTTGAAAAATTGTTGTTGGAAGATGTGAACGTTTCGCTTTCTCTTATTTGTATTCTCTCATGACTTATTCACAGCTGTTCATTATAGTAGTTGCCTGGACACTTATTGCTACAGTGCCTTTGTAGTAGTGATTTGGTTATTTAAACTGTCTGATCTCTCTCTGAGTATCCTTACTGTCTGAGCTGTACACCCCGGATAAGCTACTGTGCTGTGTGTAGAAATATTCCTGTAAATATCCAGTTTTGCTAACAAAATCAGCTTTAAAACAATGAAATGTCAAAAGAGTAAGGTGTTTTTCAGTACGTTGGTTACTCAGCATTAGGAAATATGATAACCTGATTTATAGATCTAGGTTTTATTGTAATAACTACAAATTGCAGATCTCATTAGACATAGTCTAATGGTCATCTTTTCCAAGGGGTTTAATGATGTTAATTGTTACTGCAATATATGGAAATAATGCACCTAAAACCTTCACAGACATGACTACTGTTTATTTCATTTTGTGCTAGGATATATTGTATATAAAATATTTTATGTATAAAATACAGTAGGTTTTCAGTACTATAGCTATGCAGGTATTACCAGCAGGTCACTTTAAGTGATATTACTATTCACAGACATGGCTCTTCAGGGAAAATATTTATAAATAACATCCTAAATACTCGCAGAAGAGTCTTTTGGCATCTTAAAAGCATAAAACTAAATTGCTAAAAGCATAAAACTAAAACCAACAGGACACATCGAATCCTTTATTGTAATTTTTTTTGCGAAGTCTGCTCTCTGCTGTAATGTTACACTGAGAAGCCATGGATTAATCTTATTTCTGGGGAAGAGTTAAATAGGTTGCAGAAAGCTGCTACGAGAGGCCTGTGTTTTCCCTGTGTGTTGGCGTTGAGGCAGTCACAGCAATGCTAAATAGTTGCTTTCTTTGCTATCTCAAAATCTGTCTCGTGCGCTTGATCGAAGGTATGAACAGCTTTCCTAAGAGGACTGGGTACGTTATGACTCCTCAGGCTGCAAAAAGATTGTGGGGGAAAGAAGGAATGTGATGGAGGGGTATTAAAAAAAAAATCTAAAAATGAATGGCACGAAAAGATGATTAGGGAATGAGTGTTTCCTGTCTCCTCCAATGTGAGACCTGGGGCAGGCGTGAAGTGACTGAAGTAGGCTGGTGGCAGATCCTCGTCAAACAAAAGGAGATGGTTCTTATATATTGCATAATTAAGCTGTGGAAACCCTTGCTGTTGGAGGTTCTGGAGACCAGAAGTTGAACTTAATTTAAAAAGCAGTCAGAGAAGAAAAAAATCCATTTAAAGCTGTTAAATGCAGAAAGACAATATTTGTTAAATGTTTGTATTTGTAGCACTAAAGTGGGATTTTCACAAGAATTTGGCATTTGTAATTCATTAATTTTTTTGCTTGAAGTGGGGCAGCTTATTTTCATTTGACTTTTAAAGGTAAGTACTGAAGAAAGCACTTCGCTAATAAAATGATCAGAAGTAACTCAGGCAGGCACCTTGTGTTAGGGTAGTAAAGAATGTGTTACCCACTAAAGTATTCTTGATCTCCAAGTTCTGAATTGCTGGTGGCAGGGAGTAAAATCTACTGACCTACCTGAAAAGCCACAATATATGAGATAGAGCAATAAAGTGAAGATCTTCTCTACATGACTTGTTTTTTTCACGTTACTGTTGTACCTTCAGTGTACCACCATTTGGACTTGAGCAACTGTGATTTTTTTTTTATTATTATTTTTTTATTATTTTCCCAATTGGAGTGGAACTGACACTAGAAAACAAGTTTCATACTGGAAGTTACGATCCATTACATGGTATCTTTAAATCATTGGATTTGGTTTTGATATAAGTCATGCAGATGTTGCAAATTCTGTATCCTATAATGTCTTTTCTCCCCACAGTCCTCCATAAAATGAAAATAATTTGGTCTTCTAGGTAGTGAAAATGTTGGTAAAAGTATATGTGGCTGTAATGTAATTTCTTTAATAACTTCTCTAGCATAGGTTTTTTTGAGTGTTCCAACTGTGTAAAATACTGAAATGTCAAGTTTTAATTTGAAAAGTTAGATTTCTACAATGATGTTTTAAAAATATTTTGAGTAGGTATTGCTTAAAACCTAAGATTTTTTTTGTTGTTGTTCTTTGTTTTAGAAGAAAACTTGTGCATATAATAACTATTTTATTTTCGATGCATTTTTAGAGTCAAAAAAGTGGGGCTTCCTAGTAATGCTATAAATTTAAAGCTGTCCTACAGCAAGATAGTACAATGCAAATATGACTTAATAAGATCACAAACTGAATTTCAGCAAAACAACCAAGATTTACATTAAATTAGGAATTTTAAAACCGATTTAGTTTGTTTTACTGAGCATTTGCTTAATAACATTTCGCCTTCTTGCAATCTTTTTAAAGACAATAATTCGTCTGTGAAATGCAGGCACATCCTCAGTAGAAAAATTGAAAGCAACAGCTCACTTTCTGAAACCACACATATAGTGATATAAAGAAATATTTCAGCCCTACGAAATTTAATAAATCATCCCATTTCCTAATTTGATCATATTAGATGCTGATGTGGAAGAAGCATTTCAAATACCATCTCCTCATTAATATACATCAGTCTGGGGAATAGAATGGAATACTTATGCAGAGATGTCACAGTTACTGTTTCTTAGTTTACTAAGTGGAACAGGTTGATGTGATACTGGGTGCTATTTGTCAATGTCTTGCTAAAATGGTTTGGGTCGAGTTATGGAGTCCAGAAAGACGGCGGCTGATAAATCAAAAGTGGATTGAGTGGACAGGAGGCAGTGATTGATACTGTGACAGGATATGAAGAAAGGAATCTTGATACAAGCATGCATGATATTGAATATGAGAAGGAAAATGGCCCTGGAGTATGGATATTATTCAAGGAAATGAGAATAATAATATCATCTTGAAATTATTGCTGGGTGAAGATTAGGATAGTTCTTATTAGAATATTATGCTTCTGTGGAGTGGAGAAACTCAGATTTCATATAATTTCTATGTGGATAGAGTCTTGCTAATATTTTTAGAGTTTTCACTGCAATTGTTCTGTAAGTCAATCATATATGAAAATACTTACTTTACATCAGAACTTGTAACTCAAATATTTTAATTCATGTAGCTTTAAATAGAATTAATCGAAGTATGTTAACCTTTATTCCCTGATTTCATCCAGTTCAGTGATTATACATTATTTCACTATAATTGCGTTTAAATATGCAAGTTTATGTTTATTGTCTCTCAAGTGTTTTTGGCTTTTCCCTTTACTTTAAACTGAAAACTGCTGTCTTGAAATATCTTTAACATGGTTCAACGTAGATTGACACAATAACAGCTAGTACATCTCTACATATCTTAGAAGAGAAAATATCGTGTGTAAAGTAATCCTGTTTGTAGAATTGATGCCTTTGAACTGTCAGTGAAAGAAATGTTTGATCAGTGTGTTAGGTATTTTGGTTTTGGTTTTTTTTTTTTTTTCCAGTGTGTGTGTGTACACGATTACATCTAATTTCCTAACAGTTGTTCCAATCTAATTGATTTAATATTGAAATGTGCCCATCGTATTGCAGTCTGGTGGCAGGGCGACCCACTTCTTATGAGTCGCTTTGGAATAGACTTGGGTTTTGGTATGCAAAAGCAGCTTGTTGACTGAAGTTGCCATTATCCTAGCAATGTAAGCTAGAATTAACTTGTGTTTGACCCTCATAGCTTGCCAGAATTCTTTGTGTTTAGCACTTAAGAGTTTTTAATATTTAAAAGCAGGGTCCTCTAGTCATGCGGAGAAGTGCAATGTGAAAAGACTCATTAAATAAATAATAGCAAAACCCCACTAATTTCTTTAAAATAGTGCTGTGTTGGTATACATATTGAATAGTCAGGTTCACAGATTTAGTGATCTCTAAAGATAGTGCAATTTGCATTGCCTGGTTTATGACACAAGGTGATGGAATTACAGGAAAAGAATTCCTCACTGCCGCTTTCTAGATGCATTTTCAACACTGCTGCTTCAAACAGAAATACAATACTAGACAATGTGCACCCTGAAGTTAGAGATTCTTGGATTGAGGTGTGCTCAAAAAGATCACAGCTTCATTCAGACACTTATTCATGGCTGGGGCAAGCTGTAAATCCTTGCTATGTATCAGTTGTTTACCTGTGTTCTTTATAGTGTGCCACTATAGAGGGAAGATCTTAAGCTTTTTGCAGGTTTCAGTTTTTAATACTGGCAAGAGCCAGTCATCTTTTGTGTGAAGGTTTGTTGTTGTTTTTTTTGTCTTTGAGAATTTCCTTTTTTAGTGTTTTCTTAACAATAAATCCAACCCATTGCTAGCAAATATTTTAGTAGCATTGATATTGCACAGTGAAGTGTTGTTTGTAAGACTTTCCAAAGATATAAGCAATATTATCATTGAATGCTTTTGTCTTTGCATTACTTACAACTGTGAATAGGAATGGGTCTGTCTTCAGTTAGTACCTCTTTTTTCCATGCGTCATATTACTGTAGTGCAGTAGTATCAATGTGTTAGGGTCTTTCCAAATTAAAACCCTGGCCTATCAGATCTTACAGCTCATAAAAAGTGTTGGATCAAAACATAATCTATGCTAGTTTGTGTTCAAGCCTTCCTTTTAGTTGCAGCCTGTATCTGTTTGTTCTGGTTAGCACACGCTAATGGATGCCTTCTAATAGATTACAGCATAGAGTTTTTATTATGACTAACTTCAGGAAGAATTTTCTAGAACGGCATCGGCCTGAAAAGAAAATAAAGGCTCTTAGGAGAGAGGAAGATGAAAGGAATGTGCATTTTGAGGTAGATATTGAAGTCAGCAATGTGTAGTAGAAGAAATAATGGCAGATAAACAAAGAGCAAAATTGTGAGGGGCCTTGCGAATTAGACCAAGAGTTAGTTTATGGAGGAGCAGGAGGAGGCAGAGAAGAGATTAATTAAAAAAAAAAACCAAACCAACAACAAAAAAATCAAACAAATAAACCCACCCCAAAACCCCAACCCAAACCAATGGAATGGCTGAAGTAGTGGGCAAAGATGATTAAGTGCAGTTGTGTGGACTTAGAACATTTTTTTTTTTTTTTTTTTTTTTTTTGTTAAGAATGTTGTGAAGGAAGACTAAGCTTAAATGTGATGGAGATGTATGGATTACAGCTGAAGTTGAGTTCAGTTGAGTACAAGTCTTGCCTATGGGAATAAGTGTTAACTTAGGTGATGCTGGCTGTTCTGGGGCAAAGAAAAGGCTTAGGGAAGAAAGTGAAGGTTTTCTGAATTGACCATCCCTACTGACATAGACAATATGAGTTGCATTGTTTGATGGGAAGGAGAGGGAAGGAATTAGGAAGGAAGTTTGAGTAACAATAGCAGTATTGACTCAGAGCAGTGAGACAGCTACGAGGGAAGGGAGAGGGTACAACCGTGGCTTTTTCTGTGTATCTGCTGCAAGAAACAAGAAATCACAATTTTAAGGAACAGGGTTGGGCACACGTTGTCAGTGTTGAAAAGCTGTCTTAATCCATAAGACTGCTTTGGAAATACCTCCTTTGGAAATGGATCTAAGAATTTTCCAAAGAGAAGGAGATAGAAGTTCTATAAGAAATCAAGCAATGCTATTTAGTCAGAATATTTCTTCTGAAATGTTTCATTACTACTTCTGGCTGGTAGTAGCTACTGGAGTTACTATTCTTTAAAAATTCTGATCTGCTGCCTGGGACATTTTTTTCTTCTGTCCTTGCTATACAAATTAGCACACTGCATGGAACTAGGTGTACAGACCCACATAATTATGTAAGGAATCAGTGTAAATATTACATCTTTGTCTCTCTTCTTACTGTTGGAGTCTTTGGTCCACTAGAATGTATATTTCCTTAAGACATTATAGTATTTCTTTAATTAAACTTCAAATAAAGGCTTGGGGCAGGGAAGAACTGGTGAAATTCAGATTACCAAGTTTGCTCATGTGATCTTTAGTTTTTATGTGAATGGTAACATCGGATCCTATTTCTTCCTTTTCCCACATGGAATCAAAACCTGCAGTTTTTATTTAAGATCTTGTTACATTAGAGGTTGTATCACCAGTAGTCTCTAAAAATATTTTTTTTGCTGTAATAGCTGACTTTTTTCAAAAGGAACTTAACAGTTTGTCTACATGAGTGTACTGGAAAAAATACAGGGGCGAAGCAGTAGCTCTGAAGATATCCTAGAGCAATAACCCACCAATGAGCACATTACCGAGATCTAATTGACCACTTTGGGAAATTAAACTTCATAAGGCAATGCCAAGGGCTCTTAAGTTATCAATAAGGCCAGATAGCTGCTAGTGACAGTTGCTTTGATGCCCTTCATTGGTATATGAAAAAAAAAGCCTTAAAAAGATATGAATGCATAAGTGCTGCTCATTTAGAGCTAAGTATTGAGTCTAATTACATGTAAACTTTTTTTCCTAAAGCAGTCCAGGTGTTATGTACACAGAATGTGTTTTAAGTATAGCTTCTTATTTTTCTAAAACCTTTTATATCTCCCTTTGGGAAAGGGTCTATTTGCCGGTTGGTGGGTTTTGGGGCTGGTTTTTTTTTTGTGGTTTTTTTTTTGTTTTTTTTTTTTTTTAATGCTTCAGTTTTCTCTTTGGGAAAAAAAAGGTACTCAGGAAGACAAGAATAATAATATGATTCCCCTTAGTGGAGAACTGGCTTTTTGATTTCAATATGTCTACATTCTAAACTACTATGTATTTTTACTTTCTTTTAAATCCTCTTTTCTGCTACCAAAGCTCTGGCCATGAAATAGAATCTATTATTTTTTGCTGCAGAGATCATGTTTCTAGAGGCAGCTATGCAAACCAACGTATAGCAGATGTCTTAAAGATGCATTGGTAATATAAGACTGTCATTATTTGCTATATGAATTGCTACTGTTTCCAGCATTGGTTTCTAGAATGTGATTATCAAAATATGAAACTAAGAATTGGAGAACTCAGTTGAAACATTTTACTGTTTACTTTATTTCCGTCTTTCAGTCCTTCTAATTCTAATAACACATGATAGTAACAGTATCTAGTTTAAAAAGATACAGGCAAAATACATGTATTTCTCCTGAAAAGATGTTTTTATTTTCTGTGGGACTTATCAGAATATAAAAATTCTGGCAAGAGTAATAGTTACCCTGTAACAATAGAATACAAGTGGCTGTCAACCCTGTGTGTTTCAAAAATTCAACCTCAATTTTGTTGAATGTACCTAAGTCAGCGTCGCTGAAGTTGTACGTGCCAGAGCTAAGATTACATGTACAACCCTAATTCAGCTTCCCTGTTCACAACAGTTTTAATGACGGACTAGTGTTTCTTCCACAGATTCCTTGCCATGTTTATGTATTAATAGGTTGGTTACCGTAGTCCTTCTCAATTATCTTTTTATATTACTCTTGTGTTATTTTATTTAAGTTGCATGAGAGGCGGCTATAACAAGACCGTTCCTATAACCAACCACTTTGGATCAGAGGTCAGCAACATTTGAAGTGTGCTGTGCCTGGTGCTATGGATTTTTCAAACTGGAGGTTAAATATGTTGCTAGAAATATATCAGGTCCTGGGAGAAATTAATTACCAGAGAGATAAGATGTTGTTAATCAGTAATGCCTTGCCTCTGTGGCTGGAAGGTAGTCTGGAACTTCATGGGAGCCAGGACCTGGGGACCACTGTCTTTCTTAGCTATTTTTCTCAAGGTATTATGGTTCTTTGCTCCTAGCTGTGCTGTGTGCCATTCCAAATCCATCTTAGTGGCAGAGATGGTAGTTGCTGCCGTTTGTTTTAGAGAGGTTTTGTTTTTTTAGAGGTGATCACTTTTCTGTATAAATCAGCATACATGCCCTGGAATTCTTTGATCACTGCTTTTATCCAAGATTTCAGCTGAAGCCATTGCTTGGTAGCAGGGCATTGATGGCTTCATGAGGAGGACAGTAGCTGCTGCATACAGCATTTTTGGTACCTTTGTGCAAACAAATATTTTCCCATGTAAATCAATTGTAATTTTAATTCAAGATCCAGATAGGCAACTGCCAGTTTTTGTTGATCTTATGACCAAAGTGTGCTCTGGGAATGAGTTCATGCCAGGTTAAGCTGATGAAAATTGTGATACTGTGATGCTTTCCTGACTGTCCCTTCACCCTTTAGTGCCTGTTCTTCACCTCCCACCTCTGTGCTTCAAGGTGGTTCAGTGCCCCTGATTTGTCTGCGAGCTCTCTGTTGTGCTCTTCTAGTGAGGAGCAAGACAACAGGGTGAGATGCCCGCATTTGGAGAATTTTGGTTGGGAAAAATAGGGTCAAGCCTGGGTAGTTCAAGTTGAGATCAGGTGAGAGGCAATTTGAAAGCTGGAGTAAGGTACTGGAAACAGGGAGAGGTGCCAGTTTGTAAGGCAAGGCATCGTGTCTCCCTGAAACACAAGAGCAAGATTATATAGATGATGATGCTTCATCTGGTTCTAATATAGGTTTATTGGTATAAAACTTTGGCCGTGACGGAGTTGATGGCAAAGCTGCACTTGACGTCAGTGATTCCAGATTTAACTCGGGTGTGATGTTATAGGAAGATTGTTTAAAAAAAAAAATAAAAATTGATAATTTCAGGCATATGTAGAACCTTTGTCACTTTACTGTCAAAATAGTGTTTACGTAATTAGCTGAGCAAAATATTTGGTTAAATATGCAATTGCATAAAGAAAAATGTGAAAACTTTTGCATAGTGTAACTGTAGAGAGTTGTATTTAAATAGAATGTCTACTTAAAAAAAAATTGAAATCTAGGAGAAGGTGGAAAATAATATCCATACTTTCTTATTAACTGTAAATTAAATATTTTGGATGTACTCTTGTAGAATTTTTTTTATTTTGAATCTCTTAAGTTTTCTGCAAATTCATACATGCATATATCCAAAATACTGTGACACATATGCTTTCAATATGGAATTTCCTTGTCCATAAATATTATTTTAAAATATGCTTCAGTTGCGGTTTTCGTAGGATTGTATCAACTCCTAGTAAGGCAAACTGAAAAACTCCTATTGACTTGAAAGAGTTATATTACGCTCAGCTTGAATAACTGATTTCAATATTTTTGTAATTCTGTACTGCTGATTAATATCCTAGAAATGAATGCAAGGGCAATAGCATGTTGTTTTTAAATTATGCATATACTGTTAGATATCTATTTTTCTTCTATAGTTTTTGCTTCTCTTATATGGAAACATGCAGGGGTAAGCTAAACTGTAATAGAATTTAAATTAATCTGTGGCATAGCACTGAAAATCTGTTACCAGTCTATATCAAAAAGATATGCTAAAAGTTTTCCTGTTAAAGCTCTAAGCTTCTTGATTGGAGAATGGGTAAAAAAAAATAAAAATCCTTTTCCTATTTTTCTACTATATAGTCTTCTTGAAGTTCTTCCAAATTAGATTTTAAATGCCAATTAGGAGGTTGAATATACTAAAATAAAAGCAAATACAACCAAAATGGCCTCACCTTATGGCTAGTTAGGCTTTTTCTCTCAAAAGCGGAACCTTTGCTCTGAGCATGGCTTTGAGAAAGATATTCAGCTTAATGAACACATTAATTAGAACCATAACTATTTATAAGATAATTAGAAACGAAGCACGGTAAACTGGGCTTTTCCTGCAATTAATGGAGGATTAATTACTGGAGGTAATGAAGTGGATTTTTAAATGCATTAAGGTGAAGTACAGAGATGTGCAAGGCTTTGTGATAGTTGCATAATTATTCCAGGCTGTTTGAGCATAGCTCATATGAGATCGCTAATAAGCATCATTGCATCATTATGTATGCACTTAAAAAGACTTACCACCAAAATGACTGCCTAATTATTTCTAATTGGCAGGAGTCTGTGTAGTCATTGAGCTGTTTGTAGCCATTTTAAGGTTCATTTAACTATCCTTGGGGCCATGTGATAGATGGAAAAAAAGCTTCAACTACACACTGGCCTTGGCTGGCGCCGTTAATCAATTTTGGTGGGCTTCAGTTTGAAATGCATTTGCTCATGCAGAGGTCAAAACCTGAAGTAGTCCAAGCAAAGTTTTGCTTTTTGAAGCCACTTGACTGTATTCATTAGCAATTAGTAAAATAATTGTGTCTGTCACTATATTTGGATTTCCATATGACTTGGTATTCTTTCATCACTGTCCCTTCTTATAGCATATTAGCTTCACTGGAAACCAAATATTCTTCCAACAGACCCTTTTAGCAACTTCAGTGTAGTGGCATATGTTCCGATATACTACCTTTCTTCATTCATTTGTTAGCTTAAACAGTGCAGTACATTTCAACACAATCATCTAATTTGCTCCCGATTGATTGCTGAGTGAAAGTTTCTACCCAAGGACAACATTTTAGGGCTTTTAAGGGTATCTCGGAGGAATTAGTCATTAAGCATTAAGAGAGGAAGCGAGTAGTAGTCAAATCGAATTCTGACGTTTACCAGAGTTTTGTAGTTAGGGGCATCTATTTCCAAGATGTTGACAGCTACGTATATTCAAGGACATCTTCTGGCAGAAGAAAGCTACGTAATAATCGCACTTGTTTAAAAACTCATTCTTACATGAATGTTAGTGCACTGGTTCTGTCAATAATTACATTAGAAATGTGGCGAATATCATTTGAAAATGACCTTTTTGAGATGTTATAATTAGTATGTAGTTATTTTATCTTACTATGTCAGATTTAATGTGACATCCCATTAGGTAAGCGTCTGTGAAAGTTTTCAATGAGTGCGTTGTCCTGTTGAACATAATCATAACCATCTGTGGGATGTTGTCAGCCTACATAAGCCATTCATATAGCTTAAGAAAACACTGGTGAGCAAATTGTAGGCTAATAAAATAAAGGTCAGCTTTGCCATTTTTGCTACAAAAAAAATGTGGTTCTAGTAATTTAACGTTAAAACATAAGTTTAAAAAATTGTTCAGATTATGGTTAAAGTCTAAGATTGATTAAAAATAGTTATTAATAAAAAAAAACACCAAAAGTGTCATTTATCCATGAAATAATGGTTCAAATAACAGAGAAGGGGTTAAAGCAAGTCAATTGTGGTAGCATAAACTAAAATATAAAGTAATCCTTAAGGAAAGCTGCAGAATTCTTTTAAAATTTTAAAAAATTGTTTCAATTTTGAGAGTTTTCCTTAGGGAAAGCTGCAGAATTCTTTAAAAAGAAATTAAATTGTTTTAATTTTGAGACTTTTATAATGGTAATCTAGAGAAGAGATGACTTTTTGTAAACAGATATTCAAGACAGAACAACTATATGAAATACAAATAGCCTTTCTTATTCGTACTCACTAGGAATTTTATTTTGTGAAGTCCCATCAAATATGTCATAACGGAAATGCTGCTCCGTAGGTTATCAAGACTATTGCTAGGAAATGCATTGTAGAATGGAGCAACAGTTTTAATCTGCCTTTGAACTTTCTGATTGGTTGTTCTGGAGATTCTGGAGTTAGTAAAAATTGTAGCTACTGAAGAGTGTATTCTTCTCTGATGTAATATAGCAGTGCAATGGGAATTGTGTAAGTATAGCTATCATGTTAGGTATAAAAGTGGTCACAGTGAGATCTTTAAACATACGTTTATGTAATTGCCAGATTTCAACATCTGGTTTGTGTTGGATTTGGGGTTCTGAGTGGACCCTGTCACCAGCCTGGCTTGGTGAAGTCTCCCTGTACGGAATGTCCTCCTCCCTGAAGGCAGGAGGTCCTTTCTGCTCTACTTTAGGGGTTTGCTTTGGAAGGTTTGTGTTGGATTTGGGGTTCTGAGTGGACCCTGTCACCAGCCTGGCTTGGTGAAGTCTCCCTGTACGGAATGTCCTCCTCCCTGAAGGCAGGAGGTCCTTTCTGCTCTACTTTAGGGATCAGCTTGTGTTCCCCTGGGCTCTGTTAGTGTGCTGTGCTCGGGGACCTTCACCAACCCTTGAAACAATGCGCAGCTTTGGCCAGTGCTTCCCATTCCTCTGGACTTTTCTCTGTCTTAAAGCAATCATCTTTTCGAGTGTAACTTGAATTTGCAACTCTGTATTGATGTTGTGCTATTTCTCCACAGACTGCCTAACACTGGGGCACTGGTAAATAGTCTTCTGCCCTGTGAAATTGACAGCAAATATGGTCTAGATCACTTTTTTCTGTATGTTGAAAGAAAACACAAAACACGACTGACCTGTTTTTATTGACATGTATGTTGCATCTCATTTTTGACTAACAAAATGCAGTTTTTTCTAGCTGAAAGTAATTCATCTTCTCTGAACTCTTTCATGCACTTTATTTTAACAGTTACAGTAGGGATGCTATATCTTATAACAAAAACATGGTGTATAATTAAAGGTTTTACTGTTATGGCGGCTGAGGACTACAGAACCAAGAAAATGTGTGTGGAAAGGATCATTTTTCAAGCTTTTATAAATCTTTTTTAGCATATTTTAAAATAAAATAGACATTATAAAAATCTTAATAAACAACGTGGTTTCATTTTAGGTAGAGCTGTTCCCTTTCTGCTGAGAGCTTCCAAATATATCTGGACCTGACTCTACTAAACTAGAGAAGAGAAAATTTCATATTGTTTCAAGTAAATGGCTAAACAGAAACAGTAAATTAAAAAAAAAATAAATCCATATGCTGAGCAAATTGGTTGTGTTCCTTCCACAAGTTAGAATAGTGAGATTAATGTAGGCAAATGCCATGTCCCTTTGCAGCTCTGCCTTCTGAAAGGGGCACTGTGGGCTCTGCCAGTCTGTGTCCTGCGTCACTGATACCTCATCTCCCTTGGCTTTGTCTTGGCTGGAGACCCCCTAAGACCGAGCTGTACAGTCAGGGATAGACTTGTTGCCAAGGAATCAATATCATTTTGCTTTCCTTAAGGTCTGAATTGGGGAATGCTAAATAACTCCTGGTTTGTTTGGGCTTTCCCCTCTGAAAATGAGTTGAAAATGGCTAAATGGTATTATTGCCCACTGCTTCTTTTGCTCTGTTCTGAGTGTGATAGAACAATCTTTTGCTCTTTTAAACTGACCGTTCCTCAAAAATGTGAATAAACTGAAAATGTGTATGTTTTTGTTTGTAACATTACTTTGTATGTTATTTTCCAATGGAGAGGCAGACAACAACCACTGGAGAGAGCAAGGAAGAAATATGTCTGAGAAATGGGAAATGTAGGTGAATTTCAAGCAAGCCTTCAGTTTAAATTATTATCTGTTTATATAAGGGTCCTCTTTTTAATTATTCCAGTCTACTGTTAAATTTACTTGTGGAAAATCTGGTAAAGCAAAATGAGGTAGGATACACGTGAATACAAAGAAAGGAAAGCTGTTACAAGGCTCAGCCTTCACTGAGAAGAAAAACAGTGATCTACCTTGATGGAGTCTTTAGTTGTGTCTAATTTACGGGATAAAGACAAAATATCTGCAGTTACACACCTTACAGCTTTGATTGTCCTACCTACTAGACCCAATGAGCAAGTATTTGCTAAAATCCGGGATAAAGACAAAATATCTGCAGTTACACGCCTTACAGCTTTGACCAATGAGCAAGTATTTGCTAAAATCAGAGTATATCAACAGATTTCTAGCCAAATTGGAAAAGGGCATTAGATTTAGGTCCAAGTTGACAATAGAGCCCCTTAATCAGAGGAGTGATAATTAGGGGTTGTTAAGATGTGTTGTTACTCACCCTTTGCCTGAAAGGAGCATTGGAAGTTGGAATGTTGTGGATCAGGCAACAGGATAAAGATCTTGAGTATTCTGATGAAAGCTTTCCTGAGGACTGTGGTAAAGTATCTGAATTATGGAGTATTCCTATGCTTCAGCTAAATTAAAAAGATCGAATTATCTGAATAATACAATGAAGTCTTGACTTTTATTTCAAAACATTTCTTACAGTAAGCTGATACGATCACAAGATTGGTGCATCTTATGAAAACTGAAGCGTGGCAACCAAAGTTATCAAGTTTCTAGTACATTGCAACTGTGAAGTACAATAGATTGTTAGAGATGATATCATCTCATCTGAGGAATGGTAATATCTTGATTGCCTGTGGTTAGTTAACGTACCCTTATGTTACTTATAATAGGAAAGCGCCAGACAGGGATCAAGCTCTTGGTGTGCTCTCTGCAGTATTGATGAGTATTCAAAATAGAATTTAAGCCCCAAAGACTTGGTAGTTTGATTAGTAGCAGGAAACAATAGATGTGGGGAAAAAAATGAAGCTGGAGAGACGTGAAAAATGCACAACAGTAAACCAACTGTCTTCCAGCACCATGAACTGCAGGCAGCCAGCAGAGTCACTGTAGGCAGGGGGACATCAGTCTCTGCTGAAGAGGCGTTGAAAGTGGCGGAGGGGTGGCAAGCAAGTTTTCCTTGCTTAGTACATTGTTAGCTTAATATATGTTACATCTTTCAATTCTGAAATCTCATTATGTTGCTATTCCTTCCCCTCCATCTTCCCCATAACGATGGGAGTCATGATGTAGCTGTTGAGAATTGTTGAAGCTTGTGAGGGACACAATAGGTAGTGGTTTTATTTTTGGAGTCAGCTTGTTAACTGCATAATTTTGGTAATATTCTCAGTGATGGAAATAATACAGTTTACATTTTAATTCTTGCCTTCAGGTTTCAAAATTGAGATGAGTGTAGTACATAATAGCTGCTGTTGCAGGCTTCTTGGAGATCCAGGAATGCTGGTCTGTAATTATTTCATGGTTTTGCTGTGGTTTTATGAGGTTTCTTTATTTTATGTTTTATGCAAAAAGCAAAGCTTAGAAGAGAATTCCAGTAAAGCTGAGAATCTTTTTTAGATGAAGGCATAGGTATGTAGAAATTGCATTTTAATTGATCGTTATTACCCATTTAAATTGGTAGTTTGTGGTCCATATCATCAATTGATCAGAACAGTCACAATACACTTTGAAGTTTAAAATCAAGTAATTTGTTGCTTTATGTATTTTTAAAAACAATTCATATATTGTTGTTTCTCTTTTTGATATGTTTCATTTTACAATGCTTTAGGTAAGAGTTGCAGGTTCCATGATAAAAACACTTTTTCTTTGGAATACCAAGTGAAATTTTCAGTTTCATTCCTGCCCTTCCTTGGAGGTTTTTAATTAGTCATTAGATTTGGAGTTTGGGAAAGACACAACAGGGCTATAGGTGATAACTTCCAGTAAAGCAGATTTTGCATCCGATAAGCCTGTCAGCTGTGTGTTCTTCATCAGTTTCCAGCAAATAAGCAGTTCAGTATTCATCTAGGAGAATATTAAAAGATGACCATGCTTTCCTCTATCTACTGTGTTTGCAAAATACAAAATATTAAAGTAAGATGCATCTAACTTGCCTGTAAATTAGAAAATTATCTTTGTATTTATGGAATATGTATTGAAAAATATTAATAAGATATACAAACTGTTTATGTTGTGTCTTCAAAAGATTTTGGCAGTATGGCATGATACATTTTTTGGGTTTTTTTGTGTGTGCACTTTAGGAGTTTCTAAAGCCCTCTTATGACTTAGTTTTCAGAGACTTGATCCTGTAGTGAAGTTACGGCTCTTTTTCATTAAATATAGTAAAGTGTTTTGTTTTCTTAATTTGAGAAAACAAGATGGTATTTCAAAAGTCTTTCTACAGGCTTCGTAAATCTAATTGATAAAAAGTGTATGTGGAATACCTCAAACTTTTTATGTCTCATAAAATTTAAATCTAAAATATTTGGTTATCACTGAATTAAAGAAAAAAAAAATCAATTTTTCTTAATTGTGAGCACAGAGTAATGGTTTAATCTGTTATCAGTCAAGTAACACACAGCTTTCCATCTAAGTATTATTTCCAAAGTGTTATTTGAGACCTCTGTTCATCATGTGATTCAAGATTCTCAGAAGTTCCAGTATTTTAAATTAGGTGTTTGTTCCTAAGCAGAAGCATACGCTTCAATCTTGTTCTTAAGCAGTTTTTTGAGCATTTTAAATGGTACTGCAAGTTGCTGCAGTGTTGAAGAATGAGAAATGTTGAGAAATGTTTTTTTTCTATTGGTTCAGTTTTGGGTCCACACTGGTACTTCTTAGTGTCTTGGTGCATGACGTTGACAACGGTGGTGCTGTGATGCTCTGGGTTGGGTTTGGGTTGGCTAGGTGTTTGGGGTTTTTTCCAGTTTATGAGAACAGTCAGTGTTCCATGGTGGAAGTTGATTTCAAGCATCTGTTTAGGTAATTTCATTCAGCTGTGTAATATCTCTTTGTGGATGTAACCATACATAAATATTACAGCATCTTTAAGCTGGAACCATGATTGAGGCCTCAATCTTAGATGTTTTACAATCACAAAAATAAAATAGTGGTCTTGTCAAAGAGAGACAGAAGAGTAGCACTTACCTGTAACTAATTTGAACTTCTCAGAGGCACCAGGGAAGTGAAAAATTCAACCTTGAAATCTCTCACTTAAGTTTCTTAACTTTTTAATGTAATATTGGAGGTGTTGTCAAATTTACAACAAATAATTACCTGGATAGTGATTCCATCTGGAAAATGAATTTGACCTTTTTTCATTGCTGTGCGATACATCCAGATCTTCCTGTCATGGCAGATGTAGAGTCACTAATGCCTGCATGATGTAGAAACAAGTAATTTGGTGTATTTATTGAGAGTCCTGAAAGTATGCTGGACCCTTATTTTTTCAAAATAGATTCCAGCTGTATCAAGAACAGAATAACTGCATGTGTATCTATGAATTAATTACAAAGCCTGATGAATTTACTTGCTAGTAAATATGTTACCCTACTTGTTCATGCAGAATTCCAGTTTTAATGTTTGGGGTTTTTTTTTTTTTTTAATGTAAAGAGGATATAAAATGTCTTTCCTGCAGGATTAGACAATCTAAAGGGACAGAAGTTTCATACAGCCCATTTTTTCTGGTTGCTTTTTCTTCAACCTAAGCAATGGCACTTCTGGAATTCAGTTAGGAGAGGAAGGAATCATTCTTGCTGGTATCTTTGTGTGGCAAACTAACAACTGTTTTGCTTTTGCCTCACCTTGAGATTGAGTAGCTTTTAAACTCTTGTATGAGCAGAAAACAAGCTGGATATTCTCGACTGATGCAAGCTGGGTTTTTTGTTAACAGATTGCTGGAATAATAATTGCTTCTCTTATCAACCTTAACTTTGGTTTTATATGGAAGTTTATATATGGTATGTGTGCAGCTGGGTATTGCATACATTTGCGTTGGTGTATGTGTTTTTAATGTGCTTGAAGTCTAGAATTTCAAGATTGCTAGAACTGCTTCGAATGAGAAATGATGTGGAATCAGAGGGGTGGGGGTTTTTTCTTAGTTTATTTAGCAGCCAGGACGATGTACTAACTCCCATTTTTTAATTACTTTATCACCCAAAAGTTAGAATTAAATTCTAGCTTTTACTGCTTAGTCATGAGATGGCTACATGAATGTAGGGTTAGAAAAAAAGTCCTGTTTTGAGACAGTCTCTAAGAAAAGAAATGCATGAGAGAGGTTAACTTATTGTAAAAATAGATGTGTGCTTAAACTGATGGCCCTAATTTGAGGTGAGATCTTAGCAGAGAGGCCGTTCAGAGTCTTCGTACAGATTACAAGGGAAATGAATGACACGACATGTTTCCTCCCAATGAAGAAGAGGCCAAAGATCCTCAGCTCTTTTGGACCAGTTACATCTAGGGCAATTAGTGACCTCTGTGTGAGTGGAGAGCGAATCCCCTCCTGCCAAGGCTAATGGAGTGGAACAGTTCGCAATTCCAGTAGATCAGTGGGAGCTGTTCACACAGCTGTTCTCCCTTCCCAAATCCCAGCCAGCACACTTCATTACACTTCCTTTGGCCACAGCTGCTCCCACCACCCTCCCTCTGCGTAAAAAAGCCTGTTGAAAAATAGCATATATAGTTTTCTGTGCCAAATGCAAAAATAATGTGTATCCAATAACACTGCAGTTAGTTTATGTACTTCCATACATATCTGTAATGTGCATCTGGCCTTCTGAAGCAGATCACACTTCTGCACGTGAGGAAATGCTCCTCAAGTGAACCATTTGATGAAGGAAGAAGTTATAGTTACATACAGGTTAGTGTGACGAGCTTTGTTAGGTGTTTTGTAGAAGTACATCAACAAAAACAAATGATTTATCTCCACGCTTGAATAGCAGCTATTTAATCTCTGATTTATATTTCTGGTTTTCAGATACTATTTAGTAAAGTCTGTTTTCTGGTTTCAGTTTTCTGTGAAGACTTTTGTCAAAGTGCTCCTGAAGGTGGTAGGGTTGTAGTTAGCTTCTCTTCTATCACTAGTTCCTCAGGCAAGGAGTTCTGGCCGAACTCCATGAGAAGCAAGTATCTGAGTGAAGCCCAATTTTAGTAAACTTTATGTATTTCTTGAGTCAATTCTCTTTCACCCAGTTGTTGATCTCCTGTGGGTTTTCCAACACCTTTGTGGTGACATGGGCGTGCTGAACCAGAGATACTCTTTCACTGTCGGTATTGGGTCTAGAGTCTTCCCACTTCTGTAAGGAGGCTTTTTGTAGGATAGTCAAGGTGTTGTGGCAAAGGAAGCACTTTAACCTTCTTTGGAAGTGAGAAGAGGTAGACTAAAGTTGTAGTCTGTAGAACTAGACTTGTAACAAAGGGACTGCTTGAGAATAAACAAGACTAAAAGTAGCGTCTTCTCTATCTGTTCTTCTGTCTGGCTGCATTTATGTACTGTTCATGCCAAGTTTTCAGTGACTACTTTTTTTTTTTAATTTTAATTACAGTTTATTTTGAGTATTGTTTCCTCAAATGTTTGATTATGTAATTAATATAGAATCTTCTGATATAGATGGAGAATTGGAGAATATAGATGGAGAATTGTTTATTATTGAACTAAGTTGATGCCTGTATCTGATTAATCCATTGTCTCAGTTCTGCAAACCATGTTCTTGAGTGTCTTGGTTATTGTTTCTATGTCAACTTGCATTTCTCTGCCACTGTGGATGATATTGTTACTATCTTTAATACACCTCTGTTTTTTTTAATCAACTCCCTAAACTGCTGGCATGAAACAAATTCTTTTTTTCTCTTCACCAGCCTCATTTCAGGCTTAAAAGCTGCCTTTGCTTCTGCCTAGTTTCATTTTCGCTCACCTTATATTTAACAATAAATACATAAACCATATTATCATACATATTATCTATATTTAACTTCCTTAAATGCATTCATTTTAAAATTGCAAACTAATAATGACCTGAAATGTTTTATAGAGGTAGCAGTATTTGCAGTAAAAAAAATATAGTATTAGTGATTTCCACACTGTGAACAACCGCAGTTGATGCTTGAAATTATTTTACCTTCCTCAAGAACTTGTACTGTGATTTTTTTTTTTTTCTTGCTAGTGAAGTTGAGCTAAACAAGAAACTTTCTCCTAATATGCTTTGAAAGAGAACATGTCATTTTGCTGCAATTAGTTGTGCATTTGCACTATGTCTTTATTACCAATATGAATATCCAGGTTTGATGCAATGCAGTTGTGTTTCATTGTTCTTTCCCAGACTTTTGATTTATTGCTGAAGTATTAAAGAGGCATGAATTTGTTGGGTTTTGTTTGTGGCTGTTGAGCTAATAATAATCTAATAAGAATTGTCTCAGCTGAGAGATACTTAGAAGAATGCCAGGGAAGAACTTGACATCTTGGAAGCTTTCATTTGAGTGGTGGTTGCTGTTCACCAAGAAAATAGCTTATTTTTTCAAAAACTTACCTTCACTGAAAGAGCACTTGTTTTCTTCTGTTTGAGCTGTCTTGTTTTTGTGGTCTAAATCTTCTTTCCATTTAAAAAAAAGTCTATCTCAGTGACTGTTTTCAAATTGTAGTGTTTTGAAAAGATTAGATTGTACCTATAAGATATTGTTCAATGCTTTAGTGCAATATAATTGGGGAAATACTAAACGACACTGACCTCATTTCCTTTAGAACAATGAAAATTAATAGTTTCACGTTTTATTAGGCTGATATTCCAGATGTAGTGTACATTTAATTAAGTGTAGTTTCCTTTTGGTTATGGTATGTGTATCTGCTTTTTGTCGCAAATTCTTTCTAGTTTTACAGTTTTCCACATGTTTTCTTTCACCATTTATGATTTTTTCAAAGCAGAGCTATAAGGATTTAAATCACTTTAGCATGCAGCAAAACAGTTCCCATTCAAACAATAAACGCCATTTTAAAAAGCCTTTAGATCTTCTGTCACTTCATAAATATAAATGTATAAAAACATTATGCAGTTGTAGTGCCCACCTGCTAATTAAATGCAGATTTCCTCAAACTTGTTTTAAAATCTGCTTATTTGTTTCAACTCTGTCTCTGTTCAGAATACATATGGCCCTTGTGAAACTAATTATGCTTATGGAGCAGCTGTTAAATTTAGTGCAACTAATTTTATCCAATATTTTACATTTTAATTGATTACCTGTGAAGAAATTAGCAAATTAACACTTATTGTGCAGTAACTGAATGGGCTTTTATGGATACTTTCAGTTTTTACAAGTGGACTAAGTGTTGATGGAATAAAGACATTTCTTAGGATTTTAGATAGGAAAGTTATTGGTGAGCCTTGATTATCTGGTGTGAGAATTTAGGGATACTGAGTGATGCCAAGCATCTGTGTGTTCTGTAACTTAGACATGAAAAGCAGATTGGAAAGTAATAGCTTTTCACAGAATTTTGGTAACATATGGGCTTATCTGGATCTAAGAACTCTTTGAAGATCTTTGAACTTGACTAAATGACTTAACCTTTGGCATGGTGGGTGGGTGTTTTGTGTGTGTTGGTTTGGGGGGAAGGGGGTGTGCATGCTGGCAGTCTACTCTCCAGCCTGATTTTTTTTATTATTTTTTTCTCCAGTAGTTCTATAATTTGAACACTTTGTGACTTCCTTTAATATGAATAGTTGGGATTGTTTTTATTTTTCAATGGTAATAAAATAGAAAATCTTTCTCTGCTTGATCTGTGGACTTTTGTTCTTGTTTACTGATGAATTCTTGGAGCAGATGACTTCTTGTAGCTCAATTTCATAAAGTTATATCTTTATTTTCTGTTCTGTATATATCACAAGATATTTTTATAGTTATTCATGGTAACCTACGGGTGAATTTGTTCATGCTACAAATGGAAATGTACTGCAGCTTGTTATACACTGAATAGCAAATTTAGTATACTTTAATTTTCACTTTATGAAATTATCTTCCACTGTCAAGACCCTATAGTGCATTTTGGGTTTAATACAGTCCTTATGGAAGTTTGCGTAAAGTATTCTTAAAACAAATACTTTAGGATTTTGAGCTTACAGGCAAAGAAAAAAGATAGCTATCTTATTAAAATGGTAACGTACTGTAAAACGAAGTTCTGTAGCATTAAGTGAAGCTTTTCCATATGTTGAAGCCTGTCACTGAGAAGGTGCTGATAATGGTCCTCTGGTCTGAGGTGAGCCCTGGCTCTATCCCTGAACCCAGCCTTTGCTGTTGGGGATGGCACTGCTAAATACTGAATGTATTTGAGGCAATGTCATAGAATTGTAGAATGATCTGGGTTGGAAGGGACCTGGAAGCATAGAATGGTCTGGGTTGGAAGGGACCTTGTTCACCGGCAGGGACACCTCCCACTAGACCAGGTTGCTCAAAGCCCCATTCTTGTTGATCTTAATTTTTCAATTACCTGCAGCCTTGGTGCATTAGAGGAAGGTCAGTAGCCTTACCTGAAGTTGTCAAAGCATGATCTAAATTTCTGAGGTTTCATTGTTCAAATTCTGCCGTTGCCAGAGAAAAGTGGCAGTTAGAGATTGGATATTACCCCTTTCTTTAAAAGGGAAAAAAGGGGAAGAATGGCATAGAAATTAAGCAGAGAAAACTATTTGGATTGCAAAGTCAAAGACTACTGACTAAACTCTGTCCTGATGTCTGCAGAATGGTCTGTGTTCATACAGTCCCTTACTGTTACCTGGTGGTTTCAGAGAAGATGGGTTCATGCGTTCTAGAAGTGATGCAGTGTTCACTCCGTATCGCAGATATGGAGTGTAATTGTGGGTTTTGCTTCAATCATAGCTAATCATTTCCAATGGCACTTCACAGAAACTGAGAGCTCTCTTAAGAGTGCGCACACTAGCAGAGATCAAGAAGATTGTGGTCTTACCTGCTTAAACTCAGCAGTTCTTATTGTTTATTGCTGGCTTCCTGTTCATTCCACTTCAGTTTTAGAAGTATCGCTGGCAGGACTTATTTTATCATGTAAGATGAAATTGTTCTGGAGAATTATACTAAAAAGTTTGTTATTGTTGCCATCTTATGTCTGTTACCTTCAGATATTTAGTCTCTGTTTTTTCTTTGTTTCATCAAAATGTGGTAAAACTACATAATGTGTCTTAACTCATAATATACTAAGCTGTTACGTAGTTAAGCAAATGTATTTTAAATTTTTCATGGCTCTACTTGTGTGGGAAGTCCCTACAATTAATATTTTTTTTTTTAGATTAGCAGAAGACTTACGCAAGAGTTGAGATTCAACTTGAATTTGTTAATAAAACTATGTATTGTGGTTGCCTAGTGGTTTTTCTAATAGTCCTCTGTTACTATGACTGGATGTATTGTGAAGGAGAAAGGTTAATAGAGGATAAGCTTTTTTTTCCAAAATATTCATTGCTGTACAACATTAGAAATGCAGTAGTAACCTCAGTTTAAAAATTATTTATCAGGATCTAAGTTTCACTAACATTCAGGAATTGAAGGGAGCATTAATGCTAGACTTGCTTTTTTCTTTGCCTGATTTTTTTCTTATTTACTTCCCCCCTGTTTGTGACTGGGGTTGGCACATCTTTCTGTATTTCTGGAATTGTTTTGCTTTATCTGTGTTCTATAAATACTGTTTGTAATCAATATCAATAAATACAATGAACTTAGGCAGAGGTAATTTTAATTGTGAGTGCTGTAACTGCAGCATTAAGGGAAAATAATAAAAAATTATCTATTTGCAAAGAACTCTGTACAATAACGGAATACCCAGGTTTTCCTGGATTTTCCCCAAGAAAAGCTCATCTTCAGAGGCTTTGTCTGTGCGGATCCATCACAGGTTTACCTGGTGCCACGTCAGTAGGCTGTGCTAGGATGTGCTTGTCTGCATCCCTCAGCACTGCTGTCTTGGCTGCAACAAATAAACCCTGTGTACGTCTTGCCTACTGGAGAATTAACACACAGGAGAGACTCTGCAATGGGATTTGGGTGCAGTGGGATACACTAGATCTGGCTGCAACAAATAAACCCTGTGTACGTCTTACCTACTGGAGAATTAACATACAGGAGAGACTCTGCAATGTGATTTGGGTGCAGTGGGATACACTAGATCCACTGGGCAACTTGTTTTCTTCACTTCACCTTTATAGATCCCCTAAAATAGGGCATGGCAGTCAGCTGGGGTTGGGCTGGGGGTCTGCCGCCCACGGAGGCAGCCAGATGTGACGCTGGAGCTGCCCTGAAGACCCTTCTCCCTGCTCTGGCTTGTTATCTGAGCTAACAAGTCCCACCAAACCGAAGTTGACTCTGCATGAAGCCAATTCTGGATTGTCTGCATCTGTGCTCTGGGCTGATCTACAGCCCAGATCAACTGCTCTGATAATTGAAGGATTGACTGCCTAATGTGTCCTGCAGAGATGGCTTCTGTGGCGTAGAACTTAACATTTTTGTTCAGATCTTCACTGTAATATCCCATTGATAGTAATCTGCCTGCCTCACCTGCATGATGGGACAGGGAGCACAAGCTGTATCAGCGGTTTTCTATAATTGTAGAACTCAAAGGATAAACGATAATTAGGGATCACTTTAGGCTAATGAATTTTATGGGTGCAAAATACTGCAAATTAAAGAACAGTGACAGCTTCTGTAAAGAAAATGTTTTTCAGTTTGTCAATGCTGTTGTAAGTACAAATTTGATGCAACAAGTCTGCTTTTAATTTTTAAAAGCTGTTTTTCTGTTATAAATTATACCTGCCATTTGTTCTACTTAAACATGTGAATGAACAGAAATCTGGGATTTGAGCATTCAGCTAATCTCAACTGAATTTGCTTCTGCAAAAGGTAGATGTGAAATTGAGTTCAAATTTGGGCTGAGAAAGTAAACTCTCTAGCAATAACTATTTTAGATTCCTCAGTCATTTCTGTTTGAAGGACTACACCCTTAAGTAAGGAGAAGCTTCACATCAAATGAAGGTGATTTCTGTTGCTACAGGTGGCTTTTGTGTTGGCTTATCCATTTATTTATTTATTCTTTTGGATTCTGTATCTTACCTGCGGAGTTCTCAAAAATCATGATTACTTTGGAATAGTAGGGCAGTGGTCTGTAAATCTGTGCCTGCCTCATTATGATATTGTAAAAACCAGTGTCTTTGTGCCAAAAAATAGGTCTAATATCCAGAATACTACTTTAGGTCAAAACTTCCTCTACCTGAGGACTGAAGAATGGATGGATGCTTTTTAATTTGTGATGACAACAAAAATCCATTTTGGGACAGAAAAAGTTCTATAGTTCATAATATACCACTTAAGTGGTAATTTGATCTGTATTAGTGCTAATAGTGTGACCGATAATAGGAGATATTGTGTTGCAAGAGATGCCATCTGCTGAATGAAATGTAAAACTGAGGTTCTGACCTCTCGTGCTAGTCTGAAAGGCTCAGTGGCAAGAATAGGTATGTTAACCCCAGTATGCTGGACAAATTCCAGAGTCACTAACAACATTCTTCCTAAATGTAATTTATAGCTTCATCTGGATGTAGTATTTTCTTTTCCTTATTCTATTGTTGAGTTTTATTAAACAGTTGTTGCCTTTTAAATTGAGTGATCTTTTGTATGTGATTTAGCTTTTAAAAGCCTTTGGAGTTTTGCACCCCAAGAGGTGCTAAATAAATTTTTTTTTTATACTGTTTTAAAAAAATGCCCTTCCCTCCCCCCAACCCTCTCAGTACTTAATGAAACTTTTCAATGAGGTGCCATCAGAACTTTTATGAAGATGTATGTTGGAATAGAAACTGATACAAATCTGAACTGTTGTTTTCCTAAATATTAATTATCTGCAGCTACTCATGCACCATAGCAAATATGTATTAATCCATGATAAATTATAAATTAAAATTTAGAATATAATCTGAAAGAAATTTGGGAATAATGAAAAGGGGTTTTATGGATACATATAGAAACGGTCATGTTGTAATACCTTTTGTTCTTGATCTTTTTTTCATTCAAGTATATCAGTAACAACATATATTTATTACAGAGGAATGGATAACATGATTGAGAACAGAGTATCCTGTAGCCATGTAGGAACTTATAACCAGGAACCAAATATGTGCCCAAACCCTTGCACCTGTATGCAGTTTCTTGCATTATTGGGCCTGTAGGGTTGGCCTATTTATAGGCTTCCTACAAAGTGTGTTTCAAATCTGAATTTGATATTAAGAAGCTGTGTGCATGTGTCAGCTCTGCAGGATAAAGACGGGGGTTTGGACACATTGCTTGGGGTTTTCCTGTTTTTTGTTGGAACATCGTTAGTAGTAGTAATGTATTTAATATGTAAATACAAACACTTAGTAGCAGCTGTAAACTCTTTGATGATTTGCCAAGGTAAATTGATCAGAACTTAAAAATTTAAAGTTTAACGTTCAAGAGAAAAATTCTTTCCTTTCCCTCTCCAATAGCTCCAAAGGTTACTTTGGTGATACCAGATTAATTGGCTAATGGGTGAATAATGTCTAATGTAATTTAACTTGTTTTGCATTCTTCCTTCAGAGTAGAAGCAACGCTTTATTTTTAATTTTCTTTTGATAAATCAGTAGTTTTTTGTTTAAAAGCATTAAATTGCTAAATGGTTTGCAACTGTGTTTATGTTAGTTGGACTATATAACAAATGCAGTGACAGTGAAAAATGTATGGCTGCTAAATTTTAATACTATGGATTTTGTGTAGATCACGATCAAGACCTCGTCAACGTTCTTATAGTCGAAGTAGTGAAAGATCCAGTCATAGGACAACTCATAGCGGGTCTCGTGAAAGAGAGCGGCGTAAAGGCAGAGAGAAAGAAAAAGTAAAAGAGAAGGGCAAAGGAAAAGAAAAGGAGATATATGGCGCGAAACATGGGTAAGTGAAATGACAAACAATATAACTATAATAAAAAACAGGAAACAACTTAGTGTTGTTCTACTTTTTTATAATCAATTTGCTTTATAGTACATGATATTTTATATAAACTAAGTGGAAATTATTTAAAATTTTTGAATAGTGTGATTCTTAATATTTTAAAATTCTGGAATGTGACAACATTTCAAACTAAACAGGTTTAATTTACTATTCTTTTTTCCCCCTTGATTTGCAAATATGCTAAATAGCTTTCTTCATTTATAGAAGTATTTTTCCAATACATCATAACCACAATTTAAGGGAAAAATTGAGTATTGGAAAGTGCGAAGAATATTTAATAAAAAGATGGTTTTCATTGTCCACATCACCTGCTTCTACGTTGTCAGAAGTTCCTATTGAGCTTCATTTGTGGCTCAAAGTATGGTTTCAGCACAAGCACATGCTGTGGGTGAATGATGGGCTGCCTTTCAAAACCTGCTCTCAACCTAATCTCTGCTTGAAATTACTTGGATTGTTGATCTTGGTTTTACGGATTTCAGAAAAGGCAATTTATGTAATTAGCTTTGCTTTATAGACCTTGATCTCCTACAGCATTTACTGTGATGTTTATCTTTTCCCTGCTTATGTGATTGGGTTCAAAAAGAAAGGTTCCGGTGTGTCACTTCATGAATTTCCCTTTGGTGGATTCCCACTGAAAAGCTAAATGGGAATTTCTAGAGTAGCATCCTCCACCCATGTTCATGGAGGTGTCTTGCAATTATCTCCCTGGTTTTATGGCTTGATGATATTAGTTATTTAGTCTCTCAGATATCATTACCCACTTGTCCATGGTTATAGCACTAATTATGTAAATTCAGGATTAGCTATTTGCATGGTTTCTTTTCTTATTTGCTGTACATTACTTAGACTGCTGGGAACTTAGAGTGGCGTCTTCCGCTCTAAGAGATATTTTCCTCATTTTACTAAACCATGTGGGATATTTGTCTCTTCTTGTGGATGTTTTCAGCATTCAATGTGAACGGAAACCCTGAGATGTTTGCAGATGTCTGATAAGTCATAAATAAGATGCCTTTTACCCTTTTATCTGAAGTTCAAATATATTTTGATACCTCTAGAAGACTTGAGGAGAAGCCTGGGTGTTCCAGCCAAAATTATTTTTTGGTTTTTTTTAATTGAAGTAGAAAAGTAGGGAAAGGATCCATGCTGAGGACATAACACTTGGTGTGTGAGAAGTTTTCTGGACTTTGAGTAGAAGCACATCTTAAATCATGTTGGAGTATCTAGCAGTGCTCTATTAGCATACTGCCTGACTCTATGTCCTTTTGTAGCAAGGATCGATATGAGATACCCATAGCAAGAACACAGAAGTGCCCAGATTTATTTTTTTTATCTTTATATTTTGATAATTTACAAAGTTGCTTATGCTAAATTTGAAAACAAAATGCCCTGTTTGGGTCATTTCCAAGGTAGGTAGAACAAAGAGTACAAATTGATAATAGAAACATTTTATGACATCAGGCCATTTTCCTCTGAGCTCAGGTACTGCCTGGTAGGCTTTCTACAGGGATTTCTTACTTGGAGCATTATTAGACTGCAAAATGAAATGTACCGAGGATCATGCTGATATAATCTGTGCTTCATAAACTTTTCTGAGGGGGGACGACATGTTTTTCAGTTTAATCAAATAGTGATCAAAATATATCTGTGCAGAGAATATGGACCTGAGAAGCTTTTTCCCTTTACAGTTATTTGTCATTTGAAGATTGAGAGTGTATCAGCATTGCGTTATTGTTTGTTAAAGGCTTTGCAGAGCAACATATTTGAATACACAGAGAAGACAGAGCTCTTTGATGCAATTGCTGTTTGCAATTATTGCACAATTGTTTGTCTATGGAATATGCTGTTATGGACCCCAGTGAGAGTGAATTAGGAACCTGCACTTTTTCTTAAATGCGTGTGTGTAGGAAGAAAGTTGGTGTTTTTTCTCTTTGTCTTGTATGTGGTCCAGGAAAATGAAGCCAAGTAAGATGTTCTATCGTTGTGTTTTCATATGAGGCTTCCTCAAGCATCCCAAACTCTTGGCTTTCTTCCTCTGTATCATTTATGTATTTATTTTCTTTTTGGATAAGTAAGGGAAAGAAGAGATTTCCTTGGCCAAGAAAGCTCACCTATGTGCCTTAGTTTCTAGGTGTGTAGGAAGGAGGATGTCACAACACAAACTGAGAGAACCTTTTGCCTGTTGAAGTCTACTGGCTTCTGGCAGGTTTTTCTTTGTTTTCTACAGCAACAGGGAGATTTGATGGTTCATTTGTTCTGTCTTGATGCTTATTTTTGAGTACAGATTTTTTTTTTGTTTTCCAGTAACTATAAGGTCTTTGTAGTTGGCTGTGGTCAGCAGAAGGTAGCAAGTTGGTTTTGCTGATATTTTTGAGGGTCTGTGTTATAATTTAGGATTTTTGCCTTGTACTGGTGTCAGATGTCCTTTTGTGGGTATGGTTAGAATTCTAACTTAACTCTTATTATAGCTTGCCTCTGCAGCCCAGTGTTTCAGCAGATTCTGGGACTGATGCCTGTCCACTGCAGCACGATGGTTCGCTGCCTTGGCTGGAACTTCACTGCTCGCCCAGTTCGCTTAATGCTGGAGTAGATCAGGAAGCACTAAAACGATTTGCTCCGTCAGCTGTCTTCATCGGAGAGACAGTAAACAGAGATAGGTGATGCCTTCTCAGAATGTGTGGCTCTTTCTTGTTTTAAGTTGGATTCATTTTGAACAGGAAAAAAAAAAAGTATTTTATTTTTCCTCCTGGTATATTCTGCTGTGACTAACACAATGATGGTGCTGTTTTTTCAACTTGCCATTCACGTTCATTTTTCTCTGAAGTCTGAGGAAGAAAGCCTAAGTGGACACAACAAAAATGACTGTCAGGTATACATTTGGATGTGAAATTCCCAAGAGGAATCTGTTGCAGATGACTCTCCAAGTGAATGAATTTCTAGATCTAGTGTCTAGATCAGCACTGAAAGTACCATTATACAGAGCTCCTCTAGAAACTTCAACAGCAGGGCATCCATAGATGGAGAAGTAGTCTTCTGACTTTGTATTTGGAATAGATCTTTGCAGATACTCCAAGACACATCAAGGGCCATATCTAGTTCTCAGTTTAAATTCATGTGTTTTGGGAAAGTATTTATAGCTACTTTAAAGTTATAATGAAGATCATCCTAAAGCCAGATTGTGGGAAGACGAATGTAAATTATCAAGTGCCAGCTGACCTTATAGTTTAGCTTTGCACTGAAGAAGGTATTTCAGTTTGTCAGCACTGCAGGTTATCTGATATATTTGGGACTTGACTGTTCCTCTAAAGTGGAGAATCAAAATGCAATTTTTGCACTAATTAAGGAGCAAATGGTTTTATTTGTCTGTGGCTTGTATAAATTAATGACATTTTTCTTTCCTGCACTTGGATTGTGTATGCTGGTAGATGTGAGGTGGAAAGGCTTGTGTTTGTTTTTTAAATCAGGGCAACTTTAGGTGCTTTCAAAGCAGATCTTGTTTTCGCAGAGAACATCTTGAGAGATTTGAGAGAGGTATTCCCCATTTCGCTGAAAATTCTTTACGATTGAGGGCTGAACTTCTTGAATGTTGGAGAAGCGTCAGCTGTTTTGCGGAGACAGGCTGGATTGCAGTCACAGCAGAACAGCTAAACTCTTCTGTTCATACAATCTGAAATGTTTTAAGGGATATACTATTTGTTCAGCCATGATAGAGAGAGATTGTGGTAACAGCTGCTTTGAATTTGGGCTGGGAAGCTCATTTACAGCATCTGACAGTACGTGGTGAAAAAAAACTGGCGTAAAGAGCCGCCTAACAAGGTTTGAAATAGTTTTGTACTTGCTTAAAAGGTAAAGCGACACAAACTCAGGAAGCATCCCAGCAGCACACCCTAAATACTCATAAACAAAATAATGACCCATCTTTCAGATTATCAGGATTATTTGATTTCCAGTGAAAACTCTTTGCAAAATAAAACTGATGACAAGCAGGTAGCAAGAAATGTTTTTAACTAGTTCATATTCAACTACGACGGTGCTACTTATTTCCTTCCATTTTGCAAGTAATCTGGACTAACCAGTTTGCTTGCGTTGCTTTGGTCTTCTCATCTCAGAGTAGTTCTTCAAACTTTGTTCCCCCTTTTTTTTCCTGTTGTTTTGTATTTCTGTTGTAGTGCATGGGAAAAGAACTTTATTGCCTGGAAGGATATAAAAAACCAAATCAATAAATGGTATGGCCTTTTCTGAAAAACTGTTGCCAGCGCTTCCAAAGTAAAAGCACTTGCTTGGCCTTGCAGCCTTTTCTGTTCATCCAGTCTCCCAGGCCAAGTTTCAAACCATATTTCTCTGTTTGTAATAACAATGTTGTTCTCTCGTTATGACCCGTGACTGCAGTAGTGATGTTGTGTGCATTATTGCTGTGGACCATCACTCTGTACTAGAACCCTACTAGTGCTCATACTGTGTAATTAGTGCACACACGGTTGGCTTTCCTCTTCTCACGAGTTGAACTGACAAGGCTGTATCGAGGTGTTATCACACCTTTGTAATTTTTACAGAACACACGATGTCTACTGATATATTATGAAGTGTTATAAATAAAATGGAATTGATAAAATGTGGACCAATATACGTTTTGTGATGCATTATCATATTCTGTTAGCTCTGCAAAACTTTTTATAATGCGTGGTCGACATCTGGTGTCTAGTTCTTACCAATAAGTTTTAGTCTAGTGATTTTCTTTTATTAAACCCTTGTTTATTTAAAAAAAGCAAAATTTTAGTGTTCTTTGTTCTGCCAGAGTAGTTTATCAGGTCTTACCTTTGGCTGTCCCATTTCCTGTTTTGCTTTTCTTGGTTTCATTTTTTTTTTCCCTTGCAAAAATGAATCTCTGTGAGAGTATGCACTCTGGGCTAAACAAAAAAATGGGTACCATTGATCAGAAAAGGTCACTGACTGAAAAGGGAAGAACCTTGTCTCTGTATGAAAGGAATGGAACAGGTTTGGTTTAATTTCCAATGGTTTATCAAGAAGTGAGTTGCATTTCTCACAGTAGGCCCTTACTGTGTGGATTTGATTGATTGTGGAAAAATTAGTGATAGTCTTCCTGGAAGTATAATTATATATATACTTTATATATATAAAAACATATATATATACTTTGTCCTATCAGTCTGACTTGAAACAGAAATAAAATGTTGTTTCTTTGGTAAAGCTGAATTGCACTAATTACTAGAGAGAAAGATATGCTTAAAAATAAGATCTGAACTAATGACAGTGGGGTTTTCAGTACAGAATCCTTTCTTCCTATTGAAAAAGATTCTATCCCAGCAAAATAGGAAAGCAAGATGCTAGATGCAGTCTGGATTATTGATCAAATGCTAATTTATTGAAAGTAGTATATTTTTAAAAGTTAAGTTACAGGTAAGAAAAACAGCTTTCTCCTGCTCCAGCAGCACGAGTATTACTTGAACCTCCTCCTCCTAGAGTCTTGATGTACAGCTCAAGCTTCAGTTCCTTCTGATCCTTTCTGATCCTCTAGGTGTCTTAGACTCCAGTACCATTGCCCCCCTAAGATGACACAATCTTAGTGTGCTTTTTCTGTCATGTAAACGTGATGTGTATGTATGGTTTTTATTCTGGCATCCCCTTAGATGAGACTAAAGCAGGCTTCCAGCCAGTCCCAGAATGCAATTTTTATTTTATGCACCTATGGCACACTTCCTTATCACCGTCTTTTAGGCTCCCAGCACCTGAGACATGTTTTGTTTCCTTCTTTTTCCTTCATTTGTGACTTGTTTTAAGAAGTGATATATTGTGTTCAGTGGAAAGCAGCAATTATTTACTGTTAATGAAACAGAGCAGTCCTTCTCTTCCTCCCATGTTTCTTTGGCTTCAAAACTTAATACAGCAGTTCAGTTTGAAAGCTTTGTTCTTTATTGTATGGTATATGAAATGCTAATATAGTATTAGCTAGTCTATGTCCCGAGTCTGGGATGTTAGTGACCTTCTAAAAACGCTCTGTAGATTGTGAAGTGGTTTTTCTAAATGTTGTAAGGTGTCTTATTTGACAAGCACACTAGCACTGCAGTTTTGTCTTAGATATGCAATAAGATATTTTCTGTATCACTTTAAAGGTGTCAACGTAAGTAACTAATCCTAATGTATTATTCTGAGATGGTATTACATCTGGGAAATATATATATTTTTGGTATTTCTAAAAATAATGATACATAGTTCTGTTAAATCATGACTTGGGGACTAGATCAGAGCAACGTATGAAACTTGTCATCAGGAGTCACACGTTGGAATGGCCATGCCGTTTGCTGAGGGGCGAGTCTGGGCTTTGGCCATTGGTGGGTGTGCTTGCCTGGTCCTCGTGCAACATACTTCTGTCATGTTCCACAAGGTGGACCTGGTGACTGCAGATCATGACTTGCAGGCTGCTGGCAAAGTTCAGTCACAGATGGAGACCACCTTTCCACTCCCAAATCCTGCATTTAGCGTAGCAACTTTAGTCTACTGATACTTCACCTTCAGATACCAAGGTCTTCAAAAGCGAAGTGTTTTATAGTACTAATTTACTTAAACACATAATTATACCACTGTAATATTTTTCCACTATTTATTTTGTTAATCAAAACATCACATTTGTCTTTTATTAATGCTTTTTTTGTAATTCACTTGTTGTACAACAACTTGGATACATGTTTGCATTGATCTGTATGTGCGTGTTGTTGAATTTTGATGTTTAAAGTCTTGATTAGCTTGAAAACATGCACGTTCTGGCATTCTGAGATATGAATTTCATAAGGATCATTGTTCATTGTTGAATTGTGGGGGGGAACCTACTAAAAACTTGTTAGCTTTATATAACTTCTACTAGATTTATGGGTTTCACCCTAGCTTTCTTTGCAGAGTTTTGAATTACTTTCTGAAGTGTTTTTGACAACTTTTAGTGGAATAAATTAAGAGCAGCTTCTCAGTTGTTATGGAAAAAGAAGTGTTGTGCCATTAATCAAACCCGACCGTCATTTTAATTTTTGATACTTAATAAGGCTGTCGATACTTTTTTTTTTTTTGCATTAATAGATTCACATCTTCTCAATTACTTTGACATATTGTGGATCTGACAAGTAATTTTTTCAAATAGTCTTCATTTTTCCTTTTAATTCCTTATGTAAGGTCTTTATATGTTTGCTGAGGTCCCTCAGTCAAGGGGACCTTTTTAGTGCCATTGAAGCAAGGCACTCTGCAGAGTTTTATTTTCTGCACTCAGCCCTGGCAGCGCCCCAGCAGGTTCTGCGGACGGTACTTGGGCGCCCTTACTGTGTGGATTTGATTGATTGTGGAAAAATTAGTGATAGTCTTCCTGGAAGTATAATTATATATATATGTTTATATATATATAAAGCATATATATACTTTGTCCTATCAGTCTGACTTGAAACAGAAATAAAATGTTGTTTCTTTGGTAAAGCTGAATTGCACTAATTACTAGAGAGAAAGATATGCTTAAAAATAAGATCTGAACTAATGACAGTGGGGTTTTCAGTACAGAATCCTTTCTTCCTATTGAAAAAGATTCTATCCCAGCAAAATAGGAAAGCAAGATGCTAGATGCAGTCTGGATTATTGATCAAATGCTAATTTATTGAAAGTAGTATATTTTAAAAAATTAAGTTACAGATAAGACTAACAGCTTTCTTCTGCTCCAGCAGCACGAGTATTACTTGAACCTCCTCCTCCTAGAGTCTTGATGTACAGCTCAAGCTTCAGTTCCTTCTGATCCTTTCTGGTGGGGTCTTTAGGTGTCTTAGGCTCCAGTACCATTGCCCCCCTAAGATCACGCAATCTTAGTGTGCTTTTTCTGACACGTAAACGTGATGTGTATGTATGGTTTTTATTCTGGCATCCCCTTAGAGGAGACTAAAGCAGGCTTCCAGCCAGTCCCAGAATGCAATTTTTATTTTATGCACCTATGGCACACTTCCTTATCACCGTCTTTTAGGCTCCCAGCACCTGAGACATGTTTTGTTTCCTTCTTTTTCCTTCATTTGTGACTTGTTTTAAGAAGTGATATATTGTGTTCAGTGGAAAGCAGCAATTATTTACTGTTAATGAAACAGAGCAGTCCTTCTCTTCCTCCCATGTTTCTTTGGCTTCAAAACTTAATACAGCAGTTCAGTTTGAAAGCTTTGTTCTTTATTGTATGGTATATGAATTGCTAATATAGTATTAGCTAGTCTATGTCCCGAGTCTGGGATGTTAGTGACCTTCTAAAAACGCTCTGTAGATTGTGAAGTGGTTTTTCTAAATGTTGTAAGGTGTCTTATTTGACAAGCACACTAGCACTGCAGTTTTGTCTTAGATATGCAATAAGATATTTTCTGTATCACTTTAAAGGTGTCAACGTAAGTAACTAATCCTAATGTATTATTCTGAGATGGTATTACATCTGGGAAATATATATATTTTTGGTATTTCTAAAAATAATGATACATAGTTCTGTTAAATCATGACTTGGGGACTAGATCAGAGCAACGTATGAAACTTGTCATCAGGAGTCACACGTTGGAATGGCCATGCCGTTTGCTGAGGGGCGAGTCTGGGCTTTGGCCATTGGTGGGTGTGCTTGCCTGGTCCTCGTGCAACATACTTCTGTCATGTTCCACAAGGTGGACCTGGTGACTGCAGATCATGACTTGCAGGCTGCTGGCAAAGTTCAGTCACAGATGGAGACCACCTTTCCACTCCCAAATCCTGCATTTAGCGTAGCAACTTTAGTCTACTGATACTTCACCTTCAGATACCAAGGTCTTCAAAAGCGAAGTGTTTTATAGTACTAATTTACTTAAACACATAATTATACCACTGTAATATTTTTCCACTATTTATTTTGTTAATCAAAACATCACATTTGTCTTTTATTAATGCTTTTTTTGTAATTCACTTGTTGTACAACAACTTGGATACATGTTTGCATTGATCTGTATGTGCGTGTTGTTGAATTTTGATGTTTAAAGTCTTGATTAGCTTGAAAACATGCACGTTCTGGCATTCTGAGATATGAATTTCATAAGGATCATTGTTCATTGTTGAATTGTGGGGGGGAACCTACTAAAAACTTGTTAGCTTTATATAACTTCTACTAGATTTATGGGTTTCACCCTAGCTTTCTTTGCAGAGTTTTGAATTACTTTCTGAAGTGTTTTTGACAACTTTTAGTGGAATAAATTAAGAGCAGCTTCTCAGTTGTTATGGAAAAAGAAGTGTTGTGCCATTAATCAAACCCGACCGTCATTTTAATTTTTGATACTTAATAAGGCTGTCGATACTTTTTTTTTTTTTGCATTAATAGATTCACATCTTCTCAATTACTTTGACATATTGTGGATCTGACAAGTAATTTTTTCAAATAGTCTTCATTTTTCCTTTTAATTCCTTATGTAAGGTCTTTATATGTTTGCTGAGGTCCCTCAGTCAAGGGGACCTTTTTAGTGCCATTGAAGCAAGGCACTCTGCAGAGTTTTATTTTCTGCACTCAGCCCTGGCAGCGCCCCAGCAGGTTCTGCGGACGGTACTTGGGCGTTAAATGCCTGTTGATGAGCTTTTCAGTGCTTGGCAGAAGACATTAGAAGTAAATTGGGAATATTGGACTTCTCAGAGTTTGACAGCAGTCAGACGCTCCTGGAGCTTGTCATTTATTTTTTTTTTTTCCTTACCTCTTTCCACACTAGGCAGTAGGAAGTCATTTATGGTAATTTTCTCCGATTTGCATATAGGTTATAGAGTTCTGTGGTGCAAAGCGCGCTCAGAACTCCTTTTAAGTGTCTGTTCAGATCAAAGCAGGACTGTGTGATAGCTGTTGTCTGACACCAAGCTGTGTGGTGTTGTTTTCATTAAACATTTATCATACTTCCAGTGTGACAGCAGGCAACTTTGTGCTTGGGTAACATGTTTTCATGCAAAATTTATTGAAAAAGACGAGATGTTGTAAAGAGATCTTGTTGCCTTTCACCAGTGGCGAAGGGTAAATGTTTGATTGGAAGGAAAGATACCTTTAGCATGTCTTGGTTGCGCGTTACACCGAAGAACTGTGAAATGCTTGGCATTTAATAAATAAGTAAATATTTCTTAAAATTGTTTATTCTGAGAAACTTCGCTTTGACTTGAGATCAAGTGAACATTTTTTCATTTTCATTCTACTTGGTTTGAACAACTGCTTATTATGGTCCCATAACGATAGAATAGGCCAACATTTGTAAATTAAATGCTGACTTCATAGTAGGGACTCATACACTAAATTTTTTAATAGCTCTGTGCGTATCAACATAGACTCTTGCATTTAAGACTATTTGCTGGGAAAGTTAGAAATTATTAGGGTAATCTTTGCAGTATAAGTAGGGAAAAATGGTCCTGTTTTTAAGGATGTGAAACCTTCATCAGGTCTAACACACACTCAGCAATCATCGAGCTTAAATTCAGGTCGGGAACAATTCCTCTGGGTGCAACATGTTTATGTTAATCAGTTAGACAATAAGAAGGACGAGTAGCTTATCACTTCCCATACTGTCCATGGTGACAAGAGGTGGCTCTCAAAATTTGTAAAATGTTAGTGCTTATCTGATCCAATTATGCACATGCTGGTTCCAAAACATAATCTCTGTAGTTGTTGGCCTAAGGTATTTGTGTTCAATCATCTCTATTCACTTACAAATGGGATTTTGTCACACTGAGACTGATTTTGTCACTCTAAGACCTTTTCTTTAAAATCTTACATGACAAAATACATTTATCAAGTAGCAGAAATATGCAAATATAAATTGATGTTCAGGGTGTTACAACATTTGT
Source organism: Calidris pugnax (assembly GCF_001431845.1). Classification (NCBI taxonomy): domain Eukaryota; kingdom Metazoa; phylum Chordata; class Aves; order Charadriiformes; family Scolopacidae; genus Calidris; species Calidris pugnax. Next base: position 1,859,870 of record NW_015090872.1, on the reverse strand, counting down.
TTAATTTACACTGCTCTCAGTTCTCGAATTCATGAGTTATTTTTAATTATTTGGATTCTCTTTAGAGCTTACTTCAAAGAGGCTTCTGAGGACAATATAGCAAAAGTACATTGTGTTTATTTTGCAGCTTAAGAGTTCAAAACGAAAAATAGCATACTTTGGTAAGTTTTGATTCAAAATGTAATAAATAAGGATTGCTTCTGGGCTGAAACCTTGCATGCCATGTTTCAACCTTGGTCATATTTTTGTTGTTGGGTTACAAGCATCCTGGAATAGGTGCTTCTAATACAGTTAAGACAGACTTTTATTTACGGTGGAAAAAACAGTATCACTAGTAAAAATGCCTAGTTTGAGAATAGTAGACTCTGTGGCCATATGTCCATATTAAATACAGTCACTTGTAGAAAAATTGTAGAACTTTTAAAAAATCTGTTTAAAATTAGTGAATGCATTTTGAATGTTGAAACCAAACTACTACAGTCCTGTGTTGGAAAATAGTTTGAGTACTCATAGTAGAATTTGCTTTGTTCTTTTGTCAGAGGGGAAAAATCTTTCCTTAATCCGAGTGTTTTTATTTTCAGTGTCTGGACTAAATTATGAGGACTTTATAACAGCTACAGTCCCACTGCTGAGAGGTTGTTATAATAAAGTTTTAAGATGCCTGATAGTACTTATTAGTTACAGTACTTTATTTTGGTAGCTTCTTGAAGAATAGCAGATAATAAGCTTCTAAAATTTTATGACAAGTTGAGCCCTTTTGTCTGGCCTGGGGTATCTTTGACTGCCAGCCAATTGCTTTGACTTCCTACGGAGTGGGCTTATGAGGATCTTTAAGATGTCTTCTCATGGCAAGGGAGTTATTTACCCAGAATCAAAATCAAAACAAACTGCCTCCTCTATTTATGTATTTATTTTTGCTGGTTTTACCTTCCTTTCTATACCTTCTTTTTTTTTTTTTCCCCAGCAATGTTTGTGCCTGATATACTATTATGCTGGTCACAAGGGTTTGCCTAAAGTAGTTTGGGAGCTCACACTGAGTTACACTTCTTTGATGTTTAGTTTTGTAGAGTTCTGATTTCTGTTCTTCAGCATTATTTTCACAGAAGCAGAGCTGTCCGTTGTATCACCTGTAGCATGGAGGAGATACACTAATAATTAAATAATGACTAATTATTGTGATTAGTAAGAATAACTTGTAGTATTTATAACCCCTGAATCTGAAATGTCATGCTATTTTTGTCACCACTAAGTTTCTCAGTAGATGCTTCACCCTTTCCGTAGCTAAGGATCAACAAACAATGCATGAGGCAGATGTACTATGATGCTTCCCCACAGAACAGAGCATCCCAGTGAGAACAATCACTAGTTCCTATTTGTGTTGTTTTATATCGTAAACATTCATGAAAAGAAAAATTGAAAACATAATTAAAATGGAAGCATAGTAGAATTCTAGTATGATCAAATGCTAACAAAATCCAGCTGGCCAGCATGCAGGATTCAGACTATTCTGTTTTAAAACATTTATTTCTGTTAATTCCAGAAAGACTCAAAATGTAGAAATGTGAAGTACAACAAAACTTATGGTAGGGAAACCTTCTGCAGCTGATTATTTTGTTATTTTGGAAAATATATGGAAAATATATTGGAAAATGTTTCAATTTTTTTATGAAAAACAAAACCAAATTATTTTGGCTTTTTTTTTTTACTTAGCCAGAATTCTATAATAAAAGTTAAATATGTTTTGGAAATTGTGAAGAAAGAGTACCATTCTTTCAGATCCTTGCTTTACCCTTCCCCATGTTTTCCAATCCTGTATAGAAGAATCCTTTTATATTACACTACCTCATGAAGTGCAGGTCTTAATCACCTCTAAAGTGTAAGGTAAAAAGATTGCACTTTTGATACTTTTCATCCAGAAAGAATTGTAGTCTGAGGCATCTCACTGAAAAGGAATAATTAAAATTTTGTTGTGTTTATATTACTTCTTCCTCAAATCTTACATATATATACTGCCCTGAAGGATAATTTCATATGCCTTCGCTGTGTTGAGACAATTTTTGTCATCACATTTTAGAGCTACATTATTAAAAGGAGGTGAGACCTGTGCTGCTTTTGGAGCTTGTTGAAGGGCAAAGATGAGTATTTTTAACAGTTTTTTTTTTTTAAAATTCTTTAAGTTCCATATTTTCTTTGGACTTCTGCACTGAGAATCTTGAGAGGAAAAAAAATATGGGGGCAGATCTTCCAGACAGATGTCCTGGTGCTCTTTAGGCTCTTCTAAATGCAGAAATGAAATCACATAGATAAATAATGTAGTAGTGGTTGATATTGTAGCAATTAATTGCACTGGTTCTTTCATGGAGCACTCTGTGGCAAAGACAGTGAGACCTTGCATGTGAGTGAAGACTGTAGAAGAAATTGTCTAAACACTTGAGTGGCACAGGTTATGATTTAGCATTTTGGAGAAGTTGTGCATCAAATGATGGGTAGACTTCTTAAATTCGGAAGTGTTTGCATTCTGTCTCTAGCCATTATAATTCTGTCTTTGTAGTTTTAAAGTTTATTCCTTTGGTACTTGAGTGACGGTTGTCTTGTTCACTCTATAGGCAGAAGGGACATTTTTACATGCTACAAGATGATGTTTGGACAGTGATACCACGGTATGGCTTTTCTCAGCCTTTAATGAAGTGGACATTTTTAGTCATGTTTATTTCTCAGAGCCTCACACATTCCAAAGTGATGCTGGACTTCATGGATGCGAAGAAAACCTGGTGTTTACATTGGCTGAGATCTGCTTGTACATCTGAGAGTGGAACAATATGGGAGAGCAGTTTTTGTCCAGAAACTATGGAAAGAGGTGGTAGATTTATTGGGAAACCTATTCATTCTTTCAGACATGCTGGAGATTTTCAGGGACAGCAGTCCTTGTACTGCCTTAATAGGGTTCTGATCTAGAAGTGTATAGATAGCACATACTTGGTCCTTATTCATAGGTTTACAACTGATTAAATGTTGCTATAGTGAAGAATCATGCACTAGAGTGGTTTTGCAGTTAATACATATAGCAAAATGCTTAAAATGTGGTACCTGCTGATTATAAATGTCTCGTATTTCTGCAGGCAGGATCCATGTATATACGTAACAGAAGAAGTCACCTTGTACTCATGGCAGTCCTTTGAGATTTGTTGTATACAGACAGATTTCATAACTTGCCCTTTCAGATTTCTTATTTTATGATGGAAAAGGAGTTGAGTAGTTTGGACTACTTCCCATCCAGATGCTCAGGAGAAAGATTCATGAGAGTATCCAGGACACAAGGTGCCGATGGTACATACGAGCATTTCAAGGATGCTGGAAAAATTGCTTGATTTGCTTTGTTGGCAAAAAATGTTCAGGTGTTGGAAGCTAGAAGGAAGCAACTGAAAGGCCAAATGAGGACAATTTCTTCTACACTAAGTCAGCCAAAGGCTAATGGGAAGCAGAGTAAGAGCTTCCCCTTGAAAAGGACGGAGACATCCATATGCCCAGCGTAGCTCTAGGGTCACTTGCCTTTGACCTAGATTTGTTGCTATTGTCGTCTGAGCTGTGTTGGCCTTGTTTTCCTTTTTGTTTGCTAAAAATCCCCTTTTAAGACTGAAAAAGATGGCCATTTATTTAATGGGCTGTGACATTGAGACAGCAGCATATGGTATGATTTCTTTTCCTTTCACTACCAGACTGCTGTAAAAAACCAGTGTGGGTAGTACGTGTGTGAGAGCTGTGGAGCACAACTGTGCTGAAGATGTCAGAGAACCACTGAGTCCAGAAAGTAAATAGTTTTTACCCACAGAGTAACCGTTTCAGTTTCATTCACTAAGTACCTTTTGTACTTGGTACAAAATTATAAATTTTGTGTTCAAGTTCTGTAGTTCAGACTGTCAGTTAGAGATGCTTGTTAAATTAGCTTCCCTGCTAAATTCGTGTGCTATGTTGAGGGAATTATATTTCTCCATATTTACAGAAATAGGTTTTGGAATGCATTTAAAGGCAGTATCTTCAAAGACACACATTCTTTTAAGCTGTTTAAAATTTTCAAAACTATCCGGTCCTTAAAACTGCCAACCACCATGATTGTCTTTTTATAACTATATAATTTGCATTATCTTGGGGTTTTAAATTGTATAATTCCTTAAATACAGAGTATTCTTTTCAGAAGGTGTTTCATTTGCCTGCCTGTACAACACATACACAAACACTCTAAATGTAAACACGTAGTTCTTTTTTTTTTGGTGGTTTTTTTTTACCAAGACACCTTGCACTTTGAGAGCAGCTGACTATTGTTTTAATGGCCTCTCTTAATCTGTGCATGAGGAATCCAAACTGAATGATACGGAGCTGTGAAAATCCAGTTAGTGTGAGCTGTAATCTCTTTACTGGGTTTAAGTAGTTAGAGTGGCATTCAGACACCCTGCAGATACTGAACTGCAGAGATACAGTAATCACCTAACCATGTACCCGGTGGCTCGCGAGCACGGAACGAAAGCAGAGGAGTCCCGAGCAATCATTTAGGTACAAACCAAAACAAACCAAACAAATGCTGCCTTCTCTGAGCAAGCAAACAAGTGGTGAGTAAAAAAAACAAAAACAAACAAACAACCCATTCAAAAGACATGCTACTGTAAAGTACAATTTTATGTCACGTTAAAATATTAAATTCTCTGTTTCATCTTGTTTTTTGGATAAAGAAGGGGTTTTCTGGAATGGAACTTACCTGCTATGGACACTATAAAGTATCTATGTCTTTTGATTAGGAAGGGAAGGAGGAACATCTTTGAAGAAAGTATTTCTGATACCAATCTAATTTTGGACCTTTCTGTTGTTATTTGGGATTAAAGAATACAAAAAACTTAAGTGAAGTAATCAAAATTGTTGAATGAAGTAAAAGAATTTGGGAATGTTAATGTAGTAACGATTTTTGTTAAAGACATTTTTTAATGAATATAGTAAAAAAAACCTGTTTGCATGATTAAGGATTGCTTTACAAAAAAGCATAAGATAAACCTGTTGTAGATTTTGACACGTAGGATTCCACAGGTCTGTTATGTATGTTTAGAAAACTGGGAAGAGCATAAATTTACTTCCAGGCACTGGTTTCCTCCTGGGCATCTTCTGGTCCTGCCCTGGGCAGGATGCTCTTACCCAGCAGCTGCAGCAGCCCCTTCACTCCCCTGTCCTTTCTCCCCTTATGTCCCCACACTGGGTGTATAGACAAAAGTTGTGTTTGGAGATCTGTTTGGTCTTTTTGTTACTGTAGAAGTTTTAACCATCATTACTGAATAAAATAGAGGCAAAAACTAAAAGTACAGGTAAAATGTAAATCAATGAATGCTATAATTCTACAGAGTGGTGGTTTTTTTTAGTTCAAGGCAGAGCTTGTGGTCCATTAAATGTTAAGTCTGTGGTACTAAAGAGACCTCAATGTTAGAAATTTATGTTTTAATCAGTTCAAAGCTATTTTTTAAAAGTGTGAATCCTTTGCGTTTATTGTTTCTCCTATCCTGCAAACAAAACTGGAAGTGCTCAAACATTTGGATACTTCAGTTTCATTCTTTGTCATTATTTGTCTTCTGCTGTAGGAGATGGCACTAAGAAGCAGCTACTTGAGGAGGGAAAAGGCCTAAAACCGCAGGAGGTTCTGATCCCTTGTAATTGAGACTGGAAGCATGAAAATGTCATGAGCTAACTTTCTGCTTGCATGTATTCCTCCAGCGACCTGTCCTGGGTGGAAAGGTGTCCTTCTGTCAGGATCCAGGACAGTAGAGGGCTGGTGGGGTGATCTCCATTGGATAGGCTTAGTTGGGTACTGCTAAGGAAGCAAACAGAATGTAATTTTCAACTTCAACGCCATTTCATTAGAATAACTTTCCATTGAAGTGGAAGGGTTCTCAGATCTACCCATGGAGGAGACTCCCGAACCCAAATCTTCCATTTTGAGTGTATCTGCAGAGATTCAGAGTCTGATTCCTGTCAGAACATAGTGAGTGGACAGGGTCTTCATGTTCTCATCTCTGCTCACAGCATCTGATCCCATCTTGAAATAAAACATCTTCAGTTCTGTAGCAGAATCCACCAACACGTAGAGTGTAGCATCTCCAGCCTCTACCATATTTTATTGTGACAACATTACTTCAGCATCATGTCAGTCTTATTCCCTTTTTTTTTTTTCATAATCATGGCAACCCCAGTAGTAACTTAATGAATTAAAGTTTTTCTGGAGGAAAAATGTGGGAATCATTTCCACTTCAGGCATCAATTTTTACATTATTTGTAGTGATAAAAGGAAAATCTTTAAAGATCCATGAGGTACAAGAGTGGCAAATGCTTTGAGTGACTTTCAGGGAGTCCCCGAGGAGAAGTGTGTTAGATGTGCTGGTGATTCTCCTGGATTCTGACTTGCTCCTCATCTGCTTCCAGCAGCTGAAGTTCTTGTAAGACAAGGCCCATTTAATGGTGAATTATTTTGGGAATGATTTTTTCCTAGACTGAAATTGAAAAAGAGAGATCAGTCTATTCTCTCAAAATGGATTAAGGAATTGATCAGGAAGGTCTGTCTTTGCTGCTCAGATCAGAATCTTTTGAGGCTGCTTAATAGGATCATGCTGTGTCAAAGAGGGAAAAGGTTTTTTTCCCATTGATTCTTGTCAGGTGGGCATCGCTCTGTGCTTTGAAAAATATTAAAGAAATACACACAATGGATTTATGAGGAAGTGTTTAGCAGAGCGTGATGGGAAATGTTTCCGATGCCTCTGAGGGGCAGGAGGAGTGAGAAAGCTTCATATGTCCGTCTTTCCCCCCTCCCCTTTTTCTTCTTTATTTCTTTCTGTTTTTCTACCTGAATGCGCACACACACAAATTCTCTCCTTTTCCAGTAGCCCTGTAAGGAGAGGGTAGTTTACTTGGAGCACACAGAGAGGAGCGGGAAGGTGCCCGGTGCCTTGGGAGGCTCTATGAATCCATGGGACAGTGCCCAGGGGCTGGGGCATGGTTTGTGCATGCCTGGAGGCCTACCAAGGCAAGGGCAGAAAAAGAGGGGGCCTGACTTTTCTTTCTTTCTTATCAAATTTTGGCAGTAAGTAGTTGCCAACCACTAACAATATTTATACTGTGGTTATTCCATTGGCTCAGGAAGAATCTGAGCAATTGTCTGTAAAAGAACCTGGATGCTGCTCTTCACAAGAATCTCAGTTTTGTTCTGTAACAGCGAGTTGTGATTAATGGAGCAAAATCCAGTTGGCAACTGGTCACCAGTGGTCGTCCTCGGGGCTCAGTTTTGAGGCCATTCTTATTTAATATCTTTATTGATTATCTAGATAAGGGGATTGAGTGCACCCTCAGTAAGTTCGCAGATGACACCAAACTAGGTGGGAGTGTTGATCTGCTTGAGGGTCGGAAGGTTCTACAGAGGGATCTGGACAGACTGGATCAATGGGCCAAGGCCAATGGGATGAGATTTAATAAGGCCAGGTGCTGGGTCCTGCATTTCAGTCACAACAACCCTAGGCAACGCTACAGGCTTGGGGAAGAGTGGCTGGAAAGCTGCCCAGCAGAAAAAGACCTAGGAGTGTTGGTGGACAGCCGGTGAACATGAGGCAGCAGTGTTCCCAGATGGCCAAGAAGGCCAACGGCATCCTGGCCTGTATCAGGAATAGCGTGGCCAGCAGGAGTAGGGAAGTCATCATGCCTCTGTACTCGGCTTTGGTGAGGCCTCACCTTGAGTGCTGTGTTCAGTTCTGGGCCCCTCGCTACAGGAAGGACATTGAGCTGCTGGAGCATGTCCAGAGGAGAGCCACCAAGCTAGTGAGGGGTCTAGAGAATAAGTCATATGAGGAGAGGCTGAGGGAACTGGGCATGTTTAGTTTGGAGAAGAGGAGGCTGAGGGGAGACCTCATTGCCCTCTACAACTACCTGAAAGGAGGTTGTAGAGAGGTGGGTGTTGGCCTCTTCTCCCAAGTGGATAATGACAGGACCAGAGGAAATGGTCTGAAGTTGCGGCAGGGGAGGTTTAGATTAAATATTAGGAAGAATTACTTTCCTGAGAGGGTGGTCAGGCCCTGGAACAGCCTGCCCAGGGAGGTGGTGGAGTCGCCATCCCTGGAGGTATTTAAGAAACGTGTAGACGTGGCTCTTCAGGGCATGCTCTAGTGCCTGAGATTGTTGGTTTGTGGGTGGGTGTGATGTGGTGGGGTGTTGTGTTTTTATTTTTTTAAGGTTGGACTGGATGATCTCAGAGGTCCCTTCCAACCATGTTGATTCTGTGATTCTGTGAACAGAGGCACAGATCTACTGTAATTTATTGATTTTTTTTTTTTTTTTTTTAAGGAATTCTGATGTGAAAGTAAACATCTTTATTTCCTGGCCATGTTAAATAGTGTTTAAAAAAACCTCCTATGGCACAATCTCCATATGAAATTTTAGATAATGCTCCAGCATTTGTTTCTACTGGGAGTTAATTTATGGCAGGTCGTCTGTAAGACAGCGGCATGAAGATGGTTTAGAGAAGGTAGGGGCTTATATGTAGTGGGAGACATTAAATCTTATTTAAAAGGTCACGATGTGTTTTGTATAGAGGAGGACAAAAGATTAAAATCCACCAATTAATTTCTTTAATAAAACAAAACAAACGTTAGGCCCCAGAGCTTGTTGAAAGCTATTTCCATTAACTGTAAAGGTTATATAATAGATCTCTCCTCTTGAGAAATAGCTGCACCAATATTAATTGGAAACATCAGGGGTTTTGCTTGCTTATTTTCAATAAATATAGATTAAAACACAATTTATAAATGGAAAAAAAAAAGCACAAAGGCACTTTTTTGAATGTTCCATATTGCAGCACGTTAAGAACTTTAAACTGTTTTTCTCTTCCCACCAACTCTTCTCAGTTGTTTTGTTTTTTTTTTTTTTACCCTTCCACTGTGTGCAAGGCTGGACTGACATATTTTAGCTTCCATTGCTGCATTTAAGCTCTCGCTGTTTGGCAGCTTTTCCTTGCAGTGCAGTTTAGCTTTCAGTTCTGTTCAGTGGTGGGCACGATACAGAGAGGAAGGAAAGCAGAAAAGAATACAGGTAACGGGAAATTATGTGCTCCGTCCTACTTATCTTCTTGGGTGTCCATAAGTAACGTTTCTTTTTCTATTTTAACAAATACGCTACTTCCGTCTATCTCTTTTTTTTTTTTTTTTTTTTTTTGGTATTTGGGAAAAATCTGTCAGATTAGAAGACCCACTACTGAAATAAATAAACCTCAGTGTATGATAGAACATCAAAAGCAAGATGAAGAAGAAATGAAATATTGCAGGTAATTGGCTATAATTATCATGCAGTAATGATCTGCTTTATCTTCCAGATTTGTCTCTAATGACAGTTCTCAGTTTCCACACTATACACCTAACTTGTGCCCTAGGCATGAAGTTCCTACTTATTTGGTGAATTTGTCTTTCTGTGTCATGTATGATGCTTTCAGGTCCTCTGAAGCCAATATTCTACTTTACTAATAGTTTGAATGCAATCTAGTGATAAAATACTACAATATGTATTGTTATTTTTCTTTTTTTCCCCAGAGATCTCAGTGTAACAGATGAGCCAATGTGTATCAACAAAAATACACAATTAGTAATACCTATGATATGATGGCATTAAAACTTTACTTCATTGTTTAGACTTTTTAATCCTAAAAGGGGTAATACTTGGCTTGTACTAGGCAGCATTAATTCAGAACTTGTACAGAAGCATTAATTTTCAGAAGAGTATCTCTTTCCAAATAAATGTGGATAGAAGGCTCATGGAATATGAGACATAAGAATGTTGCTAATTGTAATGTAATTACCTTCGAATTGATGAACCTTTCTTCTCTGCTGTGCTGTAGGACCCAATTGTCCCTTCCAGCATATACACACTTAGAAGGGAAGAGAAGGAAAAGAAATATCTGTGAAAGTTTCATCAGAGATTTCTCCTGGTTATTCTGTTCTTTCTCATAGTAAATAAAAGCTAAAAGAAGCTGTTCACCCACAGGGTCCCTTGAAACACTATAAAGATGCCACAGAAGTTTTGTGAAAGCCTTTACTTTCATTGGGTCTGCAAGCACAGTGCCACCATTCTTTCCCTGATGGTGTGAACAAAATTAGAATGCAAAGGGTCCTACACTTATATCTGTATTTATATCTCTTTCTTTGAAGGAAAGATCTAGGTTCCTGTAATCTCATCATGGGATTATAGGACAGGAGAAATGTAAAGAAGAGGGAATATCATAATCCCAGCATTCTTTCTGATAAATCAGTCTTCCTGGCTACTGAAGGCTCAACTGAAGTACTTCTTGGGCTAAACATCGAACCTCACCTTGAATATC